>NC_140172.1:36342404-36375182 GCF_963971535.1 Notolepis coatsorum
GTATGCATGTGTGTGCTTGTTTACCCATATGGAAAAGATGTATACAAATCTTACAAGACTTTTTACATGTAGTCGTATTCCATATATAAGATTCTTAAAAGGAATTTCGAGAATTTGCCATATGGCTTGGAAAACAGTAAACCATCTATAAAACAAAACACATGAGTAAGGACGATATCTGAAGGCAGAAAATATGTTTCTTATAAAACTTTGTGAAAGCTTTTCCGTATGGGTATGACATACACCCAGGTGGCCTAAAGGTTACAGACAAATCTGCATGAGAAGCCATTAATAATTCATGTTGTCCCAACACAAGCTCTTCCTAAAAATACCCCCTGAGCCCGCCGCTGCCAGCCTGGGACAAACATCTTACATGAGACTCCAGTGCGAGTAGCAGTACAGGATGTTTTCATCATCACCACAGCTCGTTCACTTCAATGTGCACACCTACTGCAAGTGGAGCAAACTTCAGTGTATTCAATTGGTGTGTTGACTTGTTGTGGAAAAATCTGAAAACTACACACACACACACACACACACCCATGCACAGTTAATTTGCTGATGCTTTGATCAATCAACCCTACTTAAGTACTCATTTAGTGTTGGTGCAAGATAATTGCGCTGCTTCACAATCCCATTGCTATGTAAACAGAATGTCACCTGGAGGAGGGTTAACTAACCAAAGTGAATAATGATTTCTTTGTCCTTTTTAGCTATTGCAATGTCTGTTAATTAAAAGATGAGGCTCAGATGTTTCAATCTTTTTGCAACGACCACGGCTGAAATTAATATTACATTGCTATGATTTGTCAATTTAACAAGGTAACTTCAATAGCGCCCCTCTCACACAACATCAACGCATTCTGTTTGCAATAGGAATGTAATAGTGAAAGTGGGGTCAATTCTCCCTTCAATAGAGGTTCAGGATAAAAAGCAATGATGTGCATTTGTTATGGTTGTAGAAAAATGTCATGGTAAGGGACGACCAAAGGGTTTGATTTAAACAGCCAGGAAATATGGAAAGCCAATTCAATAGACATGAAACACATGCATGGAAATGTGCATAGACACACACACTTACAATCATGCACACGCACACACACACACACACACACACACACACACACACACACACACACACACACACATACACACACACACACACACATACACACACACACACACACACACACACACACACACACACACACACACACACACACACACACACACACACACACACACACACACACACACACACACACACAGGGTGATCAATCATGAGGTAATTTTATCCATGTTCGACATGACATACACAGTAAACACGATGAAATCCAATCAAACAGGATAGTCAGGTGTGTTCTGCTTCTCATCACAGACTGATGCTTTACGTCCTCCCAGTTGGCATGGTAATCGATAGTTATCGATGGTTTGTTGACAGAGCAAATCGACGCAGTTCATGTCCAGTGTTTACATGTACTAATGAAACCAGTGGGTATTGACCGCTGGGGGTGGGTTTATTCCACCAAATATCAGCCATCGTTCATTTATATTAATTAATGAATTCCTGATATCAACCCTGACAGAGAACCGGTAAGGCAACTTCTGGCTAGAAGCACACAAAAAAAACTGCCTCTCCCAAGCATACCATCTTTAGTGGAAAGGGATGGGGTGCCCCTTTATCAAAGCCATATCCCCATTTTAAGTGGCGATGGTAAAACTATTGACCATGTACACACAGTGGCCATTTTGCTCTCATTTCATGCTCAGGTTGGGATTCTTCGTGGTGGAAAATTGGCTGCATAAGAGCAAAATGGCCACCGTGTAAATATGGTCAATCTGCGAGAAATATGTTAACACTTTCTAAAAAGGCACTTTGTGTATAGCAAAGCGGCAGGTTCACAAGCATCTGTGCACATGCCTGTATTTCCAGGTTGTTAGTAATGGCATGACATGCAGACCTACTGTATTCCGTTCAAGGTACTATCACATTGCAACTTTCTTCATGGGACATTTATTGGAATTTGATGTTTACAATTTAATTATTAATTGGATTCCTTAAATGTGTGGACATTATTTTGACATTTTAAAACGTTCAGCGCAAATTCACTTATAGATCGCCCCAGCGGCTAGGTGGTGTAGTGGGCAAGGCGCTCGCCACCAATGCAGTAGGCGCTGCCGCGCTGGGTCCGAGCCCAGCTCTCCACATTGCTATCAGCTTGGCTGGTCGTTCATACTAATACAATTGGCAGTATTAGGGGGTGGGAAGCTGATGGGTGGGGATCGGACGTTGTGGACAGCGACTCCTACAGGTCGGTTGGTGCGCCTGCGCAGCAGAACCAGGAAGCGACGGGGGCGGCGTGTCCCTCCCATGCACGCAGACCCCCGCTGCTGAGAGATCGCGCTGTGCAGGTGAAAAGATGCGACGGCTGCTTCCTCTAGTACGGAGGGGACACGTGATGTAAGGCTTCGTCCACATTGCAGCCGGCTTGTGGGAGGCATGGCCTAACAGCGTTCGAGACAGGGGAGGGTAGAATTGGACGATACGAAATTGGGATGGGAGAAAAATTGAAAATGGGAGAAAAAGTAGATAAAAAAAATTATAATTATAGATCGCCCCAAATGACAAAAATCACACTGGCATGCTCTGGTAAACATCTATCATCTACTTTGATGTCATTATTTTCAGGGAGAGGTGTGAGGGTTGGACTTTGATGAAGCCAGAAGACATCCATATGATGATTGTGAAACAAAGGGCATCCTGTCAAATAGCATCAATACCAGACCTCCCAGTCCTCTCGTCCTCGTAGTCAATGTACAGGCTTGCTGAGATAAGTTTGATCGCTGCTTGAATATCTCTTCCCCCAGCGCTAGCTGACATGTACATTAGTTATCCACTGTTAATATAGAGATGTCTTGCTTGATAGTTATGGCTTCAGTTTGATCTAAAGGTATTTGTGAATTGTGACAGAAAGCTAATGAGCACATACAGTCAGCTGAGAAACCAGTTATACGTATAATAGTCATACGTATAAAGTACAATATAAAGTATAAATCTAAATACATTTACTGGTAATACACAACATTCAAAATGGCTCCTTAATCTTTGTTTGGTTGAAGGTCAGTTAGGTGTTTAAGATGGTTATTTACGTGAATTATTAAGGAAATGCTAAGTTCAAGGGGAAGCAAGCACATTGTTATACTACATTGTTACTACAGTGCTCACAGACTTATTATTGTTAAACCTTGAAAGTGCTGTAAAATGGCCTTTTCAAAAACAATAATATAGTTCTGCAAAGCACAAATAGCACTGTTTAAACATATAATACATATGCATAGAATATATAACATTATATTACATAATAGCAACCAGATTACTTAAATATAATTGTGTTAACATTACCAGACCAATGGCTGATTGAGGGGAGGAAAAATGCTTTATTTAGTACAATATATTTATTTTTCTATTTAAAGGATTCTAAATTACAAAAAAAGTATGTAATGCCATTTTGTTGCCCAATAAATGTATTTCCTATCACATAATTGATTAAAGCTATTTACATATTCAGCACAATTAATATATGTATTCTTTAAATAATTTAATCATACCCATATGTGTGTGTCATATGCTTTATTTTCATATACAGTAATGCCATTGCAATAGGTGCTAGATACAAAAGATCAAACTGGCAGTAAGTATAATGCTTTGTCTAATTGTCTTCTGCAGTACAATACATTTTATTTTTTCTACAGTGCACAAATATTACATGTCCATTTTAAAGTATTTTATCAAATTGATTGAAAAAAAGAAGAAGCTACTACAAACCACATGTAAATAAATACCATAAATCACAAATAATCCAAATAATGTATTGCATTTTATATGTATGTAAGAAAACACACAACTCCAGGAGGCGTGACCACCGCTATCTCCTCACTCTGAGAGGGGGTTTAGTGTTTAAGTGATTCAGTAGACTGACGCTAATGTAATACACTCATGTTTACCATTGGGGCGATGGGTCATAGCTCATACAACAAAGTGCTGATCTAGGATGAAACCGTGTATCTCCCAACATGTTTATTTAAACTATCCAGGAATTCAGTAAAACAGCCTTAAATTCATGCTGACAACAATTCATTCCTGAAACTAAACAATGTCTTTTGAACAGGTTATATGGATCCTATGGGGTCATGATAAGGTGTCTTGAGGATTGTACATTGTTAAAATCTTTGTTAAATCACAGTGTATATTTGACATGTAACACCAATTTGGTGTGTATTTGGGTCAGGAAATTAAAATGTACTCTTATAGAGACTAATTTAGACTATTAACTTAGCAGAGTATAACGTTTTTATTTACATATACATGTAAAGGGAAATGTAAAAATTGGACTTCAAAGGTACACTGTATTCACAAAATTATTATGTTATTCACAAAAATAGTTGCAAATTATTGTCAGTATAGCCTAGCCTATTGTACTTTAAATCATTCTGAATTGCAGTCAGTACAATAATTCTACTGTATACTAGATATACAGTAGGAATTTGCGTTAAAGGGGCACTTTGCCAAAAGATAATGCTGATTTATTTTGCACATAATCTCACTTGCTGTTAATTACAGCTCAATTAAATGATAAGGTAGCATTCCCTATAAGACAATTTTCATCTACATCATTTCATGGAGCTATAATTAACACAATGATTCAATGTTCCTGATGACATCACTTGTGGCCATATTCAAACTCATTCACTCTCAATAACTGTCAAACAAAATTAATGTGTGCAAAACTGTTTAGAGCTTTTGGATGTGTGTGAGATTATTAGCTAAATAAATCTGCATAGTTTTTTTTGGCAAAGTGCCCCATTAAGCCTCAAAAACAGCCTTAAAATGGGATTATGGCACCATCATCCATCATGTACAGTGAAGAACAATGAGGTTTGTTTTAAATACAAAAAGCAAGAAAATTGCCTGTTCCTCAAAGGCGTGCTGTAAATATTAAACTATTATTATCATAATCATGTGTTGATAATGCTCAATACTGGTTATCACAAAAATCGCCAACTGTCAAGAGACAATGGATATAGGTCACATCGCTTTTTTGTTAATTTTCTATTATTCGTATTATGTCGTGACTTTATCTCACATTTGTTTATCTTCTTCACCTCATCCAGTTGGAATGCTCAGTCCAGTCTTAAGTGAGAAACAGACCTTAGTGAAATTGCGTAAGGAATCGTTCCAGGTACTGTACCTTGAGAAAGAAAATCAGTGGCTGGGAGGAAGATAACTCTTGAAATTCGTTGAAATCTAGGACAGGAATGCACTGCCCTTTCCTCCCCAAGAGCTGAACACTCGGTCTCAGGGAGACATAAACGGTCGGTCTGTGAATAATGAGTATTGTGTTGGCTGCAGGAGGATAGGGAAAAAAAGTAGGCTGACGCAATTTGTTTGTCCATGACACCTCACAAAAAAAGAGCAAATCAAATTGTCCAAAAACAGCACCACACATATTTGTGAAGAATGAATTCCCCTTTAAAGGACATCGTACTTTCAATTGACACTTAACTGTATGTCTTACCTCAAGGCGGTGGTATTCTCAGTCTCCTGTTAGCATTAGCTAGCTTGTCCTCGTACCAATTTAAAAAAACACAGTTGTGATTTGGAGGATCAAGAAAAGAGGGCAGGGTTTTGAGATAGGTCAATTCGCTTACCTTTGTCATCTTCGTATACATTTCCAGTTCGTACCGTTCCATGCTTTGAAAAATAAATACCCTAAATACAACTGCAAAAGTTGTAGACTATGTCTATGTTAGACACAATATACAGTACATTATACACTACAATATACATGTAGTTTTAAATTGAATAATGCAAACATATACTTTATCTTGACTTGCATTGTCTCAACTGACAACTTGCAACTTGAGGTCTATGCCCATAGAAGATCATAGAAGGCATCCCTTCCAAGCATTTCACGGTAATGTTCTTTGTTATATGGTACGGTAAATGCGTGCAATATGTAAATCAGTGATTACACATCTCCAGGGATATGTACACATCATCAGGTTGGTAAATGTGAGATATTTTAAGCCAGTAATCTGTTAAAAAGGCTAAAAAATAAAAATACAGTGACCACTTGATGGTTTATATCCTAATCTGATTAAATTCTTCACATCATGCACGTGTGTTTAGAATCCCTTACTATAACATTAAAGGACCATACCAATTTTTGTTTTATATGTGGGTTCCACTTCCAAGTTATTCTTGCCTTGATACAAAAATCAAAGTGCCGTTCTGTTTTCATAATCTTTTACCATTACTGAAAAATGTGGTAGTTATGTTCTGCTGATTCACCACTGCCATTAGCTTGCAGTATATCTGCAATTAATGTGTCTGAAATACCACAGAACCTGAAGAAAGTCACCACATTTGACTAAAATGCCATGTTAAAATCTTATGTGTTAAGGTTTTGCCATTGTGATGTAATACAGTATCTGAGGAAGAATTATTCCTGTTTAGACATGATATTATGGCACAATATATAGAGCAACTTTTCAGGGGAGAAAACTAAAACTTCTCAGGAAAATAAATGCAACTCAGATGTTAGCATAGCATTTTAATTCGATGTGGTGACTTCCATGTGTTTATGTAGTGTGATACATTTTAAAATACAAATGAAGCCTATGTTCAGTGGTGAATCTGCAGAAAATACGTTTTCAGTAATGCTAAAAGATTATGAAAAAAGAAGGGCATCTTGATTTTTATATGACGGCAAGAAGTCAGGCCCTTTAACCTCACTGGAGATGTCACACCTAACCCTATACCCTAAAATAGAGATCACAAACCCTTGCACACAAACTAAATGCACACTCACCATGAAGGTGAGCATGGGAGGTAACTGACAGGATCCTATGGTGTGCTTTCCTCCTACATTTATACCACTCAGACAGGGAACGGATAGTTATCCCAGGAATCACCATTTTCACCCACAATCACTGTAACATATACAAGGTAAGATGTCTTTCATATAATTTTGCTTATGTTATCAAGGCACAGGACATTGCTTCAATTCATCCTAACGTGTACAAGCCAACATTCAATAATGTAGATTTGCATTGGAATGGCAATTCTACCAATGGTGGACATTCATAAAGGCTACATCATTTAGGTTTATCTAGGAGTCCACAGTGCAACATGTACAGAGTGTTCTTCTTCTGGAGTCAGAGGCAGCCTGCTGTAATTTGAATGCCTTCTAGCCATTACCCTCCTGTCTTTGATAACAGTAATGTCAGTAATGCACCCACAACCAACCAATGTCAGCGCAACTTAGTGATGGGAATTACGGTCTTTGAAGGAAGCCGGATATTTTGGCTCTGTTCCTTTCCAAGAGCCTATCATCATGTATTTCTTTTAGGAGGTTACTTGGTTTATCAGTATTAAATCTGAATGAATGAAGTAAATTTTTCGGTCTAAATCTAAATATTTTGTTTATACAGGGAATCATCACTAGGATAATGATAGGATACGATTTGGATCAGATTCAAGCTTACAGTAGATACTTAAAGCCCCTGGTAACCAAACCCCAAATAGTTAAAATGAATGTATGTATGATATTGATAGATGATATTTATGAGTGTGATATTAAGCGTCCACCAAAGTTTGAATAAAAAAATGTAGGCCTAAGGTGACAAGATGTCAAAAAAAAATCGGGGACAGTCCCTGAATTAAGTAATCTGTCCTTGACCATATCCTCTCCCTGAAAACATCTCAGATTCAGTTAAATAAACCCTGCGTATATCCTTATTGCGTTATAGAAGGCAGAAGGGGAAATTAGATTGTAAATTAATCATGCTTGTTGCAATGGTTGGAATGCGAAGTGAAGTGAATGATACAGTTGCAAAAGAACCGTTCAAAAGATATGGATCGTTCGTGAACATCACATCAGCATTTTCTTTGTTGCCGGCTCTTAGCCACTCAATATGAGATTCAGTTTTTTGCTGGAATATGAGGTCTGTGCTAAATAAATCCATGCAAATACGCTACAGAGCAGTGGTATGGTTTTGCCAAAGACAGGAGGCTAGTGGCTAGAAAGCATCCACATTACAGCAGGCTGCCTGTCACCACAGAAGAAGAGTGCTGCGTTGCATTGTGGACTCCTCGAAAAAACAAACTGGCAGCTTCATGAATGTCCACCATTGTTGGTTGACTCTGCGGCCCCCTCCCCCATCACAGCTATGACACCATGGAAAGAGAATGCAGCACAAGTAGCTCTATTCTCCAACTTTTCAAATTAAGATGGTGGTTTACATGTTTTTTGGGGGTATATGCATTTCTGTAGGTGGGACTAGACCTGAGCCCACTCACTTGGCAGTTGGCACTAAGGCCTACCCAATCAAAAGGCTTAATTGTATAAACTAATGAAAAGCCAGCATGGGGTCAGTGCTGGATTACTCATTTAGTAGGCCATCTCTAATTGCATATTGCTTCAGTTATCTTGTGACAGGATGTGACCAATAACATTAGGCTTCTGGTTTTGCACTTGCTACTGATTTAGGAGCCCATTATATCATTGGTGTTGGGGTTAGTCCCACTTGATTCTCTGGGCTCACCGAATCTCAGATATCCAAGGTTGAAGGCACCAAGCCAAACTAGCAAACAGTAAGAGTCTGGAGGATGAGGGTACTACTGTCTTACAGTATAACACCTCCTGGAGGTAAGACATGCATTGAAATGCTGTTTGTGGATGTCACATCCCCTTATATGTTTGCTCGACTTTGCCCTCCAGTAATGGTTTGCTCATTTGGGGATGATTCTATTTCCCCAATTATCAAGCCTGCCTGATTTTCTTGATCCTCCAATCACTACTGTCAAGGTTTGTCCAATAGTTGTGACCGGAGGATCATGAAAAGAGAGAGCGGTGCGGGAGGTAAATTAAACCAAGCAAAGTCAACCAATTACAGAACAAGGCGTTGAAGGATTCTCAGATACAGGTTGGTCAGATTGTCTGATAAGAATGGTGTCTGACCGTTTTCAGACAACTAAGTGGAATACCAAGACACACATGGTGGCCTTCTAGAGACTGCAGCTGTATTTGCACAATGTATAAAGATGATGATTAAAACAAAAAATAATAAAGTATTTGAAGCAAAGGTAAAGATGTAAATAATCCACATCACATGCACAACACAGCCACAGATATTACATCATAATGTAATTTGGGAGAAATATTTTCCTTTGAGTATCATTGTGGATAATTATGAAGCTGACCCTTCCTATCCTTGAGACATGGATCATTTATGTATGCAGTTCTTGACATTTTGCTTGACCTCGGAGTAAGTCAAAGTCGTCATAGAACCGTGTGCGAAATGTCTGCAAACGTGTTAAGGTCAAACGTGTCGTACGGCAAGAGAGTAGGAGACTGCAAAGAGAGGAAAGTATGCAATTTTATATTTAAGTTGGAGGCTGTGGTTTTCTTTTCTGAAGTAGGCGCAAGCCCTTGTATGTGAATGCAGGCCCTGTCGTTCTGTTGTTATTACATGCCCTTTATTAATCAGTGAACCAGGACGATAAAACCACTCGAGAATGACTAAACACATACATTACTGTACTGAAACAAGAGGGTGTTTGTTTTGATGTGTGTTGTTTTGATGCAAAAAGAGGTTCAGAAACATTGTGAGCATGTTGGTATACAAAAATTATTGCAGATTTAACCTAGTCTGTTCTTGTGAGAGAAAAAAACGATAAGGTCAAAAACAGAAAATATTTACAAAAAAATTTTTTTATAAAAAAAACGTGAACAAAAAAAAAGAGAGATAAGCACAATGTGTTGATAGTGTCTGCTGTTCTTTCACAGATGTAAAACATTATGACATAAAGGCTGACTCAGCAATGTGACTCCTGAGTAGTGGTGCGGTAGCCCATGCTGTTCTCATGAGTGCAGTTTTCCTAACATTTCCGACAGAACTGGTGTGTTCCCAGTGCTAAACATATCCCGCCCCTAATCCTAACCCTAACCATTCCCCCTAAACCTAACCATAACCTAACCTTAACCTTAACCTTAACCTTAAGCATAACATTAAATTCAACAACGGAGAACCTTGGGAAAATGGCTTTTCGCGGATCGTGGGAAATGGTGCAACTCATGAGAATACGTTGGATGCAGCTTAAGAAATAGAAAGGGGAGCTGTTCAAATCCTGAAGGTCAGAGAGCGAGCACTCACGTGTGCACACCGGGTAGTTTCACTTTCTTTTCATTCATTCTAAAAGTGAACAGAAACTTTTCATTTAAAGATTGAAATGAGAAATGAGTTCAATTGTATTTAAATTTTAATTAATTTGTGACTGCATGGTTTATTGCACATCTGCTCCTGAACGGACTGAATATAAAGTGAACTGACAACAGTCAAGGGCCATACATCTTTAATTTCTTCTGTGGTGAAAGAGCCACCCTCCAATCCAGGTGTGATGTCCTATTTCTAAATCTGCCTTTAGAGATGGTACCACTTCATCTGAAAGTCTTTACATACCAAGCATATAGTAATTTTGGAAAATGTATGAGTACATCCAATAAACTAAACATTCTGTACAATGACCTGTGAAATGTATTTATTCTCAACTTAATGAAGTCTGTTAAAGGCATAATTTATCAAACATATTGTTAACCTCTTAAGCCCGACGGGTCCGGTACCGGTCCCAAAAGGTGTGGGGGGGGGGGACTGTACATTGGAGGTGGTTGGGGGGGGGGGGGGGGGGAGGTGTTTGTGTAGAAAGGTGGATTATCCCTACTTTATGAGAGTGGATATGAACTGTCACCAGGTAGTGGGAGCACAGCAGATCTGGGTCCGGCTGAGCCCCCGACTGTAGTGTAATGTTGGCCTTCTTTATTTATAAAAATTTAAAAAAAGTATTTATTTTTTGCTAATTAAAATTAAAGAATGTATTTATTATTTAAATGCCTTTATTTCATATTCGACGCAGACGGTAGGCTATGTATAGCACATTTTGTTATTAATCTTATTAAACTGTATAGATGCTTCACCAATCACCATCTCAGCCGCTACTGTCTATGTCACCAACATCTTTATTTAATCACACTTTCATCATTAAGCAGGTAACCATCAATCTTGGTATCCAAGCTGATAAAATCACTCCATTAATAGAAAGAGCAGGAGCTAAGTCTTTTCAGCCATCTTTTCCTGAGCATTATTAGCAGTGAAGTGTAGAAGAGAGGAGACGGAATGCGATGGTTGATCTTCACAATATAATAATGTTTTTATTGTGAATAGCGGATCACTCAGTTACTCATATAACAAAAAGAGTGAGACCCAAAGTCTCCACAAACCCTATATAACATAAAGAAAAGGTGAGACAGCACAGTCTCCGCAATATGTGTCTGGTGAACCCACAACATTTTTTAAACAATGCAGAGTCCAGTTTGCTGCTGATATTAAGAGCTTCAGCTGCTTCGCGAAGCTCTTGGAAGCTGAATGCTCTCTTCTTGAGAGCCAAGCATGACACCTGTTTCAGGTAATTCTGATCAGAGAAATCAAACCATTTGTCTAGGTAAGCGAGCGCTCTCTGATAGAAAATTAAAAAGTCCTGTTCGATCGCAGCAGCCTGTGTGGTAGGAAACCTCTGCATGAGAGCACTGGTCTCGAATCCAAAATAACGGTCCTTTGATCATTGTTCAAGTTTCAGTCTTAGACTGGTCATGAGCTGGAAAAGCTCACAGACAGTTGTGTCATCCCCCTCAACTTCAAGCATTGCGTCGTAAAAAAGCTTTAGGCTATTCTGCAGAAACATCAGGTATGACTGACGTCAGACACACTGCAGCTGCCTCGGCCTTGGACTGTCTGACAGTGACAGGCAGCGTGACTCGCGAGACTCGAGTTGAGCTGCTCCGCTCGGCTGCGCATTGGTTTGACGTCGCCCAATTTTTTTTATTTTAAATATAAGACGGTATTGGAACGAGGCATTAAATTAACAACATTTAAAAAAAAATTAAATAATAACATTTGAATAATAAAAAATTTAAAAGAATTAAAAGAAATAAAAAAATTATAATAATATAAATTTTTTTGAATTGCGGGACATTGTTATGTTGTAGCGGGATACGGGACAGGTGGGCACCCTACCCGTGGCAGGACTCGTATTTCGCGTGTCTTTAATATCAGGAGCTTTTGGTCCACACAATGAAGAGGTCGTCTCGCTGTGTGAGCTCCTCCTTCAGCCAGCCTCTTCCTCACCTGCTGTCACCAGCCCAACGCCGCACCAGCTCCCCCTGGCGACAGTCCAGCGCTATGTCCCACTACTAAATGTCAATATTAGGATATGGAGAATCAAGACGGGTCAGCGAGTTACACAACATTATCATGAACACATTAGAGTACAAGGAATTAGAGTTAGACACATTGAATTACGGTTGGACATATATTCACGTGTCTACATATCCCCCTACTTTAAACTTGCCAAGTCCCAATGCAAGTTACACAACCCCCCCATTTAGTGGAGTTACTAAATTAGACATCGCATACATGCACACAGTCCCTAGACCAACAATTTCGCACAACTTTTCACAATTCGCAAACACTGTTCACAGAACACACTCTTGAGCACATAGTCGTGACGATATTTGGCAGGTAATCGACCTCTAGTACTCCTCTGTGGCCGGAGTGGTCCGACCCCCCCCTTTTCAGACCCCGTGTCTGAATCGTCCGTGGCCACCGACAGGTTGTCGGCAGCGGCCTCGTCCTCCTGGACTACAAGCAGTTCGCCTGAATCGGCCTCCTCGCCTCCGCCTACGCCGTCCCCCCTTGCCCGGTGCAGGACCCCGGTAGCAACACGAGGGGATGTAGGGGGGGTGGAGTAACCAAGGTGGGAATCATCAGACTCGGAAGAGCTCTGTGAATGTTCATGCGTCCTCCGGGGAACCCGCGCGCGCTTCCTTCCGCCTCGGGCAGTCCCGTTGGTGCATGTCCTGGCCTGGGGCCCCGACCCTTCGGGAAAACGTCTCAAGCCAGGCACACTGTTTACACTGTTGCATCCAGCCATTCACCTCGGCCGCCATCCCTGTCCAGTAATAGCCCCGCCCCATTAACCCTAGTGTCTCGCATTTGCCAAAATGTCCCCCATGGTCATGTTGAGTCTCGTAGATGTGTCGCCGCAGCGTATCCGGCACCACCAACTGTAGTATCTCCTCTCCATCTCGAGGGTCACTAACTCGCCTGAATAGCACCTCATTCTGCAGACGGAACCGTTCCCACTGCCCGTAGAAATTACGCAGGAGCGGGCTCGCCTCTTGCAGTTGCACTCTGGTGGGGCAGATCCCCTTCGTACGGGCCCCACCTCCGGGTCTTCCACTTGGAGTCGCTGTAACTCGTCCCAGCTATATCCGCTGTCTCCCTTCTGGACCGCTATTTGCCTTGGGCCGACCACCGGAACCCCCGACAGATCGGTCCGCTCCTCGGGGCTCCGGCGAGCATGGACAGAGGCCGGCAGACCACGCGTAGCCCAGATCAAGCGAGCACGAACTTCTTCCGCCGGGATCACTAGGAAGCCCTCTTTTTCCATGTGCACAACCTCTGGTCCTGGTCTTATCGGGATGCGCGACAGGGCACCAGCGCGTCCATCGGGCCGGCCTCACTTGGAGCCAATCATACGGCACGCCATCACACCTCCATCCTCAGCCCTTCGTCCGGTGGTCACCAGGTCGGACGACCCACCGGCTGCTGTGTGGGTGGCGCCCTGTATCCACGTGGGAGAAACCTCGGGGCCCTGTACCTCTTGTAGATCATACGCAAATTGCCTCGCGGTCTCGCCGGCTGCTTGTTTGCGGTCATAAACCTTCCCCAGACGGACACTGACAGGGGCTTTGTCTCCGTAGGTCGCTTCTAGCACCTGGAACAGGACGTCTGGGTCCGGGGAGGCCTCTTCCATCATGAACATCACCGTCTGCTTAGCCTCGCCTTTCAGGTGTAGTTGTAATACCTCCACCTGATCTTCGGCTGGCACTTTGCTAGCCCGGAAGTGAGACTTCATCGCACGGATCCAATCCTCGACCGACAGCTCTCCCCTCTCTTTTCCCCCCCTCGAACTTGCTGCACTTTCGGTCCCGTTGAACATACACAGTCGAGGGGGTCGCTTGAGGGGCGCTGGTGCTTCTCTCGAGGACGGCCTTGGTCAAGGAGAGGGTTTCTCTCTGGTAACTCCGGGCCTGCTCCATGAGCACCGTCTGTCGGTCCAGGTGGCCTGCCAGGTCGTGGTATCGGGCCTTCAGAGCCCCCACCTGTGTGGTCAAGTCCCTCATCGCTTCTCTTTGTCGCTCCAGTAGTGCCGCCTGGGCCTTGCACTCCCCCTGAAGCGCCTCATACTTCGCCGCCATTTCCTGCACGGCGCGGGTCTGTTCCTCTGACATCTTTGGGTCTCCCTACCGGTCAAGTCAAGGAAGTGGGTTAGGATGTTGATCCTGTTCGTGACGCCAAATGTAGAAGGGTGGATTATCCCTACTTTATGAGAGTGGATATGAACTGTCACCAGGTAGTGGGAGCACAGCAGATCTGGGTCCGGCTGAGCCCCCGACTGTAGTGTAAGAGTATTAGAATTGGGATTTAGCAGAGGGATGGATGGGGCCTAGGGTTTACTAACCTAGGGGTTCTACGCTGGTCCATCTTGCCCTCCCGGGTGACCGTAGTATTTCCTCAAACACCCGCACTTCCCTTAATATGTCCCACACCCTCTCACACCCGGTGGCAGTGATGGTAAATAATATAATTTCCCCCCAAAGCAGTACCTTTCCTTGTTGACTGGTGAAGACCTGTACAGAGCACCTGCCCCAATTGCACATAGACCGTAGGGAAGAAGGGGTTAAGCAGTAATACACATTCACAGTAATTGACACACACACACAATGATCCCATTTCTACGCCTCTCCTTTTATATAAAGCGGGCATGCATTCAATACACGGCACAATGCATGGCACTTGGATCTTACCATTCCACCAGACATGCTTCTGCACGAGGTTTTACACTTCCAAAAGTGAGGTTGAATGCAATGAAGCGAACTGTCATGTTCCGTGGTATGCAGGAATGGAACTCTCTTCCCAGACATGTTAAGCAGGAGAATAGTAAATGCCGTTTCAAAATCGTGGTAAAACAACATTTTCAACCAAAGAAATTGACATTCCCTAATAGATAGTGTGTACGTAAATGAAAATGTATGTGTCTGATAAAGAGAGAGGTATATATGGATGAAAAGGCATGTGTCTGATAGGGATATATTATTAAAATATTGTATAATTGGCTGATATGAACAGGTATTATTGTATTGTATTATGAATTCATAAGGCGTATATATTTTTATCTTGTATTATGAATTTGATTAGGGTTTTTATTGTTGTTTTAATTGTCTGTATGACATGTAAATGTTGTGAGTGTATAAGGGTTTTTATTGTTGTTTTAATGGTCTGTATGTCATGTAAATGTTATGAGTGTATAAGGGTTTTTATTGTTGTTTTAATTGTCTTTTAATACGTCTGTAACTGTATTTTATGTGTTATGGACCCCAGGAAGAATAGCCCCAGCACTGCTGTGGCTAATGGGGATCCAAATAAACTTAACTTAAACTTACACTCCACGGTAATGAAATAGGTCCCCGTAAGGGTTAATATTATTTTCATTCACCCGTAGGGAGAGAGAGGGTAATGGCGAGCTCCGCAAGCTATTCAATGGGAAAAATTATCAATATACCTTGGTGCTGTCTGCACAACTTAATCACACAACACATTATTTAAAAATTAAATTAAGTAGGCCCACAGTTGAAACAAAAAGCCTATCTAAGCCGGCATTACCCAAAACAACAAACGTTGGGGCGCCCCTAGTCACTGGTGCACGTGCCAGTTCAATGTATTTATTCTCTTCGAATGTTTGGGGCGTGGGTTGGCCATCAAACGGCCCGCGTGATACACAGGAGAGCTGGCTGGGCTGGTGGTAAACAGGTGCAGGCTGCAGGTGAGTAGAGCCCCGTGCCGTCGGCCGGCGGCGTCTGCTTTGAGGGCTGGAAACGGCGTGGCGACGCATGCAGCTAACCAGGTTACTAGTCCTATACTTGAAGCTAAGCTGTGGTCAGTGCGACCCCCTAGTCTTTCGCCTATACATTCCTAAACGCAGCAAGTGGCATATCGACAGTACAGTCCGGCAGTCGAACGTCTTCTTGTTGGTTCAAACGTACCCTAAGCACTATACTGAGAAGCTAAACTTTCGCATACAACGTTACTATCCCACCCCGTGGCAGGACTCGTATTTCGCGTGTCTTTATTATCTCAGGAGCTCTTGGTCCACACGTCTGCTTCCTTCACTGGAAAACGATGAAGAGGTCGTCTCGCTGTGTGAGCTCCTCCTTCAGCCAGCCTCTTCCTCACCTGCTGTCACCAGCCCAATGTCGTACCAGCTCCCCCTGGCGACAGTCCAGCGCTATGTCCCACTACTAAATGTCAATATTAGGATATGGAGAATCAAGACGGGTCAGCGAGTTACACAACGTTATCATGAACACAGTAGAGTACAAGGAATTAGAGTTAGACACATTGAATTACGGTTCGACATATTCACGTGTCTACATTTGTTTGGCCTCTATCCTTGATTCTCCAATCACAACTGTCGCTTCCAAGTTTGTCAGAGGAAAGCGCCCATTGTGATTGGAGGATCAAGGAAAGAGGGTGGGGCTCGAGACAGATTAATTGAGCACACAAACAAACAACTGAACAGACCAACCAACCCACATACTGTACAGTAGTGCAGAAGTTACAGAGGTGCACGTTCCAAGCTCCTATAACACGATTAGGCTTGCCTAATACAGATAAGCACAGATATCCAGGTGCTTTGTTGATGCACCATATGCATTCGTTGCACATGTAATCAGTTAGTTAGGCAGTGTATCAGTCAATAGTGTCTGCGGTTGCTGTCAAGGTGCACGAGGTAGATCAGTATTTATCACTTGCCCACATGTAATCCCAGGCGTCAGTGCAAAGCATGCTTAGAAATGGTAAACACCCTCACTACCTGTTAAGTTGTGCAACAATAAATTCAATGTGTTATTATTGGATCTTGTAAACAAGTCACAGTAGAACCGTAATATAATGCTTTTCCAGTGTTTTACCTACTCCACCACTGCATAGAAATTAGGCATTTTCTTTGTTACCAATGGTTACAGACAGCCATACTGGAAGAAAGAGAACTACACAAACATTCTCTGCAATGCCTCTATTGCACAGCTCTTATAGACCTCTTACTGTGCTTACAGTAATATTCTTGAAATGTTTTATATGTATATTATGTATAAATAAATATATATATATATTTTTTTCCCCCACTGTACTGTAGGCTACTTATGCTGTACAATGACAATACATTTAAATCTAATATAATCACATTCACAGTCCGAGGGACTTGGATTGACTTTACAAGTGCAGATAAATGGGCTGACAAACAAAGTTAAAAACAGAGTTATATGGTTCTTCAGTGCTGGGGCTCAATTAAAAGCACTTATTCTTTATTAATATATTCATTTCGCAATGGCATATGGACAAAACTCTGCTATTTCCGTCAAAGACTCTTGTCCCCTGACACCGCAGATGATTATGTTGATTTCAAAGGCAAAGTCAGGCAGCGAGAGTCTGTGTGTGCGTGTGTGTGTGTGTGTGTGTGTGTGTGTGTGTGTGTGTGGGCATGTGTGCATGTGTGTGTGTGTGTGTGTGTGTGTGTGTGTGTGTGTGTGTGTGTGTGTGTGTGTGTGTGTTTGTGTGTGTGTGTGTGTGTGTGTGTGTGTGTGTGTGTGTGTGTGTGTGTGTGTGTGTGTGTGAGTGCACACACGTGTGCCTGTTTCATGTCCCTCTTTGTGGCTGCCAGTGTCTATGGAGGGAAGGGGGAGGGAGAGAGAGTGCAACGAATGGAAGGCTGGAAACAAATCGTGTATCTCATCCGCTATCTCATCTGGATCAAGCTGAGGAGATACTCTACTCAGTCTACTGTATGTAGCCCTCTGAAGATGGGCTGGGGCTCAGTGATGAAAGGAGTGATGGGACAAGAAGAGGATGGACAAGGAGGGAGGTGGGGAGGCCAAAGGGAGGGGAAAGGTGCAGAACAAAGATATGAAAGCAGCCTGGGAGCCAAGGAGGAAAGCATTGACTATAGTCATACAGTGGCCATTTTGCAGGGTGGGAACAGGATGGAAAGAGATCCCAACCTGAGCATGACATAAGAGCAAAATGGCCAACATTTGTGAATATGGTCAATGGGGAGACAGGAGGAAGGGGGGATAGAGGAGGTTGCATGGGGGGTATCGAGAGGGAGAGAGGTAGTTATATACAGATCCATCATACATGATTTTAACAGGTAAATTCTGCTCCCCACACTTCCCTGTGTCGCGCTCGTCCAGACAGGGTTGTCCTCCTAGTCCCAGACTATTTGCTCTATCCCTAGAACCTTTAGCACAGTACATAAGACAATCCCAGTC
Organism: Notolepis coatsorum; assembly: GCF_963971535.1. Classification (NCBI taxonomy): domain Eukaryota; kingdom Metazoa; phylum Chordata; class Actinopteri; order Aulopiformes; family Paralepididae; genus Notolepis; species Notolepis coatsorum. Next base: position 36,360,911 of record NC_140172.1, read on the forward strand.
CATAGCGCCGATCTCAATTAAGGGCACACAGCATCACATTAGCTTATATGCAGACAATGTAATATTGTTCATGCAAAACCCTACCACCTACCTCATCTTCTCAAAGTAATAGATGATTTTGGCAATCTATCGGGATTTAAGATAAACTGGCCAAAATCGGCCTTCCTTCCACTTAATGTGACTGCGAAGGCTACCACCCTCCCAGCTAATATACCCATGGTAGAACACTTTAGATGTCTTGGAGTTGAAATATTCCCCACTATAAGCCAAACGGTGAAGTATAATTATTCCGGATTGCTAGATAGGATCACAAATGACTTCGGCAGGTGGTCAAAATTAAAAAACGAATTACAGGCCCGATCGTCAATAGTTAAGATGAATGTTTTACCCAGAATTAACTTCTTCAGCTCGATGTTGCCGTTACCCCCCCCCCCCCCCCCCCCCCCCCCCGTTGGTTACTGGCAAAAAGTACACTCCGCTGCATATACATTTATTTGGAACAACAAACGACCATGAATAAAAAGATCCACTGCACAGAGAAATAAAGCCGACAGGGGTTTAGCCTTTCCAGACTTCAACTATTACTTTAAAGCGTTCTCTTTAAGACCACTGATCACCTGGTTTGATTCTCAAGCATCGGTATCCTGGAGACCATTAGAGGAGAACATAGTGGCACCACATAGACTGCAGGATATAGTGTACACCAACTTATCAATTAAGCAATGCAACTTGAGATTTGGCCCTCTTATTACACATGTGATCCGGATATGGCGTGACACACAGAAAAAGTGTACTAACCTCCATAAATGGCACAGGCATTCTCCCCTATTTAATAAAAATGTACTCCTTATTGCACAACAATCAGATTTCCTAGATGGGAAAAGAAAGGCATACACACATTGGGGGATATCTTTGATGACCATGGTTTCCGCAGTTATCAAGATATATTTAACAAATTTAACCTCACCAGTTCCACTTATCTTTTCTATCTACAAATAAGAGCAGCTTTGAGGGCTCACGGAGTCCCATTAAATATTCCACTTGAGCACCACAGATTTCACAGAGAAAAATTTTGGCCGGTCTTACGGCTGCCAAAAAGTTGATAGCGTCACGCTGGATTCAACCGGATAAAATGTGCCGGAAGGTATGGGTTCTTACCTATCTCGATGTGATTTATCTAGAGATATCCACTGCACGAATTTTAGGTGTTAATGAAGCCAGCATAGCAGTCTGGGTAGCTGTGGTGGAGAAGATAAAGGGAAGCATATGTAATTTTCTGATGTTAAATGAAATAGTGGATGTATAGTTCAAGTGGGGGTCCTGAGGGGGGGGGGGGGGGGGGGGGGGGAGGAAAGAGCGAGGAAGAGCGAGCAAGAGCACATGTATTGTATTTATTATTTTTATGTCTTTTAATCTACATTCATTTTGACTTAATTACTGGACTGTCATTATTGTTATTATTATTTCTGTCATTGTCCTGTGATTTATCATTGATTATCACTGTTACTGTATTGTTTGTCTAGCTTCATGTTAAAAAAGGGAAAATAAAAAACATTTGTTAAAAAAAAAGAGAGGGAGAGAGGGAGAGAGGGCGGGAGGAAGGAACGATGGAGCAGTTGCAGAAAGGATGAAGGAGAGAGTGAGACAGGTTGCATAGAGCAAGGGGGTCATGATGAGAAGGAAGGCAGAGCTAGGACAGGGAGGGAGAGAAGAGCCGAGGGAGCTGGAGGTACGGAGGGAGGGAGGGCGGTACACAAGGGGAATGAAAGAGAGGGGAGAGAGGCAGGGAGAGAAGAAAAGAGGGGAGGCGCACAGGGACTGCAGCGGCTGTCGGCATCCATCTCCCAGATAAGAGCTCTGGCTACATGATCTATTCTCCACCATTACGGAGGAAAGCAAGCGTTTCAGCGCCGCAATCAGATCACCCGGGTGTATCGCTAGTGTCACTGTTAGCCGGGATGAGTTGAATGATACACACAGCCAGCCATTGTGGAGTAAACAATACTACAAGCCATGTATATACAATGCATATACACGGCTGACATTTTGCATCCAATGGCTACTATCAATTTAACTACAGGTACATCAGCAGCTAATGTGTTGTCTCTGTCCTCAGCTAAATGAGCCCAGCCAAACATTTAAGCTGTAGCAGGGCTTGGAAAGCCACACAATAACAATGGGTAACTTATGTAGTTGCTCTTTAGTGAATAGGCAGATTTTGGCAATAGCTAAACTAACTAGGAGAAGTTGCAAGAGCGCATATTTTCAAGGATTTTGTTTTGGAAACAATTTGGCTTAGTTCTCAAAACATTGGAGTTACTACACACGTTCACTGTGCCATACTGATTATTGGAACATTGATTGAAAATTGTATTAACAGATTGCAGAATGGGTACAAATACAGTACATCTCAATCAATACACACAATTGTTAAGGGGATGCAGACCAGAGAAAGACTTTCGTCTTGTTTACATCAGGGTCCCCCATTTTCAATTCATCATAACATATATGACATACATGACATACAGATAGACAGTACTGCTACATCTATACATTTATGACATACAGTACCAGATTTACAAATACAGTACTGTTTGTGATACAAGAATAGTCTAAAAAAAGAGAGTATACATTTGACGAATAAACTGTACATTGGAGGAGGCTGGTAGGTAGGAGGTTGGTAGGTGGGGTGGAGGGGGGGGGGGGGTTTGGTAGGTGGGGGAAACTGTACATTGGAGGTGGTGGGGGGGGGTTGGGTAGGCGGGGTGGGGGGTAACTGTACATTGGATTATCGACAAAACCTTACTTGGACCCAAGAAGAGGGTCTTGTGTATTATTGGGTTTAATAGGACATTTATTGTACATTGGAGGGGGTTGCGTTAGGACATTTACAGGGGCCAGTTTCGAATTGCAGTCTCTCGTAGGTGCTCTTTGAGAGTGGTTTTGAAAGTGGGTAGTGATTCACATTCCTTTACAGCTGTGGGTAGGGCGTTCCACATTGATGTGGCATAATTGCAAAACATGTTAAGTCCCTTGTTTGAGCCGAATCTGGGTTTAACATGATTTGTGGAGCTCCCTCTGGTGTTGTGGTCGTGGTATTCACTGACCTTTGGGAAGTATTTTGACATGTACAAGGGTACCTTAGTCGTGTAGTGCATCTTATAGACTAGGCCCATTTAGGGTGACCAGATCCCAATAAACCAAATGTGGGACAAAGGGTATGTTTGTGAGGGACAATGTGGGACACCCCCCCCCCCAGTGCAGCCCCCTCCCCTTTTTTTGGTGGACTGTCCCTGTCGCGTCTATGCTTTTACCAACGCGTTCGTGTTTCCGGGTTCCCGTTTTGCGCTCTGATTGGCCACTGACCTACGCTAGTACGCCTCCCTCCTAGCTGCTAGGGTGAAGGGACTTGGCTTGGCTGGGAGGCTGGTGGTGGAGGGAGAGGGAGGAGGCGTGGGGTGGGCTGTCATCTTTCAAATATATTTCCGCCATGATAATAATAATAATAATGAGCGCAGAGCTCGGTCTGTGTCCTCAGAGCTTGAAGCGCTGAGGACACAGACCGAGCTCTGCGCTCATTATTATTATTATTATTATCATGGCGGAGAGAACAAAACGAAGACAACGCACGTTGCCACAAGTGCAATAAAACATTTGCAAGTATGGGTGGCAATACAAGCAATTTGTCAAAACATCTGTTGTCAAAACATAACATTAGTCTCCAGAAATGCGCCGTTGTGACTTGTTGTCATGTCGCCTGGATGCCCAGGATGCGGTGTCACTCGCGGTCAGATACTATAGTAACGTTACGCGACGCATAGAGGTTCTTTCACTTTGGCTGGGGGGGGGGGGGGGGGGGGGGGCGTTAGCTCGGATGACAACCAATCATGCGGGACATGGTCTCAATATGCATGACGCGTGAAAGGAGACAGGAATGCTGTACAATCACGCGCAAATGCGTGACGTCTGGTCACCCTAGGCCCATTGCAAGTTGCTCTACTCTGTCGTCTACTCTAAGCCATCCTAGGTTGTCAAAGTGGGCAGGGTGAGGTGGGTTCTAGGAGTAAGGTCAAGCAGTAGTCTGACCAGTTTGTTTAGTAATTTAGTTTTTAGCGCATTTGAGGTGCTTTGGTACAATGAGGTGCAAGCATAGTCGTAGTACCCTTGAATGAGTGCTCCTGCCAGAGTCTTCAGGGTATTCTTGTTTACCAGAGAGGAGATCCGGTACAAGAATCTAGTTTGTTGGTTGACTTTTTTTATTACATTGGATGCCATTTTGTCACAGGAAAGATTTGCCTCTAGGATGGAACCTAGGTTCACAGTGTTTCCACACTTTTAATCTATAGTCAGTAACCTCTGAATCTCATAATTTTCACCTAAAATGCTGTTGATACTAATCTAAGTACTGAAATGTAGTGCTCTGTGTGTTGTTGGACTGTTTGCCTACCAGACTGGAACCTTACACAACATAAAATTAGTTTATATGCGGACGATGTAATACTGTTCATGCAAAACCCCAACACCGCATTGCCTCATCTTCTCAAGCTGATTGAGGACTTTGGAGATTTATCGGGATTTAGGATAAATTGGCCGAAGTCGGCCTTCCTCCCACTTAACGCCCCTGCAAAAAGAAATATAACCCTCCCAGAAGAGATACCGATGGTAAAACACTTTAGATGTTTGGGAGTTGAAATATTCCCTACCATAAGCCAAACGGTGAAGCGGCGAATGTTAACGCCGCCATTTTGGTGCTGGGAGATTTCAATAGCGCCAATCTGAGAAAGGTATTACCTGACTTCTATCAGCATGTGACTTGCAACACCAGAGGCGGTAACATCCTAGATCACTGTTACACACAATTTAAGGGTGGCTACAAGGCTCATTCTGATAGTGGCTTTGGTAAATCAGATCACGCGTCCATTTTTCTTTCACCAAAGTACAAACAGAGAATCAAAATAAAGCACTCCCGTAGTCTCGCGAGAGGTGCAGAAATGGGATTTGACGTCAGAGGAGACACTCCAGGCTGCGTTTGACTGCACAGACTGGAACGTGTTCCGCGACACAGATAACATTAATGTCTACACGGAGACAGTGCTGGACTATGTTTGTACTTTGGTGAAAGAAACAATCCCCACTACCAAAATGAGAGTTTACCCAAATCAAAAACCCTGGGTAGACAAATCCGTCCGTGAAGCTCTGAGAGAGCGCACCAAAGCATACAACGACGGCCTAGTGGCAGGCAACATGAATGACCACAAGGTGGCGCGATACAACGTAAGGAGGACAGTGACAGAGGCCAAACGGCGCTACAGGGATAAAATTGAACTCCAGTTTGAACAAGCTGACTCTAGAGCTATGTGGCAGGGGCTCAAAACGATGACAGACTACAAAGGCGCCTCCCTCAAACTGAACAGTGACATCTCCTTAGCAAATGACCTCAATACCTTCTATGCGAGGTTTGATGCTGGTAATAACAACACCAGCCCACAAGCCACGGCAATGGGGGGGGGGGGGGGGGGGGGGTCTGCTGCTGATGGAGACTCAGTGTTCAGGGTAACAAAGCATGAGGTGGGGCGGACCTTTAAAAAAGTGAATATCAGGAAGGCAGCAGGTCCGGACGGCATCCCCGGCCGCGTCCTAAAAGTCTGTGCCGACCAACTAGCCCCGGTATTCACTGACATATTTAACCTGTCCTTAGAACAGGCTGTCATCCCCACCTGCCTGAAGAAGTCCACTATTATCCCTGTACCCAAAAAATCCAAGCCTGCTTGCCTCAACGACTACCGCCCTGTAGCTCTCACCTCCATAGCCATGAAGTGCTTTGAGAAGCTAGTAAAGGGCTACATCTGCTCCTCCCTCCCCATCAACATGGACCCCCTGCAATTTGCATACCGCCCCAACAGGTCCACGGAGGACGCCATAGCCCATGTGCTGCACACAGCAGCATCACACCTGGACAAGAGGCAGGGGAACTATGTGAGAATGCTATTCATCGACTACAGCTCGGCATTCAATACCATAGTCCCCTCCATACTCATAGCCAAGCTCAGGGACCTGGGCTTGAACTATGACCTCCGCCAGTGTGTCTTGGACTTCCTGACTGGCAGACCCCAGGTGGTGAGAGCAGGCAACTGCACCTCCTCATCCATCACCCTCAACATAGGGGCCCCCCAGGGCTGTGTTCTGAGTCCCCTCCTCTACTCCCTGTACACACACGACTGTGTGGCTCAGCGGAGTAGCAATACAATCATCAAATTTGCTGACGACACAGTGGTGGTGGGCCTGATCTCTGCCAACGACGAGAGGGCCTACCTGGAAGAGGTCAAGGTCCTGGCGGGATGGTGCCAGGATAACAGCCTCTCCCTGAACGTCAGCAAAACAAAGGAGATGATTGTGGACTTCAGGAGGTCGGGGGTCAAGGACTACAGCCCCCTCAGCATCGCCGGGGCACCGGTTGAGAGAGTCAACAGCTTCAAGTACCTCGGAGCCTACATATCCGAGGACTTGACATGGACCACACACATTGACAGTGTTGTGAAGAAGGCACGACAACGCCTCTACTTCCTCAGGCGCCTAAGGAAGTTCCAAGTCAGTCAGAAGATCCTTAAGAACTTCTACTCATGTACAATAGAGAGCATCTTGACTGGCAACATCACCTCCTGGTTTGGGAATAGCACTGCACAAGACCGAAGCAGACTACAGAGAGTGACACGTTCAGCCGAACGCACAATTGGAGGGGGGCTCCCCACCCTCCAGAACATTTACAACAAGCGTTGCAAGGGCAAGGCTAAGAGAATCATTAAAGACTCCAGTCACCCGAACAACTGCCTCTTTGAACTGCTGCGGTCAGGCAAGCGATACCGGAGTCTCAAGGCGAGCACAGAAAGACTCAGAAGAAGCTTCTATCCCCAGGCCATCAGACTGCTAAACGAACAATGAACACTACACAACAACAACCACCAAACGCACATAGCACACACATCCACACGCACACACTCACTTTAAACAGACACACTGTAGCACCCACTCCACACACTTTATAGCACACACCCACTTTAAACAAACACACTGTAGCACCCACTCCCCACACTTTATATTTATTGATGAAGGATTGCACTACAACTCGTACACCTTACTGTAAATTGTACCTAAATTGTACCTCATCCCATTTCTGCTTTGCACTATATAGTACTGTACATTAGTACACTGCATAGTATTGTATATTATATGGTAACTCAGAACATTGTACATATGTCTATACCGAACACTGTGACCTCATTTTCTTCTTCTAAATTACATGCTATACTATGTTATTTGATACTATCTTGTCTAGCACAGTCTCTGGAGCGTAACAGTAAGAAGCATTTTGTATGAAAGTATTCTGTACTTCTGTATGACAACTATTAAAGAAACTTGAAACTTGAAACAATTACATAAAAATCCAAAACAAAATCAAATACGACCTTGACAGGTGGTCAAAACTCAAAAACACAGTACAGGCACGGGTATCAATAGTTAAGATGGACGTCCTACCTAGAATCAACTTCTTCAGCTCAATGCTACCGTTACCCCCTCCAGAGGGTTACTGGAAAAAATTACACTCCTCCACATACAAATTTATTTGGAATAACAAACCACCACGTATAAAAAGATCCACCGCACAGAGAAACAGGGCAGACGGTGGTATGGCATTTCCAGATTTCTACCACTATTTTAAGGCGTACACTTTAAGACCACTGACAAGATGGTTTGATCCCCAAGCATCAGTATCCTGGAGAAATTTAGAAGAAAATATAGTAGCTCCACATAGGCTGAAGGACATAGTATACACCAAATTATCAATTAAGCAATGCGAACGGAAATTTGGCCCCATAATTACTCATGCGATCCGGATATGGCGTGAAACACAAAAAATATATTCTATCCCACATAAATGGCATAATCATACTCCCTGTTACGACCCTGGCTCATGGGTACGCAACCTATGTGTAATCAACACCAAAACCCTGTGCTCTAACTGAAAAATGCTACTAAACCAAGGAACTACTAATATAACTATAAGCTAATGTACTGGTAACCCAACGGACAAGGACTGTAAGAACCTGACAGCTCTTTCACTAGGCACAGACCGTGCATGTGTGTTTCTGGGTCTGCCTTTGAAGCTCCCCAGCAGGTAACCAATCAGCACTAATTGGCTAATTGGCAGCCCTCACCTGCCTGCCCTGGTGACACAGGAGTGACCAGGCCTCTAGTACATAACACCTCCCCCACCAAACTGGTTGCCCAAGAGGCAACCACTACACAACAACCCATAAACAAAACAAAAACAACTGTGACCCCTTAGTTGTCAGGGCCTCTACCACAACAGCGATAACGGGTACCATAAACACCGGTACTACGATCGTGAGAGGGCGTCTGCTAGCACGTTGTCCCTCCCACGAATGTGGCGAATATCCAAGTTATACGCCTGGAGGAACAAACTCCATCGCATCAAACGATGATTCGAATTCACCATGCTGCGAAGAAAAACCAAAGGGTTATGGTCTGTATACACAACAAGGGGTAAACTGGAGGATCCCACGTAAACATCAAAATGGTTCAAGGCAAGAACCAAAGCGAGCGCCTCCTTCTCTATAGTAGAGTAGTGCAGTTGATGCCTGTCAAACTTTTTAGAAAAGTAGCACACTGGGTGCTCCACCTCTAATGCATCCTCTTGCAGGAGGACGGCTCCAGCACCGAGGTCACTAGCATCCACTGCCAACTTGAATGGCAGTTGAAAATCGGGAGCTGACAGAACGGGAGCGCTAATCAGAATACCCTTGATGCTCTCAAAAGACTGTTGACAAGTCTCAGTCCACACGAAAGGTACCTTAGGACTGAGCAGATTGGTCAAAGGGGCAACAACAGAAGCAAAGTTCCTACAGAAACTCCTATAGTACCCTGCCATACCTAGGAATCGCTTTAACTCCCGCCTGGTGATGGGAGCAGGGAAGCCCACTATAGCCTCCACCTTAGCTGTAATGGGGCACACATGCCCACGTCCAACCACCTTACCCAGGTAGGTAACCGTGGCCTGTCCAAATTCACATTTCGCAAGGTTAACTGTCAAGTTAGCATCACCCAACCGCTTGAACACGTCGGCCAGATGCTCCACATGTTGTGACCAAGAGGAACTGTGGATAACCAGGTCATCCAGATATGCCTCACAGAACGCTACCCCGCCCAGGACCTTGTTCACTAGCCGCTGAAACGTCGCTGGGGCATTTCGCATGCCAAAGGCCATCACTGTATACTGGCAGAAACTCTCTGGTGTGACAAAAGCGGATATCTCACGTGCTCGCGGAGTAAGCAGAACCTGCCAGTATCCCTTTAGCAAATCCAATTTACTTACAAAGGCTGCTGAACCCACCCGATCGATACAGTCGTCCATCCGAGGCAGAGGGTACGAGTCCGGCTTGGTTACTGCATTAACTTTACGGAAATCAGTACAGAACCGATGAGTGCAGTCTGGCTTATCAACAAGCAGGCAGGGGGAGCTCCACGCACTAGAACTGGGCTCCGCAATGCCATGTCTCACCATATAGTCTACTTCCTTACTCAAGATCCTTCGTTTTTCCGGATTCACCCTATAGGCATGTTGCTTAATTGGCCCTGCACTACCAACATCAATGTCATGCTCGAGTACATTAGTACGACTAGGGACATCAGAAAACAAACGTGTATGCTGTCTAAGTAGGCGCACCACATCCGTACGCTCAGGAAGTGGTAAGTACGACAGGTGTGAGTCCAAGTCACCTAGTATCTGGGTGTTTGGCAACCGGCCCTGAGAAATCTCCTTCGACACAGAACAGTCGGCTACAATAGGAGATGCAGAAACTGTTAGAACAGCCACAGGCTTGACCCCTGACTGGTCAATCTGAGCCCTATCATTGTACGCCTTCAACATATTGACGTGACATAATCTACTCTTGCGCCTGCGGTCGGGAGTTTTAATCAAGTAGTCGACCTCACCAACTTTGCGCTCAATGGAGTATGGCCCACTGTATTTAGCCTGTAATGCAGACCCAAGAATAGGCGAGAGAACCAACACCTTGTCTCCCGGTGAGAACACCCTATGTCGGGCCCGCCTATCATACCACACCTTCATTTTTCCTTGGGCTACCTTTAGGTTCTCTTTCGCTAGTTCACATGCTCTACTAAGCTTAAGCCTGAAGTCACACACATAGTCCAACAAATTAGTAGAGGAAGGAGTCTGGTCAGCCAACCACTTTTCCTTCAGCAGTTTCAAAGGACCCCTCACTGTGTGGCCGAACACCAACTCAGCCGGGCTGAATCCAAGAGACTCCTGGGTTACCTCCCTAGCAGCAAACAGAAGCAAAGGAATTCCATCATCCCAGTCTTTGTCGAACTCCGTACAATATGCCCGCAGCATTGTTTTGATAGTCTGGTGAAATCTCTCCAGCGCCCCCTGGGACTCTGGATGATAGGCAGAGGAAGGGCAATGCTGGATAGACAACTGCTGGAGGACCTGAGCAAAGAGACGGGACATGAAGTTAGACCCTTGATCTGATTGAATGACCTTTGGTAGACCAAAAGTCGAAAAAAAACCTAACCAGAGCTTTGGATATAGCTGGGGCTGTGATCTTGCGTAAAGGAATGGCTTCAGGAAAACGGGTCGCTGCACACATAATAGTCAAAAGGTACTGGTTCCCTGTCTTAGTTCGAGGGAGGGGACCAACACAGTCAATGAGGATCCGCTCAAAAGGTTCCCCAACGGCAGGGATAGGCTGCAGAGGAGCCTGAGGGATCTTCTGGTTTGGTTTACCAACCACCTGACACACATGGCACGAGCGACAATATTGTGCCACATCTGACTTCAAATCAGGCCAACAAAAATATCTCAGCACACGGTCATAAGTCTTCCTGACCCCCATGTGACCAGCAAGATCATGATCATGTGCTAGATGCAGTATATCAGGACGATACACGGCTGGAACAACAATCTGAAACACACTGCCCCAGTCATCCAGACTGGACAGGTTAGGTGGTGTCCACTTTCTCATGAGCACGTCATTGCTAACAAAGTATCCTTGAGACGTATCTACCATTTCATCCTCTAAAACCGCCTCTTCAAAGAGGGACGACAAGGAGACATCCTTGTTTTGCTCTAGTACCAACTGCTCATGAGACGGAATCACCTTACCAAACCCCTCATCAGGGCCACTTTTCAACTCAACAAAGAACGTGTCACTAAGTGTCATATCACCATCTAAGTTAACAACCTCATGGGTGTCACATTTGACCTTTGACATTGCGCGTGTTACCGCACACACAGGAAACACTCCTGGATGCTTCTGTGCGAGCTCATCAGGAACCTCAGAAACTACAGGGACGGGAATTACAACTGGAGTAGCCAGCACTTTGCCACCGGCCAAATCGTTCCCTAGAATGAAGGACACCCCCTTTATGGGAATGTGAGAACACACTCCTACGACAACATTGCCTGATACTAAGGGAGAGTTTAGCGAGACCTCATGCAAAGGAGTATTCACAAAGCCTCCTCCAAAGCCCTGAACAATGGCACCGGAATGCAATGAAAAATCTTCCGAAAATGGCAAAATCCCATCCAGAATGAGAGACTGGAAAGCTCCTGTATCTCTCCATATTGTAATAGCCTGCCTTGATCCTAATTCACCAACCAGTGAAACAAATCCATCCATCCTAAATGTTGAGGAGCCCTCTAGCTCCCTGTCTGCACCTTTGATACTTCGCACCCCACCCTCTAATGTCGGCATAGGTGTCCTGTCTATGATTTCTACCAGAGCCACCGTTTTTACATTTTTCTGCTTAAGCACAGGGCATCCAGCAACGATATGACCAGGCTCCTTACAGTAAAAACAGATAACCCCCTCTGGGAATGCACTAGCAGAGCCACCTTGCCTAGGAGTCGAAGTAAACCGACCAGCAGACACGGGTGCCGGGAACCGGCTCCCCTGAGAAGGACGCCTACTACCCCTGGACTCCACACGGCCCTCCTCTACAAAGACAGATTTGTGTGTTAACACAAACTCATCAGCCAAGACAGCAGCGTCGGCTATCTTCGATACCTTATGCTCATTTAGATGTGTGGAAACGTTATCAGGAACACACCTCTTAAATTCCTCTAGGAGAACCAACTGTCTGAGCTGCTCCCTTGACTCTGCTTTTTGCGAGGTGCACCACCGGTCAAACAGGTTCTCCTTCTCTTTTCCAAATTCAACATAAGACTGCCCCTCCTGCCTACGATAACCTCTAAAACGCTGACGATAGGCCTCGGGGACCAACTCATAAGCCCTCAATATGGAAGCTTTAACCAGCTCATAATCAGCGCTTTGTTCAAGGGACAGAGCAGTGTAGGCTTCTTGTGCCCTACCAACCAAAACACATTGCAGCAGCAGTGTCCAGGCGGTATCAGGCCACTTCAATGTGGTTGCCACCCATTCAAAAAGGGGAAAATATCTTTCCACGTCTTTCTCAAAGAATGGTGGCACCATCCTAATATTCCTGCCTACATCAAACCCGGAACGTGACTCTGGATGCAGAGAACCCGCCTGCAAGGCAGCATGCTTAAATGCAAGCTCCTTCATTGCACGATCGTGCTCTCTCTCCTCTCTCCTCTCCTCTTGTTGTAGCTGTTTTTCCTTAAGCTCCCGCTCTCTCTCATCTCTCCTCTCCTCTTGTTGTAGCTGTTTTTCCTTAAACTCACGCTCCTGTTGTAGCTGCTTTTCCCTAAATGCCAACTCCCTAGGCCCCCAATCGATGGCAACACCTTCCGCCACGCCAGAGAGTTGTGGAGACACCTCAGACAAAAGAAGCTCATCCACCGTTGCCACAATCACCTGCTCCTCAATGAGTATAGCCCTCAAAGTCCCCAAGGCAGTCGTTTTTAACCGCTTCTCACTGGCAGTAAGCTCCACATTGTAGTGCACAGCAAGCTTCAGAAGCTGCTCTTTGGAAAACCTTCCCAACATCTCGTCAGAGGGGTTCTCAACAAAATCCTTAATGGTAGCCATCGTTACTGTACCAGTCACCACAAGCTACTCACTTTACCCTACAGTCACTAAGAACCACTAACAAACCACGAAGAACCACCAAAGAACCATTGAAAAACCACTAAAGAACCACTGAAGAACCACGAAGAACCACTGAAGAACCATGAAGAATGCTAATGCCAATAATAACAACCATAAAGGGACGCAGTGGAAATGTGAGCTCTACGGAGCGCACCTTTCCAGGTTGCACAAACAAACAAAAAAAAATAAAAAAAAACACACCCACCCTAAATAGACGTGTCATACACGCAGGGTGTTAGGTGCTACCAGGTATGCTCACCAAACACTTAAACAAACAAAATAAATCCACAAAATATTCCAAACAGGTGCGCCTTCTAACCTGATGTGACCACATATGCTTCTACGTCTAAACTGCAGAAAACCCCGGCCTACCACATGTCTACCCTAAGAAACACTAAATCAAGCCCTACCACACTACCTGTGTTTCCTGGCCGCCCTAACCTACCTACCCTTAAACTAATGCCCTGTAGACCTAACTTTCTTCAACCACACCTGCTACCAGTCAAAGATCATATACAATCATTTCATTGACCGCCCCAGGAGTACGCGGTGCACCGGACGCTAACCAACAACCAGAAAATAATATCCCTATCTACATGTGGTGCCTACTAAACTATATATTTTAACAGCATAAGTAGTCACATCAAATTACAAACAAATACGGCATACTCACCTGTTTGATGAAAATGGCTCAGCCCCCACGTTACACCATGTGTAACGAACACCACCCAAACCATAATATGATGACACCCCGTGCAACACAAAAAAAAATCACCAAACAAAGTGCTAGGGGTAAAAGATCCCGGACGAGCCCCCAATTGTTACGACCCTGGCTCATGGGTACGCAACCTATGTGTAATCAACACCAAAACCCTGTGCTCTAACTCAAAAATGCTACTAAACCAAGGAACTACTAATATAACTATAAGCTAATGTACTGGTAACCCAACGGACAAGGACTGTAAGAACCTGACAGCTCTTTCACTAGGCACAGACCGTGCATGTGTGTTTCTGGGTCTGCCTTTGAAGCTCCCCAGCAGGTAACCAATCAGCACTAATTGGCTAATTGGCAGCCCTCACCTGCCTGCCCTGGTGACACAGGAGTGACCAGGCCTCTAGTACATAACACTCCCTTATTCAATAACAATGCACTCTTGATT
>NC_140172.1:36375382-36771766 GCF_963971535.1 Notolepis coatsorum
AATAGTTAAGATGGACGTCCTACCTAGAATCAACTTCTTCAGCTCAATGCTACCGTTACCCCCTCCAGAGGGTTACTGGAAAAAATTACACTCCTCCACATACACATTTATTTGGAATAACAAACCACCACGTATAAAAAGATCCACCGCACAGAGAAACAGGGCAGACGGTGGTATGGCATTTCCAGATTTCTACCACTATTTTAAGGCGTACACTTTAAGACCACTGACAAGATGGTTTGATCCCCAAGCATCAGTATCCTGGAGAAATTTTGAAGAAAATATAGTAGCTCCACATAGGCTGAAGGACATAGTATACACCAAATTATCAATTAAGCAATGCGAACGGAAATTTGGCCCCATAATTACTCATGCGATCCGGATATGGCGTGAAACACAAAAAAAATATTCTATCCCACATAAATGGCATAATCATACTCCCTTATTCAATAACAATGCACTCTTGATTGGAAAACAACCTATAAGATTCCCTAGATGGGAAAAGCAAGGCATACACTCATTAGGAGATGTTTTCAACAAACAGGGTTTTTGTAGTTATGATGAAATACGCAAAAAAAATTATCTCACCAAGTCCACATATTACTTTTACGCACAGTTATTGGCATGTTTGAAGGCTCACAGTGTTCCATTAAGGATACCAATTGTACACCACAGATACCACAAATTCTTCTATGAAAGAGAGACATCGAGAGGTTTTGTTTCAGATTTTTATCATCAATTACTAACATCCACATATGAAACCCTCCATCTAGACTCAGTCTGGAGGAGGGATATACCAGACCTGGAGATAGATTTTGACTGGCAAGAAGCCTGGGCAAATGTTCGACTTGCATCAAGGAACCCGGACCATCAACAAATCAATCTTAACTATATTCACAGGACATATACTTAACTCCTATAAAACTGAACAAAATGGGTCTTAAACAAGACCCCAAATGCTCCTTATGTACAAATGGGGACGAGGGGACATTTATGCACATGTACTGGGACTGCCCACCAGTTAAGATATTCTGGAAAGAAGTGACCCAACAATTATCAAATCTCTTAACTCTGAATATACCCGTACACCCCTCTGTATTACTGCTGAATGATGTCTTTGAGTGTGCAGTACATCCACAGCTAAAGAGATTGGTTTTATCTGGTATCACAGTGGCTAAAAAGCTGATAGCATCACGATGGTTTCAACCGGAAAAAATGTGCCGGAAGGTCTGGATTCTTACATATCTCGATGTGATTTATCAAGAAATATCTACAGCAAGAATTTTGGGTCTCAATGAATCCAAAATGACAATGTGGTTAGAAGTGGTGGAGAGAATAAAAGCTAGCATATAAAGGTAGTGTCTGGTAGGAACAAGTTATAATGGATGAATTATCCAATGGGGGGTCCGGGAGGGGGGGGTACGAGCTAGAGCATATGTGTGTAGGGTACTAGATAACAGGTATTAGGGGTATATCCTTTATAAGACATTTAACTAAATGGTGATTTCATTGGATATGCACTGTTAATTAATGCTTGTATATCTTATCGTGTGTTGTCATGTTTGTTTATATGTTTGTTTAAAAAATAATAAAAAAATAAAATACAGACTGGAACCTTATGACTCGTCCAAATCTCCACACCACTGTCGCTTCATTAGATTAGATTAGATTAAAATGTATTGTCATTGTACAGCACAAGTACAGTGTGAGTGCAGTACAATGAAAATAAGTTGTCATCTAACCAGAGTGCAAGGTAACAGTAAAGTGCAGTCAGTGGAATATACATATAATGAAGCTACTGAGTAATATGCTAATCTTATGTATGTACAATATTATTATGTACAATGATACAAGTATGAATACACTATATGAACCTAACCCAAACCCCAGCAGATACCTCCATAATACATGTATTGCATAGGATGAGTAACAAACAGGAACAAAGACTTCCACTGCCATGCTAATGTGTATGTGATCAATATACTTGACTTGACCTCACATCCTACCCTAACATAAAACAAAGATGAAAAAAAAATATTCTTTGTGATTTAAAAAAGAAAAAAAGTGGAAAGAAATGATGCACCATTGACAATGCAGCCTTATCAATGCTGTCAAAAAGGCAAGCATCAAGTTGCTATCTTTACTGACTGTTAAGTGACACAAGTTCAAAACTTCTCACTTACTGTGTTTCCTGAATTGTAGCGTACAGTTAAATACAGTAAACCCAAAGAACAGTTCAGTCAGTATTCATGAACACACACCACTCTGAGAAAAATCTGAGAGAGAACCCTCCAATCAGTGATTTAAAAATCTGGGGCTGTTCCACAATGATAGGCGCTCTGAATTTATGAGGCTGCAATGTTAGTTTTACAAACCCAAATTATTAAAATTAAAATGTGTATTTGTATTTTGTTATTATTGTTCATGAATAATATAAATTAATATAAATCGAATTTGGCTGTAAGAGCAACACAACCATGGTATGGCTTTATGAAGTCAGAGCCCCATTCATTGTGTATGGACCAGCCCCAGATTTGACCTTTAACTGTTCTGGGGCACAGGAAGAATACGTGTGACTTATTCAAATAGAATGGCATTCTCCTTCATTTGGAGTAGTTTTCATGAAGTGTGTGTGAACCAAGATGCGGTGTAGAGGCTAATATATTGACAGCTGTTCACACTCAGCCATAGGCGGTGCATTGATCCAATAGTCTAGATGGACCAATAGATAACATCGATAACAGGCGCAAGAGCACCTCTATTTATGCTAAGTACAATGTCGCTTCTCCAGCCCAGTTGCCTCTCTCACTACTGCATCTACTTGCTCCTAGCTAAAAACAAGGACACACAAATGCAAAGCTAACTGGTCTACCCCATGAGCTGCCACTACACACAGCACACTACTATGGTGACCAAACGTCCTCTTTTGCCCGGACATGTCCTCTTTTCACGCCTTGTCGGGGGGGGGGGGGGTTATAAATTCATTAAAATGTCCGGGTTTCATGGTTGCATGGTATTTTGTTACAGGTTGATTTTTCTTGTGCCATTGAGATTTGTCAGAGAGATAATTTTAGGCATAATAAAATATGTTGATTGTTGAGTAACTTTGGTTTGGTGTGTCTTTGGTTATAGAGAGATATTATTGTGTTATATAAAATAATATGAATAATCATTTTATATCCATACAGGCATACTTTAAATATAGTGGAGAATATTTGAGTAAACTTTGAGACTATCATTATGTATCTCGAGGCTGGGGCCAGCATGTCCTCTTTTTTGGAAATCAAATATGGTCACCCTACACACTACCCCATGAGCTGCCACTAGGGGCAGATGGGCTAACTGTGAATGAATGAGTGAATGATTGAGTGAGTGAGTCAGTGACTCTGCCGATCATAGAGGTGCTATGCCTCTAAAAACAGAGGGTCTTTCTCCCCACCACTTAACCTTCACATGGTCTGGGCTGCTGTGACAAGCAATATTGTGTCTCTGCATATCTCCACCATCTGCCCTTTAGGTACTGTATGGAAGCGAACACACACACACACACACACACACGCACGCACGCACGCACGCACGCACGCACGCACGCACGCACGCACGCACGCACGCACGCACGCACGCACACACACACACACACACACAGACACACACACACACACACACACACACAGGTATGTGCAGCATACCCACAAGCATACACAGTTGCAATACCATGCTGGGAGATGCAGGGTAAGCTTTGCTGACCAAACAGACTTTTAAAACCTGGAATACAAACCTTCTCACAGAAGGATAGCTTTCTGTGTATCACCAATTCTAGGACCCCAAGAACTCAACACAAAGCTTTTAGCTAGTGTGAAACACAATAGAGCAAACCTGGGATGCTTTCCCCTCTACGCTATTTTGAAAGCCTCACTAAATGGAGGAGATGAGGAGAATGTAGACAGACAGATGAGTTTCTGCTTGCTTTGGTGCTATCAAACCCAATTCACATTTGCTAAATTGAATTTGAATTCCCAGTAAATGTATTATAGAATTCCAAACTGAGGGCAAGCCTGCTATGTGTATCTGTCTATCTCTCATCTTTATCTTTTACAGGCTGTCGCCAATCACTCACAGATACAATAAAAACCGCTGGCTCTGGTGAGTGCACCTATTCTAGCTAGCGTCTGTCTGTGTGTGTGTGTGTGTGTGTGTGTGTGTGTGTGTGTGTGTGTGTGTGTGTGTGTGTGTGTGTGTGTGTGTGTGTGTGTGTGTGTGTGTGTGTGTGTGTGTGTGTGTGTGTGTGTGTGTGTGTGTGTGTGTGTGTGTGTGTGTGTGTGTGTGTGTGTGTGTGTGTGTGTGTGTGTGTGTGTGTGTGTGTGTGTGTGTGCGTGCGTGTGTGTGTGTGCGTGTGTGTGTGTGTGTGTGTGTGTGCATGTCTGTGTGTGTGTGTATGTGTCAGTGAATGAGTTTGTGTGTGTGTGTTTGCGTGCGTGTATGTGTCTGTGTGTGAGTTTGCGCGTGTGTGTGTATGTGTCTGCGTGTGAGTTTGTGTGTGTGTGTGTGTCTGTGTGTGTGTGTGTGTGTGTGTGTGTGTGTGTGTGTGTGTGTATATGTGTCTGCGTGTGAGTTTGTGTGTGTGTGTGTGTGTGTATGTGTCTGCGTGTGAGTTTGTGTGTGTGTGTGCGTGTATGTGTCTGCGTGTGAGTTTGTGTGTGTGTGTGTGTATATGTGTCTGCGTGTGAGTTTGTGTGTGTGTGTGTGCGTGTATGTGTCTGCGTGTGAGTTTGTGTGTGTGTGTGTGTGTGTGTGTGTGTGTATGTGTCTGCGTGTGAGTTTGTGTGTGTGTGTGTGTGTGTGTGTGTATGTGTCTGCGTGTGAGTTTGTGTGTGTGTGTGTGTGTGTGTGTGTGTGTGTGTGTGTGTGCATGTCTGTCTGCGTGTGTGTGTGTATGTGTCAGTGAATGAGTTTGTGTGTGTGTGTTTGCGTGCGTGTATGTGTCTGTGTGTGAGTTTGCGCGTGTGTGTCTGTGTGTGTGTGTGTGTGTGTGTGTGTGTGTATATGTGTCTGCGTGTGAGTTTGTGTGTGTGTGTGTGTGTGTATGTGTCTGCGTGTGAGTTTGTGTGTGTGTGTACTGTACATGCATGTTTCTTTCCTTCTCTCCTTCCAGTTGCATGTTTACTCAACTCTCCTCTCAGCACGACAACTCATCCCTGCATGTGCAGTCGGGGAGCAGCTCGTCAGGTGTCCTCGCCGGCCAACCCTGTCTGATGTAGGTTGAGAGCGCAGAGAGGACGGGGTCAGCAGCCGAGGCGTCCTGGAGCTCCTGCAGCGACACTGTCTCTTGGAGGGGAGTGTGGAGGAGCTCGACCAGGTGCACAGCGTCCGAGCAGGCAGGCGTCCAGAGCCAGGGCTCGCCCTGCTTCAACAGCTTTCACAGTGGTGCAGTTGTGGCGGAGTAATGTGGCAGGAAGCGGAGGTAGTACGCCGTCAGGAAAGAGGCCACCTGGGCAGCTGAGGTGGGCTCTGGGACACGGTGTATGGCCTCTGTGTTTGACTGGAGCGGGTACATGCCATCAACCGAGAGGCGGAACCCAACGTACTCGATGGTCGTGGTGGTGAAGACACACTTTTCGCTGTTGAGTGTGAGGTGGTGCTTCGCCATCGCACTGAATACGCTGTGGAGGCTCGCGTTGTGACTCTTGATGGTGGCCCCGTGCACCACAATGTCATCGAGGTAGATGGCCACCCCGCGGATCCCAGCAAAGACGGAGGCCATGATCTTTTGGAAGCAGCTGAGGGCGGAGCTTAAGCCAAAATCCATGCGTTTGTAACGGAAGACCCCCTGTGGGTGATGAACGCAGTGAGGTTGCGGCTCTCTGGGTGTAGTTGTACCTGGAGGTACCCCTGACGAAGGTCCAGTTTGGAAAACACCTTGGACCCGTGGAACTGGGCAGTGAGCTCCTCTGTGGTCGGAAGCGGGTATTTATCAGGGACGATGGCCATGTTTACCGCTCTCAGGTCCACGCAGAGTCGTCCGGCATCTTCTGTAGCTCGTGGCAGTGTCATAGTGGAGAGCTAGGGGGGAGAGGTGAAGGGGCTGGATGACAGGAGTCACCTTTTGGTCGAGCAGGGGCTGGTGAATGAAAAACTTGAGGCAGCCCACGCCGTTGAACAGTGTAGGCCACTGTTGCTGCCGGGAGACGGCGGTGACGATGTGGATCTCTGAGCCAGTGGTGTCCAGCAGAGAGAAACCGAGGCCACTGAAGAGGTCGAGGCCGAGGAGGTTGGTCCCGTGGCGTGCGATGTTGAACTCGAAGGCAGGCAGTGTCTTGTCTCCGTACCTCACCGGCAGCTGGAGGGAGCCAACGATGTCGATTTTTTAGTTGGCATAGCCATGCAGGAGGAGCTAACTCAGCAGGTGTGTAGTGATTAACAAGACATTGATTACTTTGTCAAAAGGCATGTGCATAATGGTCAATTCTAGACACACGCATCTGTTTGCATGCACACGCACACACATACTAATCCTCCCATTTATTTCTTTTGCACATAGGCTGTCCACGTGTTTGTTTGTTTGTTGTTTATTTGCTCATGTGTATGATTCTTAACCTTTTCACTGCCGCACTACAGAAGGTTAACCCGTAACCGTCGGTAGTGTGATAGTAAAGGGTTAACCTTCTGTAGTGTGGCAGTGAAAGGGTTAACCTGCTGTCGTGTGGCAGTGAAAGGGTTAACCTTCTGTCATGTGACAGTGAAAGGGTTAACCTGCTGTCGTGTGGCAGTGAAAGGCTTAACTGTGTTTTTATTTTGTTATTGGTGTGTATGTGTATGTGTTCGTATGTATATATGTATATTTGTACTCTTGGACCAGATCGACATTGTAAATAAGAAACCTGTTCTTAATGTTTTATCTGGCTAAATAAAGGTTATAAATAAATAAATAAATAAAATGCTCACACTCTGAAGCAGCCTGTGGAGTATCCATAAATTGCTCTACAACATGAATACATTGTTGGAAAGTTGAATTTGCCGCCATTCAATCATCACCACACTCAACCTATTGCGTGATTCCATTATCGAGTTACACGATGAAACATCCGGCGAGTGTCCTTTGACAAGCCGTTCGGACGAGTGACCACGTCCGGTTGTGAGTGGTCCAGTCACCGCTGATGGCGAAAATTATTGACCACCATTGTAGCCAGTGTTAATTTTGTTGACTAAATTGATGACAAAAGATGTTCGTCAACGAAGTTTTTTTTTTCATGACGACAACGAGACGTGACGTCACGTTATTGAAGACCATGTCACGCTAACGAGACTAAATAGTTTATTAAATATCGTTGACCACAACTGAGGACACAAAAATGTAATTTACAAAAACCAGGACGAAATTTCTCTTCATGTATGTTGATATTGTTGACTAAAACAAGACGAGACAAAATAATTAGCTCTAACCTAACCTAAACGGAGCCGACTGGATAGGAAGTACGCAACAACGTGTAACATCCGTGCGGAACAAATGTACCAACAACCATTCCGTGGGTGAACTCATTGAGCTTAG
This sequence comes from Notolepis coatsorum, assembly GCF_963971535.1. Taxonomy (NCBI): domain Eukaryota; kingdom Metazoa; phylum Chordata; class Actinopteri; order Aulopiformes; family Paralepididae; genus Notolepis; species Notolepis coatsorum. The sequence goes on from NC_140172.1 coordinate 36,382,929, forward strand.
TTGTCAATGAATGATACTAATACTAATCTATACAATCACCTGTTGTTGAATAAATACTATTACTTTCTAGTAGGGATGTCCGATATTATCGGCCTACCGATATTATCGGCCGATATTGGCATAAAAATGTGATATCGGAAAATATCGGTATCGGTTTAAACAAAATTAAAATCATTGTTTTTTATTTATTTTTTTTACATTTATTTAACCTTTATTTACCCAGGCAAGCAAGTAAGAACAAATTATTATTTAATTTATTGTCAAAGTATGCATAATGTTGTGTTAATTACACAACAAGATATATGTAATGTTAATTACCTGAAATTATTCAGTTTTTTTGGGGGGGAAACCCTGCATATATCGGTATCGGTTGATATCGGTATCGGAAATGAAGAGTTGGACAATATCGGTATATCGGTATCGGTAAAAAAGCCAATATCGAGCATCCCTACTTTCTAGTTATTACGAAAAAAACAGTATATATAAAACAGTAGCTGTAAAAAAGAAAAGAAAAAAAGTTTTATAATGTATATAATATATATATTTTTTTTTAAATGTATGCACTGGTATCGGATCAGTATAACCAGACCTAGACCACCTCCAACCCTAACCCCTAACCAGACCTAGACCACCTCTAACTTTAACCCCTAAGTTAGGGTTGTGACTTAGAGGTGGTCTAGGTCCGGATAGGGGTTAAGAGTTGGTCTAGCACTTTACATCCATCTATCTAAATAATAATAATAAATTATAATGAATGCTTAACTACCCCTAAGTTACCCTAACCAGACCTAGACCACCTCTAACTCTAACCACTAACCAGACCTCTTCCATGTGGCACTTTAACACTGACCTCAGAATGTGATTTTATATAATGTTTTTATACAAGCAGATTGCAATCAGTGTGTACTACTACTAGTACTACTGTGTGTTCTGTTTACTTAGTTTACAGTATCCTGTTATAGAATAAACCGCTGCCAGACACAGCAGAGAGAGAGAGGACAGACATGACAGAGAGGACAGACACAGCAGAGAGAGGACAGACATGGCAGAGAGAAAGGAAAGACACAGCAAACAGAAGACAGACAGAGTTCAGCGTCGTCTCTCTGGTCAGAAACAACGTCACCACATCCGTAATGCTCTCTTTGATGCATACATTGGACCATGTCTACACCAACATATACTGTAGGAGCAACAATACATTGGACCATGTCTACACCAACATATACTGTAGGAGCAACAATACATTGGACCATGTCTACACCAACATATACTGTAGGAGCAACAATACATTGGACCATGTCTACACCAACATATACTGTAGGAGCAACAATACATTGGACCATGTCTACACCAACATATACTGTAGGAGCAACAATACATTGGACCATGTCTACACCAACATATACTGTAGGAGCAACAATACATTGGACCATGTCTACACCAACATATATACTTCCTGTGTATCACTTGTGCCGCCGACTCAGATGCCCCTAGGTTAAAAAATAAATACGCAATTTAAATCAGAAAATGTTCCATGTTGACTATTTCTGACTTCTGACAATTTTTTTTCCATTAACTAAAAATAGACAAAAATGACATCCGTTTTTCGTTGACTAAATCTAGACTAAAACAAAAAAGACAAAATTGAGACAAAAACTGACTAAGACTAAAATGCTCAGACATTTAGTTGACTAAAACTGACTAAACGAAAAATAAATAAAGATGACTAAATATGATGAAAACGAAAAAGGAGCACTTGACACATGACTAAGACTAAAACTAAAATGAAAATAGCTGCCAAAATTAACACTGATTGTAGCCAAGGAGTGTCTGCTCCGAAAGCGATCCCTAGCACTGACAGTGGGGGAAGGTGACACAAGAAGACGAAGAAGTCCATTGTTTTGACTAGAGCATCGAAATGAATGGCAGCGGACCGCCATTTTGGATAATCATGCTGAATTTAGATCGGCAGCAATCAGCCAATTGAGAAGCTGCCTGTAGTGTGCTTAAAAGGCCCTCCCCCGCCCCACACACTCTCTCTCATTTTGCCAGAAGACACTGTTGGAGCAGTGTCTTCTCCAACCACCACACTTGACCCCTTATTGATTGATTGATTGATTGATTGATTGATTGATTGATTGATTGATTGATTGATTGGAAAAACTCTTAAAACTAATTTTTGGGAAAACGCCTTCAAAGTTCTGTATTGTAAAATGCCATTGTAAAATGCCTTTTTTTTAACAGATATTTACAAACACAATACCTAATCAAACCATTAGTAATAGACAACCTAAACACATGCCTGATAACTGAATAATAATAATAATGATGTTGTTATTGAACTGAACAGAACTACACACAGGCTACAAACAGTGTAGTACAGTGTAGTACCCCCTAATAGGCAAAACATATTTGAATAGATATCACTATGAAACTTTCCCAGTTTGTTATGTACATATAAACTAAGAAAAAATATATTGCAAGTTTTCGGAAATTTATGTTTATATATGCAAATGAGGCACTTCACCATTAAATATGTGCACATTTATGAATGCAATAAGGCAAAATGAAGTAAAATAAACAACTTAATGTGTGTTACTGACGTTTTATTGTCACTAGTTTCATAGAAGACATGTTTTGGAAGCAAAATATAACAAAATCTCAAAATCAACAAAAAAAGTATATTTGCCTATTCACCTGGGGTGTCTCGCCTTAAGTGAGTGTGTGCGTGTGGATGTGTGTGCTGTGAGTGCATTTGATGGTTGTTACATAGTGTTATTGTTCGTTGAGCATCCTGATGGCCTGATGGGATAGAAGCTCCTTCTGAGTCTTTCTGTGCTTGCCATGAGACTCCGGTATCGCTTGCCTGACCGCAGCAGTTCAAAGAGGCAGTTGTTTGGGTGGCTGGAGTCTTTGATAATTCTCTTAGCCTTACCCATGCACCGCTTGTTGTAAATGTTCTGAAGAGTGGGAAGCCCCCCTCCAATTGTGCGTTCGGCTGAACGGGCCACTCTCTGTAGTCTGCTACGGTCTTGTGCGGTGCTATTCCCAAACCAGGAGGTGATATTGCCAGTCAGGATGCTCTCTATTGTGCATGAGTAGAAGTTCTTAAGGATCTTCTGACTGACTTGGAACTTCCTTAGGCGCCTGAGGAAGTAGAGGCGTTGCTGTGCCTTCTTCACAACACTGTCAATGTGTGTGGTCCATGTCAAGTCCTCGGATATGTGGACTCCGAGGTACTTGAAACTGTTCACTCTCTTAACCGATGCACCGTCGATGCTGAGGGGGCTGTAGTCCCTGACCCCCGACCTCCTGAAGTACACAATCATCTCTTTTGTTTTGCTGATGTTCAGGGAGAGGCAGTTCTCCTGACACCACTGCGACAGATTCTCTACCTCTTCCAGGTAGGCCCTCTCATCGTTGGCAGAGATCAGGCCCACCACTACTGTGTCATCAGCAAATTTGATGATTGTGTTGTTGTTCCGCTGTGCCACACAGTCATGTGTGTACAGGGAGTAGAGGAGGGGACTCAGAACACAGCCCTGGGCAGCCCCTATGTTGAGCGTGATGGATGAGGAGGTGCAGTTGCCTGCTCTTACCACCTGGGGTCTACCCGTCAGGAAGTCCAAGACCCACTGGCAGAGGTCATAGTTCAGTCTGACGGAGGGTCTGAAAGAACTAGCGACCCAGAAAGTCCGAAATGAGGATTTGGAGGCTCTGTCCCGCCGTTTTAATCTGCGTATAACTGGGATAAAAGAAGGCAGAGAGGACGGGAAGCGACAGACAGACTATGTCTCTCAGTGCCTGAAAGACGCACTTGGCCTCTCCATATTACCCACTTTAGATTTTACCCATTGTACTTTACGCACAAGATCAAGTGGAGAAGACGGTGGCCCACCGAGGACCTTTATCGTCAGATGTCATTACTTCCAAGAGAGGGAGGAAATTCTACGGAGAACCAGACAGGGTAAACGAGTGACCACCGGAGACAGCGACGCTATCCGCGCGCATCAAGATTTTACGCAAACCGTGGCCAAACAACGGGCCCAGTTTAGCGAAGCACAGGGCTTGCTCAGGTCATGTGAGGGGGTATGCTTTGGCTTGTGGTACCCTGCAGAGCTAAAGATAACAATATCGGATGGCAAGTGCACAAGTTTCAAAGACCCCGCAAAGGCAAAGGACTTCATACAGAAGAATTTGCATCCCAAGTAGTGACGGCAAGACGAGACAACATTGGACTTGTTGCGTCGATTTAGCGTTTATTTTCCATAAGGTGCACAACGGACTATAAGCCCAGTGGACAATACAGAAAGACTTACGTTTTGTGGACACTTTCTCGCCTTCGACAACTAAAGGTGCATATCTGTATGCTTGCCTACTTTGTATTTTCTTTTTCGAATTTAACACCAGCAAACAGCATTTTATAGGTGCGCACCTGTTGTACTCTTATATCTGATTTCTGGGCTCAGTATAGGAGCTGGCGAGGTTTTCGTTAATACTACAGACAGTGTTTTATCAAATTTGTATCTAATTTTGTTTGTTGTTTTGTCTTATGGGCTGGGTTAATAAATACTGTGTAGATTCCACGGGAATCATGCAGTGAACGACGCCAATAAGGGCGTTTCCGACAACTAAAGGTGTGTATCTGTATGCTTGCTCATTTTGTATTTTTTTTTTCTAATTGAACGGCAGCAAACAGCATTTAGGTTATATCTGCTTTTCTGGGTCAGCTAGGAGCTGGCGATGTTTTCGTTAACACTACAGACACTGTTTTAATATCTATTTTGGTTTATGGGCTGGGTTAATAATACAGACTGTCTGTAGATTCCACGGAAATCATGCAGTGATCGACGCCAATGAGAGGCCTTTGTATTACTTCGCAGTAACTGCTAAACGAAGCACTTTAACGCCTCAGCTTTTATTTCTCCATGACTGCGTAGTTTTGTGTTATAGGAAGCCCGTTCTGAATGGTATGTCTTGCTGTGCCAGCCAGCCTCATTATAATACAATGGTGTTGCGCTTAGTGAATACGGGATCACTGGTCAGCTTTAATGGCTGTGGTTTTCATTTTTTCCTATGATATGGTCCGTCTGTGTGAGGTTAAACAGAGCGGGCCATGTCTATGTTATGTGGATACAGTCAGCTCATACTATTGTCACGCTTGCACGTAGCGTTTTATTTTGAAGGACTGTTCCCTATTCCATTCACTTCCGGGATCAAATCAATGAGGCTCTTTACAAGAGGGAATTTCAGGGACTCTAGAGTGCCTTTTGATGGACTATCCATCTATTCTATTCTTGACCATTATTTTCAATGATATGCACGCCATGCTGCCGTAAATCCAGTGTTTTAATTTTAACAAGAAGGTGTTTTGTTTTTGTTTCTTTTGTTTACTACAGAAGGTAAAAGATTGATTGTGGCTAGACTGGTTAGTATTATTTCAGTTTTAGTGTTACACGGTTCTGGTAAGGCTCAGCCCCACAGGGTAAGCTTTGAATATGGTTTTGTTAGAGGAGGAAAGACGGGTAGAGGTTTCTGCAGTCTCTCATTTGGGGAGGGGCCGGCAGGGGGGTCTTGGGATGTTCTGTGTTTTGTGTTTGTATCCTTGTTTTCTTTTGTGATTTTTGTTCATGTCTTTAATAATGCATTGTTTTTATAGAGGGTTACTGTCAATTAAAGGGCTCTGTGCCTGGGCTGTCTATGACCAGGAGGTAATTATGTCTTGTTTTATACCACGGTATGGCTGTACCTAATCCTAATAAACTGCGGGGGCAACTACAAAATTTACAACATGGAACACCAAAGGGATTTATCACCCAGTGAAACGCAGTAAAATATGTGCACACTTATCAAAATTGCAAACAGATGTAGCCTTTTTAACTGAAACACATTTTCTTAATAATAATCATATGCTGAAGAGGGGGGGCTTCTCGCAGATTTTTCATTCCAAATTTGATGCCAAATTCCGTGGTACAGCCATTCTTATTCATAGAGATAAGCAAACATCATTTAGGTGCGCACATGTTGTACTGTTATATCTGCTTTTCCTGGTCAGCTAGGAGCTGGCGATGTTTTCGTTAACACTACAGACACTGTTTTAATATCTATTTTGGTTTGGTGTTTTGTCTTATGAGCTGGGTTAATAATACAGACTGTCTGTAGATTCCACGGGAATCATCAAAGGTCACACAATCAAAGGTGATATCGGGCAGCGATGGTCGCTATATTCTCGTTCAGGGACATCTGTTTAATATACCGGTGGTACTGGCATGTGTCTACGCTCCCAACTGGGACAATGCAAATTTTTTTCGTGATTTTTTTCTCTGCTTCCAAACTTTAATAGTCATCATTTGATTGTGGGGGGAGATCTAAATACAGTCCTATATCCCCTGATGGACAGATCCAGAACAACACCTGGAACATTGAGTAAATCAGCAGATACTATTAATGCTTTTCTACAGGCATACAGAGTGATTGACGCATGGAGGTACAAACACCCAGGGTCCAGACAATATAGCTTCTTCTCAGCAGCACATCAGTCCTATAGCAGGATTGATTATCTTCTACTTGACAAAAGGCTCCTCCCATTTCTTAAGTCAAGCGATTGTGAGAGTATTGTTATCTCAGATCACGGCCCAGTTACAATGGCACTGGGATTTCCAAATAATGAACCCCCACAACGAATATGTCGGCTGAACTCATGCTTATTGTCGAATGAAAAGTTTGTTGATTTTATTAACTTCCAAATAGATTTTTTCATAGAAACTAACAAACATCCGGACACAAGCCACTGTAACTTCTGGGAAGCGATGAAAGCATACTTGCGGGGCCAGATAATAGCTTTTAATGCCGGTCTGAATAAGAGACGCTCAACAGGCCTCAATGAACTGACTTCCTTATTAAAAGAAATTGACCATAAACACTCAGCCTCACCATCCACTGACCTCTACAAGGAGAGAATTACTCTGCAGACAGAATTTGACATCCTGTCCACTGTGGCAGTGGAGGAGCTTCATCTTAAATCTCGCCAGGATTTTTATGAACATGGGGAACGAGCCAGCAAATTGCTATGTCACCAGCTAAGACAGTCTGCAGAGGCCGGACTTATTGCAGAGATTGACACTTCAGATGGAATAGCTAATTAATAACCAATTTAAGGAGTTCTATGAGAACCTTTACACCTCTGAGAAGAGGGAGGATATACAGATGGTGCAGTTTCTCGATGATCTTGATTTGCAGACCTTAAGGGACCAGGATAGGTCTGATCTTGACCGCAATATCTCTGTGTCTGAAATTGATCGAGCTATCAGGAAGATGAAGGGTGGCAAAGCCCCAGACTTAGAATTTTTTAAAACATTCTCTCTCAAACTAATTCCTAATTTAAAAGATGTATATGCAGAGGCATTGGAACGGGAGTCACTCCCACCCACAATGACTCAGGCCACAATTTCAGTCCTTCTTAAAAAAGGAAAAGACCCTCTGAAGTGTGAATCGTATCGGCCAATCAGTTTGCTGTGCTGTGATTATAAGATTTTAACCAAAGTTTTAGCCAGTAGACTGGAGTCAGTTATTCATACAGTGGTACACCCGGATCAAACAGGCTTTATTCTGGAGTGTCAGCTTTTTGGTAACATACGTAAGCTGTTCAATATTATATACTCTCCTGAAGCCCCGCCCACAGCAGAGGTTCTGTTATCTCTCGATGCTCAGAAAGCGTTTGATCGCATTGAATATGATTTTAATTGAAAATATAATTTTAGAGAGGTTTGGGTTCGGGCCCACTTTCCGCGCTTGGATTAGGGTCTTGTATGTTTCACCACAGGCCTCGGTCCGAACCAATAAGACTATTTCCAAATACTTTCAGATAGGGAGGGGCACTAGACAGGGTTGCAGATTGAGTCCCTTATTGTTCAATCTCGCCATTGAACCACTGGCGGTCGCTCTGAGGAGCGATGCTGGTATTTCTAGGGGCACATGTATTTTATATGTTAATAAAATTGCATTTATCTTTAGTCCTAATTCTGTCACTGTTTGATGTCACAAAGAAGGGTGTATCCGAAAGCTGGCTACAACATTTGTAACATGTGATGAAAAAGTAAACAAATAATTAACTGTATTAGACACTTGTTAATGATGAATAGGCTTCACTTTAGATTGGCCCCCACGATAGCATCTGCAAATGATTTATAAATGTTTTATGAATGTCTTAACAAATCATTTGTTGAACATGAAAAATAAATGGAGATACACTATAGTAGTTTTTTCATATCCATTTTTCAAAGCATCTACAAATGTGTTACTACACATTAAACAACATTATTTAATGATGAACAAATCAAGTACAAACAATGTTGATAATGAGTTATAAATAATGTAGAACTAATCTGTAAATGTTATACAAATATAGTTATAAATGATTTAATAATCATTTATGAATGTATATAAATGGTTTGTTCATGATTAGTTCATTATCTACAAATACCTTATAAATGTATTATAACAGGGTGTTATTATAAAGTGCTACCAAATGTCCAATCAATCAATCAATCAGTGCCATCTGCCATTCCATTCGCCGCCTCCGCTGTCAATCAGTTGTATCGCCTGGTCCCGCCTCCACCAATCACAAGCGGCAGCACGGCTCCATTGTGTGTGTGTGATCCTCGTGAGGGAGAGAGAGTCAGATAGTTCTCCAACTCTGTCGCAGACAGTGAAATCCTGGTTGTTCCCCACCCACCTAGGTTATCTAACTATCGCGCCGCGCCGCCGCCACAACTAGAAACAATGGCCTGGCAAAAAAAATAATAATTATAATAAAAAAAGATTATATATATATATTTTTTTTTATAATTTTTTCTTTTTTTATCTGTGCAGGCCAGGCCACCGGGAAAACTCCCGGTGCTCCCGATGGCCAGTCCGGGCCTGGTTACTGGCTTACCGGTATGCAGCACTAGTTCCCTAATGGCACCAGCGTACATATAATCCATCTGTTGTTTTCCCTCTCACCCCATCTGCATGTTATGTAAATCTATAGAAAATTACTGGTAAACGATAAAGGAAAAACACCATCCATCTTCGCCACAAGAGAGTTTTGAATTTTTTTTTTAAAAGATGGTAATTTAGATTTTAGATTTTGGGAAACATTTTGTCTACTTAACTGTAAGGAAAGGTGTTACTAAAATGAAGATGTCCTTACTTAGTCATTTATTTATCGAGGCATCAGAGAGGAGGCATTCTTTATTTAGCTTTACAATGTTCCAAATCTTCCATTATTCTGTTCCAGGACAAGATGCCAAAATGCAAAGATGCCAAACTGAAATCCGAAACTCAGACACCATTTATTTGGGGCTGTTTGGTAATTGGATATAATTGCAATTGATTCATGCCTCCAGCACACACAAACAAACACACACACACACACACACACACACACACACACACACACACACACACACACACACACACACACACACACACACACACACACACACACACACACACACACACACACACACACACACACACACACACACACACACACACACACACACACGCACACATACGCAGGGGGAGATAATCACATTATGTGTGAGACAGTATTAGTGCAGCATGTTGTAATATTTACAGTGTTAATTATGGTGCCTTGTGGGAATAGATTACATCATGCATCACTGACTTGGTGTAAAATCTACTTTTAAATCTGAAGTCTGCAAAGTATGCATGTAGATGTGTGTACTGCCTATGTGTAGCAGCTATTTGTCTGTGTGCGTGCGCACAGGCTTGTGTGTGTGTGTGTCCCAATGAATGTCTGTGTATTTGTGTTTGTGTGTGTACTTGTGCATGTGTGTGTGTGTTTGTGTTATTAATGTATGATAAATTAGTTTCATGAGTTTGTAGTAAATGCACTTGATGGCCAGAGCTCAGTTAGCTGAGCCACCATGTTGTGACTGTTTATACAACACTGTCAGCTCAATAGAGAATCACATTAATAAGGTGCTGGCAGTAATTGTGTCAAATGCCACAGAATTACACAACGCATCATGGGTATTCACAGGTACATGCAGACAGTATTGAGTATCTGTCGTGAGTGGTGAAATGAGAGTTGGATAGGCTACATAATGAACTCCAGTCCATAATGATTTAGTACATTTCCCAGGTAAACGGGTGTGAGAGGAACGCGTGCCGCAGAGCACAGACTTTGAATTACCGCATTCCATGACGCGATAAGTGCACATTTAGTTTTGATGAGTCATTTAAATATCATTGAGATTTCTTCCACCTAGTGTTTGCTGCATTTTAACCTATGGCATGAGGTATGGCATTTTTTTGCTCCCGATCCGATCCCAATCATGTGATTTTGGGTATCTGCCAATACCAATTTTCCCCTATCCGATCTTTCGGCAATGCATTAACACTTTGAATGCCCATCACGAGATATCTCGGGTTATCAGCCCGCGGGTTGAATGCCCATCACGAGAATTCTCGTTTTATTTTTTTTATTCGCGATCTGAATTCATATTTCATCAACCGAGTCTACCGTTGGTAACCCTGCCCCGCCAGGCGCTCAGATGTGAAAAAAGCGCCCCCTATGTCTCCCAGATGGTAATGCACCCTTTTGGATTGGACTCAATGAAAATGGATGAGAAAAAAAACCTCCGGAATCCACATTTTACTTCTCACGCATGTAACCGGAGCCGATCCGATTCATTCTGGACCCTCAGCACAGCGTGTAATATGTGTTTTACAGTATACACGTTGGATCAATAAAAGGATAGATTTTTGGAATGGCGATCAGGAATTGGAATAATCCATTTGGATACCATCTGATCTCAGGTAAGGAATCTATTTGACCAGTCTTAGGATAATCAGACCTGTTTTCACGGAGATATAAGCTTTTCCCCTATATGTTGATATGGCTGTTTGACTGTAAGAGCGATCAGGAACTGAGAGAATCGATGTTCAGCTCGCGGCATCAGCGTGCACACGTACACATATACTATCAATAATCTAGTGTTTATTTGAAAACGATTCATAAATAGGCCGAAAAATGACAACGTTCTAGAATATTACAGTACAGGGCGATTATCATGGAATCTTTTTTTTTCTTTTTTAAAAACAAGGGCTTTTCAAAATGCTATAAAACGGAAATGAACCGATAAAAAAACAATCCGCTTTGACAATGTTGACTGGAAATGAGTCATTGATAAGCGACGGGCAGATTAGACACATAGCCATCATTTAAAACATAGATTAGGCGATATTAATGCTAACATTGAAGTGGATGGTGGGCATTCAAGCACTAAATGTGCGCCCCCTGCTGGGCACTGAAAGTGTTTAAGAAAAAAGAAAGAAAAAAATGCAATCAAGGCAATCAATTAAGGTTGTTTTTTTATTTAACAGTATCCAACTAATCATTATATCCAACATGGATATGGCTTTTTTTAACAGTATATCCATTATTATCCAACATGGATATATTATAGCTTATTTCTTTCACTTATTGCAGCATTGGATCAAAATTCTAAACAAAATGAAAATAAAGCTTATCAGTGGTGCACAAATTTGTTTTCTTCTCCAGATTCACACATCCTTATTTGTCAATTCCTTACTCTGTGTTCCCAGTCACTCTAAGCCTTAAATGGACTCCTGTCTCTGTCTGGTACGGGCCCTTCTGACAGGTATAATATTAACAAAATGATATATATATAATCAGCAAAGGGAGTTGTACCAATATGGAAATAGTTGAGACACCATGTACGCATCAACGTAAGATTACGTGTCAGAATTTACATGTACAGTATCAAGTAATATGACTCTCCTTGTCTGAGAGATCAAAATAATGTACACTCTTCCCTCGCTCTCTCTTCCACCCTTCTCTCTCCTCTCCTTCTCTCCCCTTTACTCTACCCCCTCCTATTCTCAATTCTCTATCACTCTTTACTAAATATAATTTTAATTTCACTAACTGTATGGATCCATATTGTAATAATATATCCTATTGACTTTGAGAAATTGTCTCCTAATCTTTCTGATAGTAATGTCAATATCAGTATTCTGATTTATATTCTTAATACCTCCGACCACAAATCCTGATTTACATCATAACACATAATTACACCTATACATTTGGGTTTTCACAAGAACATAAAAACATTGCATCTTTGTGGTAAAATAGGCTAAATTCTAGATCAGAGAATGAGGCATGTTTTGTGTAGATAGATAGGGCAATACAGTTTCAGTTGTATTTATTTTGCTTTGCAAACGTTGCTGTGGATATTCTTCAGAGCATGAATTGTAGACCTCAGTGGGGTGTCTCTTTTCATTCTTAGGGTGTGTGGGCACTTTCTTTTCATTTTCTCACTTTCTTACAAAGGACCCGTTACAAAATGAGTTATTGAGCTCAGCTTTAAACACGGGGAGCTGAGCATTACATACTGACTGTATGCCCTGTATAGCGCAGTTGCAAGATAAATCCAGTTTTAGTTTGCCATTATCATCATGATCATCATAATTTTGATTTATTCATACATGGAATTGTTACAGTCCAACAGTGTCTTCGGTACATATAGTTCACTTAATATGATCCACTAAATTCCATGGCCGAAAGGAACAGGAAGAAAACTCTTATTGTACCTGCCCCTACACACATACAGTACACTGAGAGTTCATAGTGCAATGTTTTCCAAACCAAACTAAATACTTATTTTGCAGAAATGAAAACATCAACACAATTAAATTAACATAAATGTGTACATCATTCTGCAATTATAGTAACATAGCAACACAATCGTTTGTTCTAAGCACATCATGGCATTTGAGAATAGAATGAAAATACACTAAAATATACTGTACATCTCCTTCTCATCAAGGGTGAAAACAGCAGCCAATGTAGAAGTCTAGTCAGAGATCATAGAGGGTGAAGACTCATAGCCCGGCAACTGTACACGTCTAGGATGCGTTCTTCATGTTAGCTGCTGCCATAGTAACCATTGGTAATTCCACCATGGGGAGAACAACAGAGCCATAGGCAACACTGCGGTCCAGTGATATGGTGTGCAGGACCTGAAAGCTCTGTGTGTGGCTTTGCAGTGACGTGTGGCACACCACAGAGGCATGTGGGAGGTCTGCACAGTCTGTTGCTGCTGGGACCAGGAGACCATCGACTTTCCCAGCAGTGGGTCTGGGTCAGTAGCTCAGGGCAGACAGGTGTTAAAGAGACAAACGAGTTCCTTTTCCATGGGGTAGAGCTCATTATGTCTCATTGAATGTTCTAGGTGCAGCTTGTGGAAAAACACCAGAAGCAGCATAGTTCAAGCTGTTCATAGTTGGGCTTCCAACGCACAGCAACCTACAGTCATGAGAAATTGCCACTGAGCTCATTCAGCACCTTCTTGAGATCACATGTACAAAAAATCTAAGCAAATGAATCAAGGGCAGATGATAAACAGGAGATGTTGTAGAGACAGTACTGAATTCTGCCATCCGGACACATGCTATTTGAAATATGATTATATAATATAGAATATCTGGCCTATAAATTACCTTATTATGGCCAAGTCGCACATCTATGGATCGGGCCAAATCTCCCCATTCCAATGACAGACTTCAATCTGGATTTAGTATCACCAGGCTCATTATAACCATGAACCAGGCAACATGATTATACCCATGTTAATTCAGTAACCATTCATCGTTCAATGATTCTTTGGGAATGGTACAGTGAGCGATTCCTTGGAGTGATTCAGGTAGGCGGAGTCCATTCACTTCATTCGATATACAGCTGTAGCTGATAATCTAAATCTCTCCTTTCCATTCAGTAGCACCTGACTCAAACCCTGACTCAAGCAACCGACTCTCACTCACTCGCACAGCTCTGTAGAAAAGAGGTTGCTGAACGAGTCATCACACAGTCAGAATCTCAGATGCATGGAATGTCTTGTTGTGATTAATGATAAACTAGTTTGAAAATGTTTTAATTTCCTGGAGAGGGATATAATTGTGTAAGACTACTGAAACAAATTGGTCGCAGTTCGATTCAGTCACGTCCGCGAATCAAATCAACTCACCCATTTAAAAGAGTCGTTCATTTGGATGATTAGTTTGCGAATGAAATTAACTCACCCAGTTAAAAAAGTTGTTCATTTGGATGATTAGTTTGTGAATGAAATCAACTCACCCATTTAAAAGAGTTGTTCATTTGGATGATTAGTTTGCGAATGAAATCAACTCACCCAGTTAAAAAGGTTGTTCATTTGGATGATTAGTTTGCGAATGAAATTAACTCACCCAGTTAAAAAAGTTGTTCATTTGGATGATTAGTTTGTGAATGAAATCAACTCACCCATTTAAAAGAGTCGTTCATTTGGATGATTAGTTTGCGAATGAAATCAACTCACCCAGTTAAAAAAGTTGTTCATTTGGATGATTCGTTTGTGAATGAAATCAACTCACCCAGTTAAAAGAGTTGTTCATTTGGATGATTAGTTCCCGAATCAAATCAACTTACCCATTTAAAACAGTTGTTCATTTGAATGATTAGTTTGCCAATCAAATCAACTCACCCATTTAAGTTGTTTATTTATTCGCAAAATCGCAAATTGCACATGACTAAATAATAATAATAGCTAGGATTTATATAGTGCCTTTCGTGAAATCCAGGAAGACGGAAGACGACTAGAGGCCATAGGCCTTCATGAACAGGTGGGTTTTCAAGGATGTCTTAAAAGAGTCCAAGGATGTGGCAAAGCGGACTTCAGTCGGAAGAGAGTTCCAGAGGGTGGGGGCTGCCACAGAGTCGATGAGTGAAGTTGAGTGATGAGTGATGTTTTTGAGGTGAAAGAGTGTCCAGTAATACACCCAGGTTGCAGACTTCATGGGACGGGGAGCAGCCATCCACAATCTAGAAGTAGATCTCCAACTTTCCGAAGCAACGCCTTGGAAGCCACAAACATGAACTCCACAACCATGAGCATGGTCCCTAAAGACCATGGTCTCTTTTTACTCGACTGACCGACCTGTGAAGAAGACCGTTCATTCTATGAGTTGGAATTAGCTAATAAACCTGTGTTTTGAGGGTAATCTAACTCTCAATCTCCTCTTTGTGTTCTAGTGTGACATTGTTAATGTTTGCGTCTCATGGTAGAACTCACAATCCCTGATTCCATTAATAACCATTAAATGGTCTTTTGCAACTCACTGGTTACACGAAAATAGGAGAGCATACACTCCTCATTAGTCACTGATTAATTAAGTCCATTGTATGCTGACACCTTATGTATTGTTTTGATGGATTGTTGATATAATCACATGTGTCATTGAGTATTTCAGACAACATATAAATCTGTTTTAGAATTTCAGAGGAACAATGCTTTCAAACTGTATTATCTAAAGATGGTAAGTTAGAGTGTTGTGTTCACTTATTAAAGACAGTCACTCCAAGATGAATTACAAATACATGGGTTGTCCAAAAAGATTTCAATACAGATGTATGCTTCTTCAGTGCATGCGTTCAATTGTTTGGCTATTAATAACATTCCAAATTGTTTTTCTTTTTTACTTCATAGGGCAATGTAAACGGTAAACAATACAAAGCCACATAGCGCTCAGTAAGTCACCACATAAGGACTTCAAAATTACATTAGCAAGCAAGCCTTATCAATAACTATTGATAGAATGTCATACATTTCTGATAAGGGGTTTCCACAAATGAAGGAGAGTATAGAGATGCTACCTGGCTCCCATAAATTCCAACTGTACCCTGTTAGTATTGTACTGTATGTAGCTTGGAGTCACTTACAGGGGCTGTCATTGTATACAAAGATTTCTGTGAAAGGGTTTTCACTCATACTATTACTGTTGTGAAGGGCCAGATTAAACCGAATATATATATTTATTTATATATATATATTTAATTGTATTTGTATATTCTCTAATATTCCCTGATATCCCTTGTATATTCCTTGTACAATATGCATTGAATATCCATTCTAGCCTACTGAACATCCCATAATAGTCTCCATTCTACTATTGGTCGAGACCTTGGTGCCAGGCTGCCATACCCCTCAGACCCAGTTCAAACGTACCGCTCGACATGTACGAACAAGTCCTAGTTCCGCGTAGGAATTTGGCTACCGCACCACTAATGGGACTATTTGTTCATAGTGCGTATATATACTGCGCTACTAAAGTAGGACTTTCTTTTCAGTCCAGTTTCTTACCCTCCAATAGAGTCACAGACGTAAAGCCTCCCCGCGACGCCACGTGTGGGAGTAAGGCCAAGTTCGCCTACCATCGGTATTGAGACATCGTGTATATTAATATTTGAATAGTCATATTTGGCACTATATCGTCGAGTTGGACGTAGTCTATTAAGCTAATAATAGTCTGTTAATATATAGTGCTTCGTGCGGTGAGAATACTACCGTAGTCAGTACCCCATTGTTTCGGGCAGAGAACTGGCTGCTTACCCAGGGTGGTTGACCCTATGTGAAGCTGCACCCGAGGAGCCCCAGAGCCGACGAGCGAGTGGACCTGTATACCGGATTATTCTACCGACGACAGCCCGCCTTCCCAGGCACGGATTATGCTTTGGATACTTTGATTATTCCATGGATAAAGACCCCCGACACTGCCGTGTGTTGGAACCCCCCCCCTGGAGAGGACGCAAGGTGAGGAGACGCTCTGCAAGACGAGGTCGCTTCACGTCTCTCCCCCGTGGACCGGAGAGAGCCGGCCCACAAAGAGTCCACCTGCTTTCATCTGTGGTCCAAGGATCGCCGGCGCATTGAACGGCACTACAGTGGGTTCACCTGGGATACCCTTGGCCGGACGAGGCAGCCGGATTCTACCCCCCCCCCCCTCCTACTCCTGTCGGCTTACAAGCGACCAGATTAACCCCCTCTAGTGTATCTAGTATAATCATTAAAGTATCATTGCTGTTATTCCTTAACTATTCCAGGTCGTATATTTACCACCTGCGCCTTCAGAGATTGGACATTCTCTATTGATATACCGACAAATACTCCTTGCCATAAAAGTGCATACTATTTCAATTCATAAATGTAATTAAGTGATTAAGTGCTTATTCTACACACCATCGCTGTGTAGAAATAAAGACCTGTTTCTAATTCGTACATTTGTGTTGGATCCGTTTCATCTACGTGAGAGTGTTCATGATAATATATTTATGCCGTGTACTGGGTGGCCGAATATTAAGTACAAAGGTAGTGGTAGTAAGTATCATATCTAGTAATACAGTCAGGGAATTGTACCCCTCAGTTACAATTGGTCCTTCGAGCCGGAGGGTAATTAGTGTAATATTAATATAGTGTTATTAATATTGAAATGGCCTATGATGAACACTCCACGAAACGATCCTCCTAACCAACGCCCGCAGCGCGAATGACGGCTCCCTCAGTACTTAGAGGCTTACGCTGTCAGTCAACAACCTAGTCTTCTACTAACAGTAAACGCGGTAAAACTAGAAAGTAAAAGTATGTCTAACCCCAACGCCCAGACTACCCCGACCATAGAGGCCCCTAATGTAACTGACCAAGTTCACGGTGGGGACCAGTGGGAACCAGACATGACTTCACACCCCGCCAGTACTGAAGAAGTAGTCCCCGATGAGTCCCGGGAGGAATACAACGCTACCGAGAGAGAACTCGGCACGGAAGAAGACGGGGAGAGCACCGTGGAGATAGAGCTCCAAGGCTCCGCAAGGAGTACCCCGAGGGAAGGCTCCCCTATACAACCGCCTTCTCCAGAGGCAGAGAGGACCCTACAGCAGGCCTTCCTCATCAGCCTGAACGCCGCTGCTGAACGCGACCGACTGCAGATCCAGCAGCGAAGCGAACACGAGCAGATACGTCTAGAAATAAGACGCATTCAGATGGAAGAGAATGTGGCCCGAGAACGAGCCGGTGCTCAACGGGACGCAGCGCGCGACAGACAGCAGTCGCAACTAATAGAACAGCTGATCAGACGGACAACACCCTCTCCCTCCGCCAGAGGCTCCAGGAACTCGTCTAGACACACCTCCAGGGCGGCATCCCCTAGCCGAGTAAACAACCCTGAACTTGACCAACAGACGAGGTCTATACCCCCCACAGACCACCTCCCCCCACCGGTCCAAGCGAGACCTAGCAACCGGGAAGGAGCAGCATATCCTGTGGAGAGGCTAAACCAGAGACTACAAGCACTGGATGACCTAACCGAAGACGAAGAGGAAGAGGAGGAGAACCACGCCCGAAGACAGCACAGTACTCTACCGGACCAGGAGGTCCGGTACAGCCCAGGCTATACTCCCGCGGAGCTGCGCTACAGACCCCCGACTCTATACACGGGTGAGCACGACGCACGACCCGCACCGAGGAACAGCACCTGGACAAGCGGGCCATGGTACACTGCCGGTACCAGCCCATACCAAGGAGCGGGAGGAGACTCGCCTAGGAGGCCTCTCCCCCAACGCTCGCCGATGTATCCACAGTCAGCGTCATACATTGGCACGCCTATGGTACCCGACTTCACCCAAGAGAACCGGGCCCAGTATACAGAACTCCGCATGTGTCTGGAGACCATGTTGGTGGATGTATTGGATGAACGCCATAAATACGCCATCCTACTGAAGCACTTAAAGGTACCCCGCGCACATAATATAGCGCTCGCCTACGCGACTTCCACCACCCCATACACAGCAGTGCTGGTAGCATTGGACCAGAGGTATGGGCGCATATGGGATTACGTGATCCAGGAGATCCGACACATCGACCGCTTACCCCCAGCAATAGACAATCGAGCACTGGACGACCTGTCCATCAGAGTGCAGTCCCTGGTAGGGATGTTGGGAGCGCAAAGAGAGAAGGGGAGGCATGAACTTTACGCCAACTCAAATGTGGAAAGGATCCTGGAGAAGCTGCCGCCCGCTCGTCAGGAGCGCTTTAGGCGGCAGAGGGACCACAGAGACCCGAATGGCCCCGAACCGAACCTCCTCGATCTAGCAGACTTCCTGGCGAGAGAAGTCAGCAGCCTACGGCTAGATACATTCGGACGGAGCACCCCTGGCTCCAGAGAAGGAACCAGACGACTAAATGATGGAAGAAGATCGGTGACTGTGATGCACCAATCGGAGTCAGTACCGAGCAGCAGGAGCCACAGTACCCCCTCCAGAACGGAGAAGTGGAAGATAGTGTGCCCCTACTGTGAGAAAGAACACTGGCTAGCGCAATGTGACTCCTTCCCCAAGCTGAACGCGGAGGAAGCAGGTCAATGGATAAAGTCCAACAAGCGCTGTTTTCGCTGTGCGCGCTCACACATGGCAGCCGAATGCCGCTTAAAGAAAAGGTGCACCAAGTGCGATGGAGCCCATCTGGACATACTTCACGACAGTAACAGACGGCGCCCTTCACCTGCACCATCCAGCCGCAAAGCGAGCGTCATGTACATCGATCCCGCCAGCAGCAGTGGAGCCCGAGTACTCCTAAAAGTAGTGCGTGTGACACTAAGCTACCAGAATAAAGTCCTGGACACTTACGCCGTCCTCGATGACGGGTCAGAGAAGACCCTGCTGCTCGCCTCCGCTGCGGCCCAGCTAGGGCTGCGGGGAAGCGAAACCCAAATGACAATTCGGACAATAAGACGAGATTTGAAGACGATAAAGGGCGAGAATGTCTCATTCTCTATCGCAGCAAGCGGCCAGCCTGAGCGACGGTACCAGATTACAGACGCTTTCACCAGCCAAGAAATAGGACTGTCGCGGTACACATACCCCGTCGCCAAGCTGATGGAGAAATATGCACATCTGCGCAAGTTACCGATCCCGCTCATAGACAATGCTATGCCGACCCTGTTGATAGGCTCCGACCATGCAGACATCATTGTCCCGATAGACCGGGTTCATACCGGACCCCGAGGCTGCCCTGCAGCAGTCGAGACCCGTTTGGGATGGACTCTCCAAGGCCCGCTCGCCAAATCTCTCAACCGAAGTACAGCCACTAGATGTCTCCACTCCCGAGTCACAGAGGGAGAAACCGCACTCCTGCAACACGTAGAGCGGCTATGGACCTTGGAACAAATGCCCTTTAAGAACGGAAAGAAAGACATTCGCTCTAAAGATGACATTTACGCCATTCACCTCCTTGAGACAGGGACCAAGAGAGTCCCGGTCAACGGCGTGTTGAGATACGCCACGCCACTCCTGCGGCGAGAAGGAATGCCTACTTTCCACGCCAAGACAGACGCCACAGAACGGTACCTGCTGAACACGGAGCGGCGCTTAGCCAAGAACCCCGCCCAAGAGAGTGTATACCGCGCTGAGATTGAGAAGCTCATCACAGCGGGACACGTCACAAAGATGGACATTAAAGAGGCTGACCAGACCACTGAATCGTGGTACGTGCCCCACCACAAGGTCCATCACAACGGTAAAGACCGCATAGTATTTAACTGCAGCTACCAGATCGGATCCCAAAATCTGAATAAAGAGTTACTGCCCGGTCCCACACTCGGCCCCTCCCTACTCGGCGTTCTACTCCGCTTCCGCCAGGAAAAGGTGGCCATCAGCGGGGACATTAAAGGAATGTTCCTGCAGGTGAGATTAGTAGAGGCGGACAAGCCCCTGTTACGGTTCCTATGGAGAGAGAAGCCAGGAGATGAGCACCCAGCCATCTACCAATGGGAAGTACTCCCCTTCGGAACGACGTGCAGCCCCTGCTGTGCGACATTTGCACTACAGAAACATGTAGCAGAGGACCCAGCAGCGGACGAAGAGGTCCGACACAGCGTAAAGAACAGCTTCTACGTAGACAACTGTCTACAAAGCCTTTCAACCCAGGAAGAAGCCGAGGCTCTCCTGATTAAACTCCGCGCCTCATTGATCAAAGGCGGCTTTGATCTCAGGCAGTGGGCCAGCAGCGATCCGCAAGTACTGCGCAGCCTCTCCTCCGAGGACAAGGCAGCCAGCAGCGAGACCTGGATGGCTACAATCCCGGGAGAAGCCCAGGAGATGACCCTGGGATTGGTGTGGCGATTCAAAACAGATTCGCTTCACTACAGACACAAGCCCCTGACTACGGAGCAGGGAAGGCCGGCGGCGGCGCCGACCACCAGACGGAGTGTGTACACAACACTCGCCCGACAATATGACCCGCTAGGATGTATTCTACCGTACACCACCAGGGCAAAAATGATTGTACGAGCATTGTGGGACAAGGACCAGGGCTGGGATGACCCCATTCCCGCACACCTTGCATCCACCTGGAGAGAGTGGGAGATGGAGCTCCACTCACTCCCAGGCGTTAATATGCGCCGAAGCTACTTCCCACCCACGGTGAGGCCAGAGACATGTAAAATGGACTTACACGTCTTCAGTGACGCCTCAGAGGTCGCATACGGATCAGTAGCCTACTTGCGGGCCCAAGACCAGGGGGGAGAGATCTACACAGCATTTGTCCTCGCCCGCTCGAGAATAGCCCCACGCAAGCAACAATCTATCCCACGTCTAGAGCTCTGCGCAGCCCTAGCCGGAGCGCACCTAGCCACGCTCATCCAACGTGAGCTCACCATACCGGTGTCTAGAACAATCCTGTGGTCAGATTCCACGACGGTACTCGCCTGGATCAAATCGGACTCATGCAAGTACAAAGTCTTCGTGGGAGTCAGAGTCACCGAGATTCAAGACTTAACCGAAGAGTTAACCGGAGAAACAGAGTGGCGCTACGTTGATACAAAACAGAACCCAGCTGACGTCATCACCCGGGGGATGCCCCTGGATGACCTCACCCGTCGCAATGTCTACAGTGACGGCCCCGCATTCCTAAGACTCCCGGAAGGACAGTGGCCCATGCCTATCCCGAGGGAAGCAAGTCCAGAGGAGGTGGAAATTAAGAAGTCTGTGTTCTGTGGATTGAGCACCGTAGCCTCCACCGACCCTAACATAGACGATTGCACGTCCATAGAGAGTGCACAACAAAGAACATTCCTGCGGTACCACCCGGAGTGCAAGTCCCCCGCTGATATGTCAGCAGCTAACTACGAGGAAGCAGAATTGCTTCTACTGCAGCGAGCCCAGAGAGACTCGTTCCCCGATGAATTGGCCTGTCTACAGGGAGGAAAGCCCGTCCCATCCGACAGCAGATTAATTCATCTGGCCCCCGAGAGCGACGCTCATACCCTCATCAGAGTGGGTGGTCGCCTACGCAGAACCCCCAACACACTCCTGATGGGGCGGCTAGATCCTGCATTACCACAGACAATGTACCGGCCTGAAGAAGCGAACGGCCGACGAATGTGGAGGTACAGCCAAGTATTAGCCGACAAGTTTTGGAACAGTTTCCTACTGCACTACCTACCGTCTCTACAGACCCGCCAGAAGTGGGTAAAGGAGAGAGACAATTTGACAGAAGGAACAGTCGTCATGATTATTGATCAATCACTGCCCAGAGCTATGTGGCCGGCCGGCCGCGTAAGCAAAGTGATCACCGGTGCCGACGGCAAGGTCCGAGCAGCTGAAGTGCTCGTCCAGGGTCGCACTTACACCCGTCCCGTGGCAAGGCTCATAGAACTGCCTCGACTCCCAGACACAATCGATGATGACCATGACCCTACAACCCTATGACTTTGTGAAGTTGACTGACCCCTACAGCAAACCCTTATGTGTAAATAGACAACGCGATTAATCTGTCTCTGTTTAACTGATTAGGTCTGGGACATATTCAGGGGGTGGCTGTTGTGAAGGGCCAGATTAAACCGAATATATATATTTATTTATATATATATATTTAATTGTATTTGTATATTCTCTAATATTCCCTGATATCCCTTGTATATTCCTTGTACAATATGCATTGAATATCCATTCTAGCCTACTGAACATCCCATAATAGTCTCCATTCTACTATTGGTCGAGACCTTGGTGCCAGGCTGCCATACCCCTCAGACCCAGTTCAAACGTACCGCTCGACATGTACGAACAAGTCCTAGTTCCGCGTAGGAATTTGGCTACCGCACCACTAATGGGACTATTTGTTCATAGTGCGTATATATACTGCGCTACTAAAGTAGGACTTTCTTTTCAGTCCAGTTTCTTACCCTCCAATAGAGTCACAGACGTAAAGCCTCCCCGCGACGCCACGTGTGGGAGTAAGGCCAAGTTCGCCTACCATCGGTATTGAGACATCGTGTATATTAATATTTGAATAGTCATATTTGGCACTATATCGTCGAGTTGGACGTAGTCTATTAAGCTAATAATAGTCTGTTAATATATAGTGCTTCGTGCGGTGAGAATACTACCGTAGTCAGTACCCCATTGTTTCGGGCAGAGAACTGGCTGCTTACCCAGGGTGGTTGACCCTATGTGAAGCTGCACCCGAGGAGCCCCAGAGTCGACGAGCGAGTGGACCTGTATACCGGATTATTCTACCGACGACAGCCCGCCTTCCCAGGCACGGATTATGCTTTGGATACTTTGATTATTCCATGGATAAAGACCCCCGACACTGCCGTGTGTTGGAACCCCCCCCCCTGGAGAGGACGCAAGGTGAGGAGACGCTCTGCAAGACGAGGTCGCTTCACGTCTCTCCCCCGTGGACCGGAGAGAGCCGGCCCACAAAGAGTCCACCTGCTTTCATCTGTGGTCCAAGGATCGCCGGCGCATTGAACGGCACTACAGTGGGTTCACCTGGGATACCCTTGGCCGGACGAGGCAGCCGGATTCTACCCCCCCCCCCTCCTACTCCTGTCGGCTTACAAGCGACCGGATTAACCCCCTCTAGTGTATCTAGTATAATCATTAAAGTATCATTGCTGTTATTCCTTAACTATTCCAGGTCGTATATTTACCACCTGCACCTTCAGAGATTGGACATTCTCTATTGATATACCGACGAATACTCCTTGCCATAAAAGTGCATACTATTTCAATTCATAAATGTAATTAAGTGATTAAGTGCTTATTCTACACACCATCGCTGTGTAGAAATAAAGACCTGTTTCTAATTCGTACATTTGTGTTGGATCCGTTTCATCTACGTGAGAGTGTTCATGATAATATATTTATGCCGTGTACTGGGTGGCCGAATATTAAGTACAAAGGTAGTGGTAGTAAGTATCATATCTAGTAATACAGTCAGGGAATTGTACCCCTCAGTTACAATTACTGTTGTTTTTGCAGTTCATTGACTTGCTTTCATTTAGAAAATGCATGCTTCTATTAATTCCTAAAAAAAGCTGTTCGGCTGGTGACATAAAACACACCACGTCTGTCCTACCAGACACCACTGTTCAGAACAGCAGAGAACAGCAAATGTATAAGCATTCACAAATGAGGTAGGAGTCGAATCACTATTGCATTATATACCTGTAAGTGATAGAATGGCAAAATAGCCATTTTTACATTTTCTTATTTATATGAAAATGTTCCAGATTATTACCTAAGAGAGAGAGAAAACACTGCTTTAAGGTAAACAGCTTCTCCCAGACTTTCGACAGGATTTTAAAGCAAAGGCTACGTGTCTTTTTGTTCTCCACCGACAAGATACAGCATTTGTTTTCTTGAAACGTATAGATATTACTACGCTAACATAATCACGCTGCTGTTATACAGCAACTTGGACAGTAGTTGAATGAGAACCTGCGAGGCGGCAGCTACGTGATCCTGAAGCAGGCTGTTAGAGGCAGAAATAGGCGTAACGCGATTGGCGCAGAGAGAAACGTCAGTGGCCAATCAGATCGCGGAACCCGAACGCAGAACTGCAAGTGTGTTGGTAAAAGACTACACGCAACCTGGGCAGACCAGACCACACCCCTCCTAACTCACCCCTCCTCCTTCCTCACTTCATCTATGACCTGGGCACAACCCCTTGGACGTGGCCACACCCCCTTTTTCTCTACTAGAAAGACCTACGTTTTACTTGATTCACAAGCTCTTTGGGGGGATACTAGGCCTGTGTCATTCCTGGAGTCATCCAGCAATAACTCTATTGTACCTTGATACTCTGTTTGGGCTAAATAAACCTGTGTTAACTAAGTTTATATTTGACTGAGTACATCTTTGATCCGGCTAAATTCCTCCACGGCACCTTGCATGGTCGCCTCCGCAATCAGTGTGTGAGTGAATGGGTGAATGTGAGACATAAGTTGTAAAGTCAGTTGGATAAAAGTGCTATATAAATGCAGTCCATTTACCTGGTCACCCCGAGATGTGTGGAAATGGAATTGGTTTGGTTGGAAATAAGTGCCATGTGTGGAAAAAATACAATTAGTTTGACTTTGAATTGGAATTGGAAGTTTTGCAAACAGAAAATGGAACGGGGAACATTTCTTCCTTTTCTTTTTCCTCCGTGCAAATTTGTCTTAAGGCAAACGATTCACTTTAACATTTCTTTTTGATGTGGACAATGGCTTCACCTTTTCACTTGAAAACAGATCTAACCGGAATGATATAACGCTACACGGTTTAACCGATTAGGTCCATCCAGTTGCACTGAAGGGGGGAAGGAAGAGGGTGCGCGTTTTTACTCCAACAAACCAAACCCCTGGTGCGTTTCAACAAGCTTTGCTGTTGCCACGCGGCGACAAATCTGGCATAATAGCTCTGACGAATGGCATTAGGCTCACTTTCCAGCCATCCATGTTTATTACAGCTCAGTCGTTTCCATCTACGAAATGAGAGGAGAGATCCATCCGCACATGACACTGACAATTCACAGAGTCTTCTCAGTCACGTTTCGACCACACCTCCCGGGAGGAGAGAGAAAACAATACGCCGATGTGTAACAATGAAAGGCTGATGCCGTATGAAACACTATGATGTTTCTATAGCGGCAATACATCATCCCTGAGAATCGGAAAATATACTTGAAAGAGGATCCATTTTAATGATATCGAACGTCGAATCGATGGTCGCTTTTTGAGAGGAGAGATCCGTCTGCACGGGAAACTGAAAGATTCAACGAATCACATTTAATGTAGTCAGTGATTAGGCCCATGTGCACACATCCTGGGAAGAGGGAGTGTGGACAGGATGGTCGTTTCTGTTGACAGGGCTTCACTTTTCATGAGAAATATTAATAATAAGACAAGACCCATGACCTTTTGCCTGGGAAAGCGTGTTTATACTGCTCTGACATCGCCCACCACGACTCACACTCCATTTCGACCTCCCTGCAAAAATGTTTATGAAATAAAACCATATCTTTCTGGTCCAGCAAATCTTCTCCTTTCAACCATTGTTGGAGCCTAATGCACCCTGCCACACAGAAAATACTGGGCCCTTTTAAAGAGCCTTTCTATAAATAGACCTTCTATTTAATCTCTCCAAGAATTCATAGATTTCTCTCAGATAGATCTGTATCCGGCCAATTGAAACGTACAGACAACGACAGAAAAAAGGCACTGCATCACACACACACACACACACACACACACACACACACACACACACACACACACACACACACACACACACACACACACACACACACACACACACACACACACACACACACACACACACACACACACACACACACACACACACACACACACACACACACACACACACACACACACACACACACACACACACACACACACACACACACACACACACACACACACACACAGACACACACACTCAAATGACAAAGCTAGGCTTTACACCAAACCTCCCTGGAGGCTGGTCAGTTGAAAAGGAGCAAGAAAATAATACACTGATATGTAACAATGAAATATTGATGCCGTGTGATGAAACACTATGCCGTGTAGTACATCATCCCAGAAGAATCAGAACATATACTTTAAAAGGATCCCCCCCCCCCAGCTTATATATTGAATGTTTTGAAGTCATTCATTCTCTATTACAGGGGTTCCCAAACTTTTCAGGCCGCGACCCCCAAATATAGGAGGTTAATTTTTTTTTTTTTTAAGTATTATTATTATTATTATTATTATTTTTATTTATTTTTTTATAAATGGAAATGTATGGTTGAAACATGCAAACGTTCAAACGCACACACACTAATACGCATTGGAGGCTTTTAACCAGGGCCGGACTGGGGAAATCATTCAGGCTGTAACGCTTGGGTTCTCTGGCCCCGCCTGAGAACCACCCACCATTCTGACACCTGTCACTTGGCTTCCCTGTCACTTGTCTCCCTGTCACTTGTCACTTATTGTTTGGGTGGAATGTGGTCTTACTTAAACCCCTGTCTTTCTATCTCACAGGTCCAACCATTTTAATTAGTATATTGTAATTGTTTATCTGGCCGGACTAACGTTAACAACTGGAAGTATAAATTCTCCTCATTCTCCTGCAGAGTACACAGCGGTACCGCAGACACTGGACGTTGCTGTCATTATTGTTATCATTATTATCTTCTCTCCTAGACGCCCTGCGTCAGTGTTACTACCTGTTGCTATTACTCTAGGTGTACCGTTCTACCAATAAAGATAACCACCGTTAACGAGTAAATACCCTCTCTGCTTCTACTTACTACTCCACAACTGGAACCTACCTGTCTCCGTCGTAACAGAAGATCTGACCATCAAAGGTTCCATGGAGTCGTACGCAGAGATGCACCGGAAACTGGAGATCGTGCTGGGGCAAGTATCCGAGCGACAACAACAGGTCAGCGCCAAGCTGGTTCGACTGGGAGGACTCGCCATTTCCTCCCAGGAGACGGCGAGTTCAGTGTTGGCCGCGGCCCAGAGTACCGAGGTGGCTGAGGCGAGGACGGCGGCAGCTGAGGCGGCGCGGGAGGGAGCGGCTGTCCGCGGCAGGAGAGATCGTGGGGCTCTCGGGACCCAGGAAGAGGTTCGGGAGCCACGGCTATCACCGCCAGGCCGCTACGCGGGAGCACCGGAGGTGTGCAGAGAATTCATCACCCAGTTTTCACTCGTGTTCCAATTGCAGCCACGCTCATTCCCCTCTGCTCTTTCCCAGGTCGCATACATCATTACCCTCCTCTCTGGCCGAGCGCTTTCCTGGGCTACAGCCGAATGGGAGAATGGGTCAGTAATCTGCAGCAATGTGGACGCCTTTACCGGGGAGTTGAGAAGAATCTTCGATACTTCCCGAGTTCTCTCTATTTATGAGGCCGGGGGCACGGCTCCTCGCCTGCCGGCAAGGCCTCCGGAATGTTGCAGATTACGCCATTGAATTCAGGATCGTGGCTCGGGAGGCAGCTTGGCCAGAGATCCCCTCTTGTGTCTTGTTTGTTCAGGGGCTCTCCGTACGGATGAGAGACGAGCTCTCCATACGTGAGTTGCCGGAGCACTTGGATGAGATCATCACCATGGCCATCCGCATGGACAATCGACATCGGGAGAGGGAACGTGAGCGAGGAACAAAGGCTCAGGTAAGTGTCCCCTCTTCTCCCGGTGTCGACATCTCTCTGCATTACACGAGTGAGCCACTGGGTGATGAACCCATGCAGCTCGGGGCGCTGTCGCTCACTGATGAGGAGCGACGGCGCTTCGTCGAGGAGAGACGCTGCTTCTGGCACGGCCGCACCGGTCATCGCCTCGGGAGCTGTCGGGGCTCCTCGGGAGGAGGAGCCCGCTAGGTCCTGAGGAGGCGCTGGCAGGTGGGCTGAAATCCTCACGTTTTCCCGATACACACACTTTTTTTAAGGTGTCAACACAGGGAGCGACGTCAAGAGTACTGTGGCACTTATTGACTCAGGGGCAGCAGGTAATTTCATCCACGTGGGGCTGGTGGAGGAGTGGGGGATCCTTCTCGAGGAACTGGTGGTACCCGTTCCTGTCCAGGCCCTGGATGGTCGGCCGCTGGGCAGTGGGAGCATCACCCACGCACTCCTCCCATGCACATTCAGGTGGCGGGTGGTGGGTGGGAGTGGTTGCAATTTTTCGTGCTTGTCTCCCCCATTTCTGTCATGGTTCTAGGTCATCCTTGGTTAGCGTTTCACAACCCTGTGATTAATTGGTGCACGGGTGAACTCTCAACGGGGAATGGCGTTGAGCCAGGCTTCGGCGAGTTTTCCCACCCTCCCCCCTCTTCTCTTTTATCTCCCTCTTCTCTCTCCAGGATGGTGAAGAGCGTTGCAGATGCTGTCAGCCCTACTAATCCCGATTTGATAGGTGTACCCGAGATCTATTGGGACCTGGCGGACGTTTTTAGCTAAACGCGTGCTAAAGCACTACCGCCTCATAGATCTTACGACTGCCCCATTAATCTTCTACCTGGTACCTCTCCGCCCCATGGGCGTATGTTCTCCCTCTCGCGCCCTGAGACAGTGTCTATGAACACTTACATTGAGGAAGCATTGCTCATGGGGCATATACGTCCTTCCACATCTCCTGCCGGCGCTGGGTTCTTTTTCGTTGCTAAAAAGGATGGTTCCCAGCGACCGTGCATTGATTATAGGGGGTTGAACAATGTATCCATCAAGAACCGTTACCCGTTGCCTCTCATGGACACCGCCTTTGAGTGCTTACAGGGGGCACAGGTCTTCTCTAAACGTGATTTACGTAATGCATACAATCTGGTCAGGATTAGAGAAGGAGACGAGTGGAAGACTGCATTTAACACGCCCAATGGGCATTATGAGTACTTAGTCATGTCCTTTGGCTTAGCTAATGCTCCAGCAGTCTTCCAAGCCCTGGTAAACGACGTGCTGCGGGACTTAATTGGCGTGTCGGTGTTAGTTTACTTAGATGACATCCTAATTTTTTCTTGCGATATGGTGCAACACCAAATGCACGTTCGTGAGGTGCTAGACCGTCTCTCAACTATTTGTTAAAGCAGAGAAGTGTGTGTTTCACACTGACACCGTTTCCTTCCTGGGCCCTCATTTATCAAGTTTTCTTAGAAAATGTTCTATTTCCACACGTAAGCACAGAATTTAGAATGTGTGGACGCACAAAAAAAACGGGATTTATCACACGTGCGTACACAGGTCCTACGCACACCTGTCATGATAAATATCACCTTGCTCCTACGCTGAGGCTCGTGCACACTTTCACGTATTTGAATACCAAAACCGCCCCGATTAACCATATGCGGTAATGTAACACCCCCATGAAATGTGGAAATATGGACTAAGCCGAGGGAAGCGGGTTATGGAGAAATATGTGACAGGCTGACAGACGTGTACACGTACGTTGATGTTGGATATGATATATATTAACCATTGCTGCCTGGGCAGCGCAAACACTAATAAAGACCGTGCTGGAATATGACTGCCTTTTTCCGTTTTGTTCGATTAATACCCAGGGATTAAAGTTCTCCTCAATTTCCATCAATTTTCTACCTGCTGCATATTTCCGTCAATTTTCTACCTGCTGCATATGATTTCTAGAGGCATACAATCTATTTTGATGTCAGTATTGGGTAGCCTATATAAACAATAATACGAGAGCATATACAAGAACAATGAATCTCACTGCCATGTATGATGTAGCCTATACGCCATGTGTAGCTTGCCTATGTGATCAATACAAACATGAACTTGAATTCCATCATGTCTGTGTGCGGGAGCTCACAAGGCTGTTGTCACAATGGGTGGTACAGTAATAACAGTCTACAATATCACAATGGACCATGCCATGTAGCCTATGTTCTATTATGACATGATCTGTGACGACAAATGTTCTAGAATGTTTGATTATGACATCATACTCTGACAGCATGCCTATGTGATCAATAAAAACGCGAACTTGAATCCCATCATCATATTTACATAGACTGTCCACTATGTTTATTACTTTGTTATCCCCCCCCCCCCATCTATGTAAAGCGACCTTGCATGGGTCTCTTGAAAGGCGCTATATAAAATGAAGCTATTATTATTATTGTTGTTGTTATTATTATTATCATGTCTGTGTGCGGAGCTCAGTGAAGTTTCAACGGAGCGAGGTAATCTATTCTAACCAACAAATTGAAGTAGAAAGCATTCCGTTGTGGCCAATCTTATTTGGAAACATGACACAAAATAATAGTATGTCGCTTTTTATTTGAAACAATATTTAATGGCATTTGGAGGTGGGTGTTCTGCGTCTGCCCCCCATGCCAAACAAGCAAGCCAACCTCTTGTTCCCGCATGAGCCCGTTATAATTACACTACTGTCGCTATTTTACAATGAACTATAGTGAATTACGGTTCATACAGAACAAGCACCAGTGTCGGGAGTAATGCACAAAAGCTTATTTCCGCGTTGAAACAAATGCATGAACTGAGGAGCTCATATGCCGTCCGTCTGCAGTAACGATCTTCTACCACGGGGCGTCAGCTAAGCATGCTCCGAGCTGTGCGTAAATATAAGCACAAAGTCAAGTTCACGTTCAAATTGATAAATCCCACACTTTGTGTTGTATATTTCCAGAGCTTTATTCCTTGTTGCACCATACACCATACTGAGACACAACATACAGCATGACAGGAAGTACTAAATATCTGTTTACAAGCAGAGGGTGGTATTGACTGATAGTGCCATCTAGTGGTAATGTAAAAGTACTGTATTACAACACTCCCACTTAATTTTACAATGGCATTCAAGTCCCTTTAAATAATATTACAACACTCCCACTCAATTTTACAATGGCATTAAGTGCCTTTAAATAATATTACAGAGCCATGCTCTCATTCATAATAAAAAAAAACATCAAGAAAAAATATCTTTAAACAACAACAACAAAAAATACTTTCTCTTTTTACAATGCTTTTACTGGAACTCTTTTTCACATTTTTCAGACTTGCTTTGACCAGGCAGCGTTCGGCGTTCACCTGTCAGGCACAAATAACCACTCTATTTAAATAGGAAAAAGTCCAATCTCTCCCCTAAGGTACTCAAACTTCTGTTTAGTCAGTGGCTTGGTAAAGATGTCTGCTTTCATGTCATTTGTTGGACAATATTGCAGTTCTATTTGCCCATTCTGCACACATTCACGGATGTAGTGGTAGCGAATGTCTATGTGTTTTGTCCTGGAGTGGTTCACAGGATTCTTCGCGATTGCGATGGCTCCTTGGTTGTCTTCCAGAATCACTGTGGACGTAGCCTCCACTCCGAGATCGCTCAGTAGTCGTCTCAGCCAGACACCTTCTTGAGCAGCTTGACTGAGTGCGATGTATTCAGCTTCTGCTGTTGAAAGTGCAACTGTTGCCTGTTTCTTGCTAAGCCAGCTCACCGCTCCTCCACACAGTAGAAAGATGTTGCCTGTTGTTGAGCGGCGGTCATCCTGATCACCAGCCCAGTCAGCATCTGAGAATCCAATCAAAGCTCCAGAGTCTGACTGCTCATACTTGAGAGCAAGGTTCACTGTCCCTTTCAAGTATCGAAGTATCCTCTTCACAGCAGTCAGATGTGAAGCATCTGGATTTGCATTGAACTTTGACACAGCACTCACTGCC
Organism: Notolepis coatsorum; assembly: GCF_963971535.1. NCBI lineage: Eukaryota > Metazoa > Chordata > Actinopteri > Aulopiformes > Paralepididae > Notolepis > Notolepis coatsorum. Next base: position 36,415,292 of record NC_140172.1, read on the forward strand.
TGAGCTATGTCTGGTCGTGTGGCCATTGCAGCATACAGCAGACTTCCTACCATTGACTGATAGGTATGTTGGTGCACTGGCTTACTGACACCATCACTTTTCCTCAATCTGACATTGCCATCAGCAGGAGTTGCTACAGGATTTGCATCATCCATTCCATATTTCTGAAGAATGGTTTCAATGTACTGCTTTTGATGAAGAAATACACTGTTCTTATTTCGGATCACTGAGACGCCCAGGATATAGGAGAGCTCACCCATGTCTTTCATCTTGTAGCGCTCCTTGAGAGCCATTTTCAGCTCGTTCATGCTCTCAGTCGACTCCGTTATCAGAATGAGATCATCACCATAAACTGCGAGTATTTCAAGCTGTTGTCTTGATCTCACAAACACACAGGGGTCTGATGTGCTCTGTTTGAATCCAATTTCCATCATGAACTGTGTGAAAGCCTTGCTCCAGCAGCGGGGAGACTGCTTCAGTCCATAGATCGATTTATTCAGTTTGCATACCAGGTGTTCCTCCCCTGGTTTGATGTAGCCCTCTGGTTGCTCCATGTAGATTTCCTCTTCCAGGTGTCCATTAAGGAATGCAGTTACGACGTCCATCTGGTGCACCTGTAGATTGTTTTGAATAGCAAAGGACAGTAGTGTACGAATAGAGCTGAATCGTACCACAGGTGAAAACGTTTCATCATAGTCAGCACCATACAACTGTGAGTAGCCCTTGGCGACGAGTCTGCATTTGTATCTCTCCACTCGTCCATCACTGTGATGCTTGACTTTGAACACCCATCTTGATCCGACTGTCTTTCTTTCTCTTGGTAAATCCACTAAGTCCCATGTCTCATTTTCCAGCAGCGACTCATATTCCAAATCAGCCGCCTCCTGCCATTCCTTTGCATTAGGACTCACCATTGCTTCTTTCAGTGTGATTGGCTCTGTCACACGACACATGATGATCAACAGTCACTGTATCAGCAAAGTCATCATATCCATATCTCCTTGGAGCATTTCTGATTCTGCCGCTTGTTCTGACAGTGCTATCGACCTCATCATCTTGTGTTTCACACTCCTCTGTTTTAATGATTATTTCGTTCTTCACTTCACGTGTTTCACTCTCACCTGTTTTAATCGTCATCTCGCCCTTTACTTCCTGTTTACAGTTGAAGTTTGATTCATCAAAGATGACATCTCGACGGATTAGAATTCTCCTTTTCTCTTCATCATACAGGCGATAACCCTTGGCATTGTTTGCATATCCCACAAAACGAAGCTTCACAGCCTTTTTGTCCAGTTTCCTTCTCTCTGAATCTGGGATATGTGCATAAGCAACACAGCCAAACACCTTCATGTGACTCATGTCAGGTTTCTTTCCATACCATCTCTCATAGGGAGTCTCTTGCTTCAGGACAGTTGTGGGCAGCCTGTTCTGTATGTAAGCTGCGGTGGCTACAGCCTCTGCCCAGTGCATCTTCGGCAACTTAGCATGTGACAGCATGCTTCTAGCTGCTTCAACTAATGTCCTATTTTTTCTTTCTGCAACACCATTTTGCTGTGGTGAGTGAGGTACAGTCATTTCATGGTGGATGCCTTGAGCTTTCAAATATTCTTGAAACTCCTTTGATGTGTACTCGCCACCATTGTCTGTTCTCAGCCTCATGACACTCTGCCCACACTCATTTGAGAATGTTCTCTCAAATTCCTTGAATTTGTGTAACACCTCATTCTTCTGTTTCAGAAAGTATACCTTGCAGCATCTAGAGTAATCATCAATGAAAGTCACAAAATATTTTGCTCCACTTACAGATGCAGTCTGCATGGGACCACAGACATCACTGTGAATCAGCTGCATCTTGCGTTTGGAACGGATTCCTCCAATCGACTTGTATGGCTTTTTAGCCAGCTTGCCTTCCACACATCCTTCACAGAAGGGAACCTCTTTCATTGCAGAGAAGTCCACTCCATTCACCAGATACTTTAGTTCCTTCAGCTTGGTGGTGTGACCAAGGCGCTGGTGCCACAGGCTGGCTGCTACTGATGCACTATGACAGACAGATGAACTTCCTTCAACATCCAGCTGATAGAGCCTGTCAGCTCTTTGTGTTCCCATTCCATGAAGAGTTCTATCTTTTCCACGTATGTAGCAGCGAGACTTCCTGAACTGCACTGTATTTCCTTTCTTGGTAGCAGCTCCCACTGAGAATAGATTCCCAGATAGCTTTGGAACATACAGCACGTCATACATTGTGACATTTTTTACATCAGTTGATTTAAAAGTCATTTTCATGTTGACATGTCCAATTCCTAGGGCTTCAACCACCCTGTCGTCACCGAGTCTCACAGACTGTGCTTTTGAGAATTGCTGGTATCCTTGAAAAACTTTTTTATCACATGTCATGTGCTTTGATGCTCCAGAATCAATTAACCACTCAGCATGTTGTGGTCTGTCAGTCGGGGTTGCCTCTCTGGCGACAAAGGCACTTTCAGATGAATCTTCATCATCGTAATACATCATGTTTTTGGCCTTGTGGGTTTTCTTCTTAGTTTTGTATTTCAAGCTTGGACAGTCACGTTTAATATGTCCTTCTTTTCCACACTTGTAGCACCTCCATGTGCTTGCTCTTTCTACTCCCATTGACTGACCACCACTGGAGTTATTCTGCACATTTCCTCGAAAACGTGAAGACATGGCTGATGCACCATCTGATGTAGCACTACTTGATAACTTGAGTACTAAATATCTGTTTACAAGCAGAGGGTGGTATTGACTGATAGTGCCATCTAGTGGTAAGGTAAAAGTACTGTATTACAACACTTTGCTTAGAAATGGTCGTACGCACGGTGTTGTGAAGGGCCAGATTAAACCGAATATATATATTTATTTATATATATATATTTAATTGTATTTGTATATTCTCTAATATTCCCTGATATCCCTTGTATATTCCTTGTACAATATGCATTGAATATCCATTCTAGCCTACTGAACATCCCATAATAGTCTCCATTCTACTATTGGTCGAGACCTTGGTGCCAGGCTGCCATACCCCTCAGACCCAGTTCAAACGTACCGCTCGACATGTACGAACAGGTCCTAGTTCCGCGTAGGAATTTGGCTACCGCACCACTAATGGGACTATTTGTTCATAGTGCGTATATATACTGCGCTACTAAAGTAGGACTTTCTTTTCAGTCCAGTTTCTTACCCTCCAATAGAGTCACAGACGTAAAGCCTCCCCGCGACGCCACGTGTGGGAGTAAGGCCAAGTTCGCCTACCATCGGTATTGAGACATCGTGTATATTAATATTTGAATAGTCATATTTGGCACTATATCGTCGAGTTGGACGTAGTCTATTAAGCTAATAATAGTCTGTTAATATATAGTGCTTCGTGCGGTGAGAATACTACCGTAGTCAGTACCCCATCGTTTCGGGCAGAGAACTGGCTGCTTACCCAGGGTGGTTGACCCTATGTGAAGCTGCACCCGAGGAGCCCCAGAGCCGACGAGCGAGTGGACCTGTATACCGGATTATTCTACCGACGACAGCCCGCCTTCCCAGGCACGGATTATGCTTTGGATACTTTGATTATTCCATGGATAAAGACCCCCGACACTGCCGTGTGTTGGAACCCCCCCCCCTGGAGAGGACGCAAGGTGAGGAGACGCTCTGCAAGACGAGGTCTCTTCACGTCTCTCCCCCGTGGACCGGAGAGAGCCGGCCCACAAAGAGTCCACCTGCTTTCATCTGTGGTCCAAGGATCGCCGGCGCATTGAACGGCACTACAGTGGGTTCACCTGGGATACCCTTGGCCGGACGAGGCAGCTGGATTCTACCCCCCCCCCCCCCTCCTACTCCTGTCGGCTTACAAGCGACCGGATTAACCCCCTCTAGTGTATCCAGCCTATAATCATTAAAGTATCATTGCTGTTATTCCTTAACTATTCCAGGTCGTATATTTACCACCTGCGCCTTCAGAGATTGGACATTCTCTATTGATATACCGACGAATACTCCTTGCCATAAAAGTGCATACTATTTCAATTCATAAATGTAATTAAGTGATTAAGTGCTTATTCTACACACCATCGCTGTGTAGGAAATAAAGACCTGTTTCTAATTCGTACATTTGTGTTGGATCCGTTTCATCTACGTGAGAGTGTTCATGATAATATATTTATGCCGTGTACTGGGTGGCCGAATATTAAGTACAAAGGTAGTGGTAGTAAGTATCATATCTAGTAATACAGTCAGGGAATTGTACCCCTCAGTTACACACGGGTTAAGCACATATCTGTGCGTACGCAACTTTGATAAATGAGGGCCCTGGGCTTTGTGTTTGACGAAGGGTGATCTTCGCATGGATCCAGCCAAGGTGAGTGCAGTCTTGGACTGGCCACGGCCTTCGTCGCTCAAGGAGTTACAACGTTTTTTGGGCGTTGCAGATTTCTAGAGGCGTTTTATTCGCAATTTTTGCGCTTTAGCCAATCCGTTAACAGCTCTCACTAAGTCCTCTCTCCCTGGCTTTGAATGGTCGCCTAGAGCAGAGTCGGCCTTCTGCGACCCAAACATCGATTTACCTCCGCCCCTGTACTGATCCGCCACGATGCAGATGTTCCGTTTATTGTGGAGGTGGATGCCTCTGACATCGCGGTGGGGGGGGGGGTGATCTCTCAGAGGTGTTTAAAGGACGGTAAAGTGCATCCTTGCACTTTTTTTTCTTGCCGGCTGTCTTCGGCAGAGCGTAACTACGACGTGGGTAATCGGGAGTTATTGGCAATCAAATTGGCACTAGAGGAATGGAGACATTGGTTGGAGGGGGCGGCACATCCCTTCATTGTTTGGACTGATCATAAGAACTTGGCTTACATCCAAGGGGCTAAACGCCTTAACTCTCGCCAGGCCAGGTGGGCGTTATTCTTCACTTGATTTCGATTTACCATCTCCTATTGACCCGGTTCCAAAAACGTTAAACCTGACGCGTTGTCGGGCCAATTTGATCCTCCGGGTCGGGAGGAGAGCCCCCATCCCATTATTCCACAGGCCTTGATTTTGGCACCTATGTCTTGGGGCATAGATAAGGTGGTAAGATCGGCTCTGGCACGGGAGCCTGATCCCGGTGGGGGTCCTCCGGGGCGGTTGTATGTGTATGATGATTTCCGGCGGCTGCATCCCGAGGCCCCTAGGTAAACGTCAGGTGCCGTTTGTCGGGGGAGGGTACTGTAATGCTTGGGTTCTCTGGCCCCGCCTGAGAACCACCCACCATTCTGACACCTGTCACTTGGCTTCCCTGTCACTTGTCTCCCTGTCACTTGTCACTTATTGTTTGGGTCTCCTGATTGGTTGTCACGTTGGTGCGCTTGGTATGTCTGGAATATGGTCTTACTTAAACCCCTGTCTTTCTACTTCCAGTTGTCGGATCTTCTCATTCTCCTGCAGAGTACACGGCGGTACCGCAGACACTGGACGTTGCTGTCATTATTGTTATCATTATTATCTTCTCTCCTAGACGCCCTGCGTCAGTGTTACTACCTGTTGCTATTACTCTAGGTGTACCGTTCTACAAATAAAGAGAACCACCATTAACGAGTAAACACCCTCTCTGCTTCTACTTATTACTCCACAACTGGAACCTACCTGTCTCCGTTGTAACATCAGGCCAGGAAATATCGTGCAAAATATAGCCCCAGTCAGGCCACTTTTTAAGCAGGGGGTCTGCGGTCCCCCACCAGGAAATGTTTTGTTACAAAGACTTCATTTCCTGCATTCTGGTGCAGGAATTATTTTATTTGTACCCTTTAAATGCCAGTGTTTGTGATGGCATCACAAATTATTGTTAAAAAACAGGCTAGCATTTATGTATGATTAGCAACAACACTGATTTTGATGGATTTTCAGTTTTTTTGTAATGTCAGATTGAAAAAATACAATCTTTTATTCAACTTCAGCCCTGATCATAACACCACATTATTAATTTCATAATTCTAACCCTTTAAATGCCAGTGTGTGTGATGGCATATATTTGCAATATATCAAATGCAAAGTAGATTTTTCTGGGGGAGATTATTACAGGCTAGCATGTGTCAATGATTAGAAACAACACTGATTTTGATGGATTTTTTGTTTTTTATAAGGGTCCCGCCTCCACCAATCACATGTGGCTCCCTTTGTGTGTGTGTGAGAGCAAGAGAGAGAGAGAGAGAGAGAGAGAGAGAGAGAGAGAGAGAGAGAGAGAGAGAGAGAGAGAGATAGTTCTCCAACTTGTGTGAGTTGCAGTGATGCAGTGATGAACCCCTGCTCTATTACACATACTGCAGCTGAGAATAGGTTAGAACAGGGGTTCTCAAACTTTTTTATACCACAACCCTGTCACGTTCCTAGGCCCGGTCCTGGCTGGACTGGGCAGGATGGTAACATTGGGCAGTGCCCTCCACCTAACATTGGGCAGTGCCCTCCACCTAACATTGGCTCTCTGCCTAACATGGCTCTCTGCCTCCCTCTAGGGACCTAAGCCCTATGGTACGGGCTGCTATCACAGTTTGGTTACACATTGTGGATTTCATTTGTAATGTTCTGTTGTCCTGGGCCACCCCTGTCTATGTGTGATGTGACCCCCCTGTTGTGTTGTTGTGTGTCATTGCCGTAGTGTCTAGTTGTGTTTAGTTTGTCATTGCTTTATTGTCTAGGTTGTGTTGTGATTCTGTGTTGGCCAGGTGTTCTTGATTGTTAATTAGTTTGGGTATTTAGGTTCTGTCTGTCCTCACTTCCTGGTGGTGCCATTTCCTCCAAGTCCTCAGTGTTACCCTTCTCGTTGTTTCTCCTGTGTACCCCCGTGCCTTGCTGTTTGTAAATATGCGCTTGTGAGTAGTGTGGCAACCCCAAGCCACCCCTGGGCTTGGTGATTGATGGGCGCTACGTGGCGACCCAATGGCTGGGCGCTGCCCATGTTTGGGCGTCCGCTTCCGGACGCACCTGTCACTAGAGACCCATCAGAAGTGATTAGGTGATTAGCGAATCACGGCGCGGTGCGCCTGTTGGGGAGGGGGGACTTAATGGAGCCGAGGAGCCTCCTCTCAGTCCCCCGTAGCAGCGCAAGGCAAAACGCCACAGAGCGGAGACGCCGCCCGGCCAACAGATTACCGCCAGCAAGCAACTATTATTTGAATAGAAAATAAAGAGCATGATTTTGGGAACTGCAACCTGTCTGTGTGTTGTTTATTCTGCCACCCCTACACCTGGAATTGCCACAGTAGTTTAGTCTTTTGTTTTGTTGTTGTTTTATTTTCCTTGTTTACAAATCAGTTATCTTTCTCCAGCGCCAGCTCGGCTGTGCCGTTTATGTTTTCTTTGGTAACGTACAAGTCGTGTTCAGTAAAGTCTGTTTACACGTATCCTGCCATCTCTGCCTCCTCCATTCCGGTCCGCTACCTGTGTTCGCTTCGTCTACCCTCACTACCCACCTATCGTAATACAACCCGATTTTATTTAGGATTTTTTTTGGTGACCTCACACTTAATGTATTGCGTAATTTCAACGTGGAAATAAGGAATATAAAAGAAAGCACACGTTGTTGAACTTGATCATGCATATTTATTAGAAAATGAAATTACAGCACTATGTTATCAATGAAATTTATTCATATTATCAACAAAAGCAATGGAATTGTTTCTGTATACACATTTATAAAATGAGGCATATTTAGCCAAAATATGTTGCCAGAACATGAAAAGAAAATGCGCTCTACTCTGAAAATCCGGCCTCACAGAGGTATGTTGATGAGAAGGGGACAAGCTTTCGCAGGGCAGCATTACACAACACTGAATAGGCTACTCGTTCCGGACTGATATCCAGAACTTTGCGAGGGCCTGACTTTCAGTAGCTCGTCACACGAAAGACGAATTACCCCAAAATCTCTGCTGATTAACCTGGAGTGTCACTAACAGAGTTTCGTAATCCAGCTCATTATCAGCACATTTCTCTGCCAATGGGTTGTTTTTGTCTGCAAGGAAAATCTGAGCTTCTTCTCAGAGTTAAAAAAGGCAATTTAATACTCTGCCTCGAGATAGCCACCTCACTTCAGTGTGGTATAGCAGAAACGTACCTTTAGAAGATATGGAGCAAAAAGCACAGATGCTATTATCAGCGGCACAGAAGTTGAAATCTTGATGTTTTTGTGACGGAAAACATTTATTTCTTAGGTGAATACTTATATATCCGGTGACGAGCAGGAAGGGAATGTGTATATTTATTAATTGACCTCAAACTCACCCTCTTTTCTTGATCCTCCAATCACAGCTGTTTGCTTTGCTCGAACAATCTTTGAGAGAGGTCAATTCCACTCATTGAGTGGATGAATGAATATTTGAGTTGAATATAATATAATTTGTTTGTGTCACTTTTATTTCTCATATTTTTGTGTTATATGGGGCTCAGGAAGTTGGTGGGAAGTTTGATGGTTGACACCGGTTGCCACATCCGGTGGATCACTTTCATTCATTTGCCTTCAGAAATGATATGCAAGAATAGAAGGTATTGAGAAAAAGAAGGGTCGAGGTTTCCCCCATGATGGTTGTGAGATTTCCTGTGGCAACAAGACCTCCAAACTGTCTTTTAACACAAAAACACACATAGTCAACCCTGAACAAAGGTACAGGCCCAGTAGCCATGACTGAAAATACTCAAACAATTTCCACGATAATGAATCACTTTTCCTGAAATCTTCTTTTTATCCTCTTGTATGACCAAAATGTCAATACATTGTATCCCAATAAACCAATACCTGTCACAGAAAAGTAGGACGTATTTTTTTTTTGCTGTACAGAAAACCGGACACAGGAAGATGAACGGTGAACTGTATAGCGTTTGGCAGTGGATGACAAATACATTATTGCTTTGCAACACAGCAGCAAAACAACCCAAGCGCTGCTTTGTGAGAGTGAGTTGTCACGGCGCCCGCACCCAGAAGCCATCACACCATAAATATCAATAAAACACGGAGTGCTAGATATCCGCAGGGAGACTGGCCAGGAACGTGAATGAATTAGATATGTCACCAATAATTTTGGGAAACGGAAGCAGGTACACTGTTACAATATTGTTCTCGATTCATTTTCTCACCACACCGGTTTTACCTAGAGAGAGATAACGGCAATTGATGGCAATACATGGCCTTCAGTACCTGTCAAACATAATGGGGGCGGCGTGTCTAGAGAGGGTTCGTAGAGGAACACAACCCATAACAATGAGGGAGCATAGGAACCGTCTTTGTAAATAAATATATATACAATGATAATAATTAGTCATTAGTATGTAAGGGGTAGAGTAATAATAGAATAGAATATAATAGAAATCCTTTAATAAACCAGAGGAATATTCGGCACTACAGATCGCTCACATTGAACAACAATAAACATTTAGGTAGTCAATAGGATTACAATATGAATAAGAATATAGTAATATTAATTGATATTGCTCTTGTGTGGACATTCAAATTTGCTTGTATGTAACCCTGGTAATATGAACTAACCCTGGTAATATTAACCCAGTGGTTATCCCGTTAATAAAAACTATGTTGTTGTCTTATATAAATATGTTATTATTTTGTATTGTATTATAATTTACCTATGGGTAATATGTTCTACATATTACCTGTTATTTCCTGTATGGGTAATATGTAGAACTCCTGTCTATGTGAACTGTGAACTGTGGCTTGGCCAATCAGGAGAAAGGTCAGGGTTGATGGGACTGGGTTAACCAGGTGTGGTGATTGAGCTCTAGAGAGAGAGTGAGAGTGAGTGAAGCAGGTGTAGCAGGTGCTGGGAGAGAGAAATGTTTGACAGACCATTGCTAAGTTGTATCCAGTTGTGTATAGTGTTATCAAGTGTTCTGGCCTAGGACACATGCTGAACATTGTATGTCACGTCGGGGTATTTGTGAATGTCGGATAGGCATTCCCAATTAATTGCTCCACGTCGGACTGGGTGTTGAGGCTAGCTGGCTAAGCTAGTTAAACAGTAGCAGGCCCCGGGTAGCTAACCCGGAAACCCACTACAGGAGAGCGAACCAGATAGCGGTCTGAGCTACCAGGGCTTGTACAGACTTCGAGAACCAGATAGCTTTCTGTGCTACCAGGGCTTGTACAGACTTCCTCTGGCAGCGTGGGAGGCGCGCCAGGACTTCGCATTGCATCGTACTCAATCTCCATCTCCACTTTGTCCATTCCCCCCCCACCTGAACACTGACTCTGGACCGTGAGTACTTAAATTAAATGGGATTGTGAGTTTCCCATCAATCAGGCCAGTGTAACGGAGGTACTGTGTGTCTATCCTACAGTCACGATGGACAGTGTTGTGAAGTGACTGTGGACGGCAGCGGTACTGCAAGTAAACTCACTCCCCAGGCATCCAGACTAGTGGTCTGCAAGGGCCTTGAAATGAAGCCCGTACCCAGCCCGAGCCCGTGAACTTCAGGCCCTGCCCGAAAATAAGCCCGACTGTAAATAATATTTTAGGCCCTAGCCCGCGTGAAAACCTGATTTTTTTTTATTATTTATTATTATTATTATTATTATTATTTTTTTTTTTTAAATATTCGAAACACGGTTTTATATGAACTTAATAAATAAACAAAAACGAAAATGTTCAATAGGTCTACTTAAATAACAGATAGTGAAAACGAAAGAAACATTAATATATATATTATAACATATAGCCAAAAATTATTTAATTTTTTTGTTTTAAATATTCTAAACACTGTTTATATATTAACTTAATAAATAAACAAAAACGAAAATGTCCAATAGGTCTAACTAAATAACATATGCTGAAAACTAACAACCATTATATAGCCTTTTTTCGCAAATTCTATTTCCCAGCGAGTCAGCCTCGTAAAACTCGTAATTTGAAGGCTATATGGAATCTTCTTTGACACACACACACACACACACACACACACACACACACACACACACACACACACACACACACACACACACACACACACACACACACACACACACACATACGACGCAATAGCCTACTCAGTCACTGTACAAACAAACAGAAAACATAAATCAGATTTCGAGCAGAGCAACATTTATATAATGAAAGCGCAACAGAACAGGGCAGCAGCGACGTCACCCAACACACCAGCAAATAATAATAATCAAACTCACCACTTCGCTGTGTTGATGTCAGCAAGGCGTTGAACAACGTTAACAACGTTAACATCCAAGAACAAATTAAAACATTCGCCAACTGGCTATATTCCAACTTCAACCTATGCCGCTTCGGTCTGGTTAATTTGTTCATCATCCACCTGAGCCGCGCGCTCCCCTCGAGTTATCCCTGCAGGCTGCGGAGGGAGACATCCAAATGTTTCCAAAAATGCAACTTTCCCTTGACTATTTTATCTGTTAACCTATACATCTTGACTCCTCAGACACAAGGCTTTCACGCTCTGATGACAGCACTACGTTACGCGAAAATGAAACAGAAACTTAAGGTTATCCTATAACCCTAGTTATATGAGTATAGCGAGCAAAAAAAATAAAAAATAAAGACGCAATAAAAAAATTCTTTTTTAAAGAGGGCACTGCCCGGCCCGGCCGAGCCCGAATTATTTATTTAAAAACAAAGCCGTACCCAGCCCGAACCCGTCGGGTCGGGTAGGGCCCCGTCGGGCTTGGGCAAGGTTGCAGCGCACTAATCCAGACCCATTACTTGGAAGTAAATTCACCTATTTTTTTTTTTTTTTTTTTTTTTTAATTCACCACTTGATATAGTGGTCTGTGATGCCGCCCGTGGCGCGGGAGACCGGGGTTCAACTCCCACTCGGGACATGTCCGAACCGATCTGTTACACCTACAACGGGGGGTTTTGTTTGTTTGTTTTTGTTTATTAGATGCCGGCTTAGGTATATAATATATTGTATTATTGTACGTGACATTTCATTTGTGATTAGCTATATCATTAATGCTATTTTGGATATATGTTTTTCATTTACATTTCGCACAAGTGCTTTTTAGTTGAGTTTGAACCTGAGTGCAGAGTAATATTACTATTATTTTGATTGTTTCCTTTTTTGATATTGAGCACATGGTGCCTTTGAGACAATACTTTATTTATTAACTAACATTTTCTTTATTCTGTAATATATATATATATATATATATATATATATATATATATATATATATATATATATATATATATATATATATATATATACAGTGTATGTAATATATAACACTACAAGGTTAAGTGTCTGGCTTGATGATTTCTATTTTAAATGTATTTAGTTATAACCCAAACAGATATTCATATTATATTCGTATATTCATATTATTAGATTAGTAAGAGCTAGGTATTGTATTTCATAAAGAACCTATGGCCCTGCCCTCTAATTCAACCGGGGTAAAAGGGGCTACATGTATTTGAACCGTGGCGAGCCTGATCACCCCCAGGTTTGTCACATTATATACATTCTAAAATCTTAAATATACAACTATCCAGCCAAAAATATATAGACATATACTGTAAAATGTACACTAGTGTGAAAATGTAAAGTGAAAAGTGTCCAGGAAGATTGTGAGAAGTGTAAACACTTTTAAAGTGTCCAGGAAGATTTCACTAGGCTGTACTGAATAATGATTCATTCCTGCCTTTTGATACATGAACCATCAATTGGGACACCTCAGCAGTCAGTAAGATAATTGTCTTATCTCAAGCCAATGTAATACATCATAATTACATATCGCCATATTCCGTAATTGACACAATACACAGTATCTGTACTCACATCTCTCACATCTCTTTTCCCATACCTCTATAGGGAGGGGGCACCTTGCCTTGTACCAGAAGCCTATTGGGATGTAGGAAGAGCTGTTTTCAGTTATGTGATCCTTCCTTGGGGACACAGTTTAAAGCCCCATTATGTGCCACACCTGCTAACACAGATGTCTAGGCGGGGACATCGTGCTGCCGTGGCGGCTTCACTCCTCTCTGATGGTCTCTCGCCTCTGAGAAAGGCACTCGCTGGAGACAGAGAGGGAGCAATTGGGGTTGAGGGTTCACTCTGCGTTAGTAAACCTGTGCTCTTGTTGCAGTGTTTTCTTTTGGTTGGTCTTGCTCTACAGCTTCCTATATACCTGCCGTTGTCTAAAAGAATCAGCCGTGCACGAAGATGCTTCCTTGTTAGCTGGCCATTTGTTAGGGGCTATAGTTGACGCAACAGTTGTGATTTGGAGGATCAAAATAAGTGGGCGGGGGGTTTGAGATAGGCCAATTGTTCAGTCAGGTGTTATTGTGTTACAGTCGAGTGTTATTGAAACAACCTTCTTGCTAAATCTCTCTGAGATAAACATCTCATAACTTTTTCTGTCTCTGCAAAAGATGAGGAAAATACATTACTGTATATATAAGTCTACAGCAAAATCATTACAACTGCCATAGCTTCATTGCACTAGACTCAAATAATACCCTGACCTCCCTCCTCTTAGTTATTTTAAAGGAACACACACACATTATGGGAAATCCTCTTCTCCAGAGTCAGACGAAGAAGATATGTTACTCTATGTGTGTTTAATAGAAAGCACAAATTAACTTATTCACTCCAGCCAGCTTAAATCTTTCGAACAACTCAGAGTGGAGCTTAGCCTTCCTAGTACTGACTTTTTCAGATTTCTCCAATTAAGGCATTTTTTGGAAAATCAGGAAGATTGGGACAAAATTCGACACCCTTCTAACAGCTAATATCCAAATTAATGCTCCAAATCCATTCTAAATTATATCAAAACCTAATATCAATGAACCCCAACGACTCGCTATATATTAAGTTGAAGTGGGAGCCGAGGCTGAGCTCCAACAGGAGATCTCACAAGAGGAGTGGTTCGGTGTTTGTACTGAAGCACATAAGGTGACTAATTCTAATTCCTGGAGAGAATATAAATGGAAGGTCATTAGTAGGTTTTTCAAGACCCCCTTATTGACTGCTAAAGCACGTACGACTCCCACAAGCGAATGCTGGAGGGGATGTGGTGAACAAATGGGTAACCATACACACATTTTCTGGACATGCCCAAAATTTTGCCACTTCTGGGATGATGTATTCAGGGATGTAAAAAAGAAGTATTCGACATGACATTCCACAAGATTTCAAAACTGCCATCCTCGGAGTCATACCGGAGGGCATTGAGGGAAGGAAAAGTGTGTATCTTCTTCAAATACTGTTAACTGCTGCCCAGAAAATGATCACAATTAATTGGTTGAAGCCCAGTCCCCCAACACATAACCAATGGCTAAACAAAGTTAAAGAAATTCAGGACATGGAGGGGATGACTCATCTGGTCAGGTTGCAAGGTGAACAGTTCGAAAGAAAATGGGCATGTATAGAGCGTATATGGCTATAAAGGCACTGTATTATTTTATTATTATTATTTATATCTTATTATTTTCTATCTTATTTCCCATTTTATTGTAATTTTCTTTTTTAAATGTTTGATTTATCTCACCAGTAATACTTACCTAATCTAAATGTGTTTCTCATTCCTTCAATATACAACCATGATTGCATCTAAACTGTAACTACTAATATCACTCGTATATCATCATTATTATTATTTTTACTTATTAAATCTGTCTTTGTTTCAACACTTACTGGTCGTTTAATCCACACATGTAGTATATTCTGGTTTATCTGTTTTTATGTTTCCCCCACGCCCCTTCCCCAAGCATATAGCTGCTTAATGATACAGTACAGACATGTTAATTGAGAATGTGCTGTAAAATATATCTGCATATCTGTACTGTCTTGATTTTGTGCTGATTAAAAAAAATATATAATAAAAAAAAAAAAAAAAACACAAATGAATGGAAGCGGATACAGACCAGCTAGCTGTTGGCCAAAAATACCTCTCCCGGAGTTTTAAGATAGGTTAGTGGTCCGAAATAATGCTTCCATTCATTTGTGCCTGACAGTTATTTATTAGGTGTTGTATCTTTTCCCACAAAGTGAGAAGGAATACTTATCTGACCTGCCACCCAGTCCCCGCCCCCAGGTCTGTTTATAACATTGGAAACAGTCGTGGTGCTGCTGAAAATAGAGCAGCTCCTGCCACAATGCACAACTATGTTTAATATGAAAAATGCCTCCAGCACCTTCCTTGTAGTGAAATTAAATACAAGGATGGCTGGTTGTAATTCCCTCTCATAGACATGTTTCATATTGGAAGATTATTCCTGCGAAAGACAGCCATGGGGTTTAACAGTTTAAGCCTGCCTTTCTTCCACCTCAGGCAGTACATTCTAAATGTTTTCCCTTTTTTCCCTTTCAATGATACTCCTTTATGTTGTTGAACAAATAAATCCAAAGAAAGAAATTTGCTTCCTCAAGAGTAGCCTAGACTTTACTCATGACCCATCAAATGGGAGAAAAAGATCTATCTAAAGTATTTTTAGTGACACTTGTTTTATTATGAATGGCAGAATGGTTGAAAGGGGGCATTATTTAAAACCTCTTAACCTACGCCCCCAAAAGTGGCCTTTTTAGTTTTCATTTTTGAGGACTGCATACTTTCTTTGCAAACCAAAACAACATACTTTATACTTATAGCACATGCATGAGCCTGGTCTCTTTTGAAAGATGACATTCTGAAGTTTCTGATTCCAGAAACAAAATTCACTTTTAGTGCTAACGTAATAGAGTAACATAGGTCTGAACTTGAGTTGTAGAAAAACTTGTTACTCAAGTTTTTCTGTAGTAGTTAATAATAATAATATAATATAATAATATTGCAGGACCTGTTCAGAGGTCTTTAATTGGCATGCAATTATCCTCAACGTTTAGCGATTAGCACACACGGTTAGCACACACACACACCGGAACACACACGCATGCATTGTCTTTTGTAGGATCGCCGATGCGATTCGTCTCTGCGATTAACCCATCCCGTCGTCCTTCCCCCCAAGGGCAGCCGGGAGCAGACAGGCGTCGGCGAGGGCCGCGCCAGGGGACCAATCCAAGTGCTCCTGCCCGTCTTCGTCAAGGACACCACAGCGTTAGCGATCTGTTGTTGTGCATGTTTTTCCATTGGGTTTATCTTATCGGGGGGGAAACCCTTGCGAGCACGGGGAGAACATGCAAACTCCACACAGAAAGGCCTGGGAGATACCCCACCTGGGTACCTGGCATCATGGAAACCTGGTCCCCAAGCGGGAATCGAACCCTGGACCTTCTTGCTGTGAGGCGACAGTGTTAACCACTACACCAACGTGCCGCATGTTAGTAGTCCAGACTGGTAGTATTTCTCCAGAAGGTGGTATGGCTTACAAATCCATACGGACCCATAGCCTGAAGCCTTATGTAGTAAGTAAATTTCATAAAGATCCATTCGGAAATGAGTGATTAGGAGTGATTTTGGTAAACTGTGTACAAAAGAAAAACCGAGTTTTCTCATAGACTTCAATTCATTCGGCTGTTTTTATCTTCCTGTTTTCGCTCGTTAGTTTTTTAGATTCATACATCCCCACGTGGTGTTTCATTGGTAAGCCACACTCATTGGCTACAACGAGCGACAATAATTTTCGAGGTCGGATCTAGATTGACGGAGCTACTGCGCCAAGAGTCGGGAGTGGTATTTTGCGCAATACCGTGTACTTTGCACAAATTACCGGCATGTAATCCGAGAACCGCTGAATGGATTTTGTTGGATTTTGTCCCTATCGACGGGCAACAAATAAGCCTTCAATTTGATATATATTTAGTATTACAAAATATGCACACCCGAGCCACTAGGGGTCGCCAAAGTGCCGGTGGGCAAATCGTCCTAAAAACGTCCCGCCGGCGGGCTGTTGCGTGATAAGGGATGCTCAAAGGGAGAAGTTTTTCCCCCTTAATTTAATTATAATTGCTTTAATATTAAGATAAGATGATCCTTTATTGATCCCCTTGGGGAAATTCGGGTGTCAAAGCAGCATGGGGGGTGGGATGAGTCTTAGGCTGAACGTGCTCTTCATTCTGGCTAGCTCCTCGTAGAGGTTTAACACTAATGTAACAAGTTTAAAACTTGTGCATGTTGACCCTTTTCTAAGCTTCCATGGTCGATTAAACATAAGAAATATCAACCTGTTGGGAGAACAAACAAATCAAAGCCTGGGAAATTTTACCTTCGGGAAACACGCTCTTGCTACAACATTAATTTTCCCATATTTGCACCAGCGGATCCAAAAACGCACAACGCCGAATAAACAAACATTGTGACAATTTAATCATTCTAATTTGTTTGCTACTATCCGGCGATGTCCACCCTTGCTCCGGCCCGCTCCACATCGAGCCAAGAAATGTAAACATCACATCTGGATCTGGGACTATGCGCAATGTTACTGTTTCTCAGGTACATGCTCTTTTTTTTTTTTATTATTATTATTTTTTTTTAAACAAACACATAAACAAACATTACAACACAAGATAAGATATACAAGCATTAATTAACAGTGCACATCCAATGAAGTCACCATTTAGTTAAATGTCTTATACAGGATATACCCCTAATACCTGCTATCTAATACCCTACACACATATGCTCTAGCTCGTACCCCCCCCTCCCGGACCCCCCATTGGATAATCCATCCATTATCACTCGCTCCTAACCAGACACTACCATTATATGCTAGCTTTTATTCTCTCCACCACTTCTAACCACATTGTCATTTTGGATTCATTGAGACCCAAAATTCTTGCTGTAGATATTTCTTGATAAATCACATCGAGATATGTAAGAATCCAGACCTTCCGGCACATTTTTTCCGGTTGAAACCATCGTGATGCTATCAGCTTTTTAGCCACTGTGATACCAGATAAAACCAATCTCTTTAGCTGTGGAGGTACTGCACACTCAAAAACATCATTCAGCAGTAATACAGAGGGGTGTACAGGTATATTCAGAGTTAAGAGATTTGATAATTGCTGGGTCACTTCTTTCCAGAATATCTTAACTGGTGGGCAGTCCCAAGTACATGTGCATAAATGTCCCCTCGTCGCCATTTGTACATAAGGAGCATTTGGGGTCTTGTTTAAGACCCATTCTGTTCTGTCTTATAGGAGTCAAGTATGTCCTGTGAATATAGTTAAGATTGATTTGTTGATTCTCCGGGTTCCTTGATGCAAGACGAACATTTGCCCAGGCTTCTTGCCAATCAAAATCTTTTTCCAGGTCTGGTATATCACTCCTCCAGACTGAGTCTAGGTGGAGAGTTCGTGCTCTTTGTTTTGATATGCAGGGGTGCATTGGTCATGGGACAGGGTTGCACGCTATGCAACCGGCTCTGTGAGCAGAATCGCACGCACACACATCCACGGATGTGCACGCGCGTGCACACAGGAATGCGCTGCACTCGACTGATGCGCCAACTCGCCAAGTACCCACCTGGCTACTTTGCATAACAATAGCTCAGGTCGTCAGGTGTGTTAAAATTTTTAAATACGTCCTTGGATACATTCACACACACTTTTTGAATGAAATGTGTTACATTCCATTCCTAGAGGCAATTATGCATTGTCTTTAATCTGTGCACACGCGAGGGAACATTTATGCGCATGCACGTGTCGGGTTCAGTCAATTTGACCTTGAAGAGACGGTAAGAAGAAGGTTTTAGGTTCAAAGATTTATTACAGAGTGAATAAAACAATATTACAGAATACACATCACATCTGTGGAGTGGACACAATCAGTTTATTTAGCCAGGGCTTCGCAGAGAGAATGTGTGCTGCTCCTCCCTTACATTGACAATTTATACTCTTTGGGGCCTGGCTTTCTTCAAATTCAGCAGCATGCAATACGACCACACAAGGAAACAAGCTAAAATAGAGAGGATCTAGGGTTACAGTTTTGTCACCTGTGGTTCAGTTGTGAAGGACAGACTGAGGGTCAAATCAGTGCATTTCTACACATGGGCAATGGCCTGCTTTAATACAGTAAACGGCACATTCTGTAATATTACACATATTTGTAGATGTCTGTCTATACATTCTTCCTTACAGTAGATAAATGGAACAATAGATTGATCAACATAGCATATATTTGTGAATACTGTAACTAGTTTGTTTTAGTCAGCAAGAAATCCTGCCATCTCTGCCTGTGATTCTTACCCACAGCTGCCTGGCCTTCCGGTCAGAAATAGCTGTCGACCAGAGACTCAAGATTACAATACATAAAGAATATAGACATGGATAAATGTATTAAGGGTGACAACGGGAGCGTGTGTGCACGTGGCGTCATTAAAACACAGTGCAACCAGGTATGAAATCACCAATTGGTGTTGAACAACAAACTAACCTCATCTTGTCTGGTGATCTTGTGCGGGTGATGTCGGAGTGGAGCATCGAGGCTGACGTGGTGGTGTTGGAAGGACCGCGACACGTCGTGGGAGGGATATCTAACGAGGGACCTAGGGCGAGCCTGGATGTCAGCTTGGAGGACGGTGATGCGCTGGTGCGGACAACCGAGCAAAAAATCAGCGGAGTCTGACGGCTCAGCGGAGGTTGCGGACGAACAAGAAAGTTTGGATTTGGACCTGGACGACATAGTATCCTCAAATGGACTGCATGTTATCCATTTAAACACTAGAAGCCTCTTTCCAGAGATAATTGAACTGTGGATTCTCTGTTTGAGTGGAAAGGTGGAAACATGGCCGTAGCCAGCTATGAGGTCAAAAGGTCTGGACTATTTTTAACTATTACATTTTTTAAAATAATAATCATTATAATTTTTTTTTTAATTTTATTAAAAAAAAATGTTTGGTCAACTAGGCTGGGACAGCGGCCCATTGGTACTGACTGACACTGGGCTGGCCCAATCACATCTCTTACTAAGCACCCCCCCGCCAGTCATGCAGGTACATGACTGAGAGGGGGGCTGGTACATGACTGAGGTACATGACTGAGAGGCTGTGGTACATGAGTGAGAGGGGGCTGTGGTACATGACTGAGATGGGGCTGTGGTACATGACTGAGAGGGGGCTGTGGTACATGACTGAGATGGGGCTGTGGTACATGACTGAGAGGGGGCTGTGGTACATGACTGAGAGGGGGCTGTGATACATGACTGAGATGGGGCTGTGGTACATGACTGAGAGGGGGCTGTGGTACATGACTGAGAGGGGGCTGTGGTAGATGACTGAGAGGGGGCTGTGGTACATGACTGAGAGGGGGCTGTGGTACATGACTGAGAGGGGGCTGTGGTACATGACTGAGAGGGGGCTGTGGTACATGACTGAGAGGGGGCTGGTACATGACTCAGAGGGGGCTGGTACATGACTGAGATGGGGCTGGTACATGACTGAGAGGGGGCTGGTACATGACTGAGAGGGGGCTGTGGTACATGACTGAGAGGGGGCTGTGGTACATGACTGAGAGGGGGCTGGTATACAGGACTGAGAGGGGGCTGTGGTACATGACTGAGAGGGGGGCTGGTACATGACTGAGAGGGGGCTGGTACATGACTGAGAGGGGGCTGGTATACAGGACTGAGAGGGGGCTGTGGTACATGACAGAGGGGGGCTGGTACATGACTGAGAGGGGGCTGGTACATGACTGAGAGGGGGCTGGTAGATGACTGAGAGGGGGCTGGTACATGACGGAGCGGGCTGGTACATGACTGAGAGGGGGCTGTGGTACATGACTGAGCGGGGGCTGGTAGATAACTGAGAGGGGGCTGGTACATGACTGAGAGGGGGCTGGTAGATGACTGAGAGGGGGCTGGTACATGACAGAGGGGGGCTGATACATGACTGAGAGGGGGCTGTGGTACATGACTGAGAGGGAGCTGGTAGATGACTGAGAGGGGGCTGCTACATGACTGAGAGGGGGCTGGTACATGACTGAGAGGGGGCTGTGGTACATGACTGAGAGGGGGGCTGGTACATGACTGAGATGGGGCTGTGGTACATGATGAGAGGGGGCTGTGGTACATGACTGAGATGGGGCTGTGGTACATGACTGAGAGGGGGCTGTGGTACATGACAGAGGGGGGCTGTGGTACATGACTGAGAGGGGGGCTGTGGTACATGACTGAGAGGGGGCTGGTACATGACTGAGAGGGGGCTGGTACATGACTGAGAGGGGGGCTGGTACATGACTGAGAGGGGGCTGGTATACAGGACTGAGAGGGGGCTGTGGTACATGACTGAGAGGGGGGCTGGTACATGACTGAGAGGGGGCTGGTACATGACTGAGATGGGGCTGGTAGATGACTGAGAGGGGGCTGTGGTACATGACTGAGAGGGGGGCTGGTACATGACTGAGAGTGGGCTGGTACATGACTGAGAGGGGGGCTGGTACATGACTGAGAGGGGGCTGGTATACAGGACTGAGAGGGGGCTGTGGTACATGACTGAGAGGGGGGCTGGTACATGACTGAGAGGGGGCTGGTAGATGACTGAGAGGGGGCTGGTACATGACAGAGCGGGCTGGTACATGACTGAGAGGGGGCTGTGGTACATGACTGAGCGGGGGCTGGTAGATAACTGAGAGGGGGCTGGTACATGACTGAGAGGGGGCTGGTAGATGACTGAGAGGGGGCTGGTACATGACTGAGAGGGGGCTGTGGTACATGACTGAGAGGGAGCTGGTAGATGACTGAGAGGGCTGGTACATGACTGAGAGGGGGCTGGTACATGACTGAGAGGGGGCTGTGGTACATGACTGAGAGGGGGGCTGGTACATGACTGAGATGGGGCTGTGGTACATGATGAGAGGGGGCTGTGGTACATGACTGAGATGGGGCTGTGGTACATGACTGAGAGGGGGCTGTGGTACATGACAGAGGGGGGCTGTGGTACATGACTGAGAGGGGGGCTGTGGTACATGACTGAGAGGGGGCTGTGGTACATGACTGAGAGGGGGCTGGTACATGACTGAGAGGAGGCTGGCACAGGACTGAGAGGGGGCTGGTATACATGACTGAGAGGGGGCTGGCTGGTACATGACTGAGAGGGGGCTGGCTGGTACATGACTGAGAGGGGGCTGGTATACATGACTGAGAGGGGGCTGGCTGGTACATGACAGAGGGGGCTGGCTGGTACATGACTGAGAGGGGGCTGGCTGGTACATGACTGAGAGGGGGCTGGCTGGTACATGACCATGTATTGTGCATCATTGTAGGTCAAACCATTAAAAAGTTTACTTCCACGGCAGCCATTTTGGTTTCTCACCAATTGTCCCCTCCTAGATGACAAATCCATTGAGAAACGAAGTGCCACAGATGACCCAACTACTAGGTCCATATCGTATCATCATAATATTATTTAAAAAATCATTAGGATAAGGGTTCCCTTGATAAAGATGCATGAAAAGGCTGTATAATATACAACACCTGTAGCTCAACTGCAAAAACTGCTTTTTTGATTTGATTAGATTTGTATTTGGAAATTAAAAACGCATCATAAAAACAAATGATCTTGACCAATTTGTATTCCTGAGGATATCACCTAAAAGCATTCATTAAAACACTTATTTCCAAGGTGGTCCTCGATGGAAGACATAAAAACACAGCACATATAGCCTACTCAACTGCTAATTTTTGCTCAACTGCAAAAATGTATGCCTACTTATGTATTAGCCTACAGGTAAAAACACATTCACAACAGGCAGCAATGTTTATTTTCAGCCAAGTATGGTAATAAGGCAACTATTAGGATATGTGGGATATTTGTGGATATCCTGAAGAAGAATGTTCTCAGTCAACCGAGGTTTGGATAATAACAAGGTTTATTAACCAAACAGTATAGTACAGGTGATCAGCTGAAATGACCCAGGTGAAAAGACCTGGTTTGTTCTCGGGAGGAGCATTATATAGTTAACAAGGGGGGGAGGTGGTCCCATTTGATAGGTCAAGTGGGGGGGGGGGGGATACAGGATTGGGGAGAGGGGGGGAAAGTCTTTACATGAGGACATTATATTATACCACAATACTCACTTTTCTCTATTATAATGTGGGTGAGATTAATGTATAATATGCCAGGATTGTTTGGAACAGGTAAAAGTGAATAGGTATGGTAAAAGAATGGGACCGATGTAATCCATCGGTTATCAGAATGAATAAAATAGAAAACAATTAAAATAATGAAAATTTTGGCCAATGTGATCTGTTGGTTGGCATAACAGTTTAAAATAGTATTATTTATATACATGATTCATGACATGATCGACTGGACTGCGGTCTGTGTTATTTTGATATCAGAGATGTGGGAATAGATATCACCCTTTTCTTTTATTATTCTCAAAATACCTATATCATGATTGGTCCTCAACTCTGATATCAAACAACAAATAACATAATCATTAGAGGCTATAGCTGTGCACATATCTTGGCATACCTTCAGTCGTTCATGTCGTGACTCAGGGGAGCTAATGTCATGGTTGTGCATACAGGCATAGTAATAAACCAATTAAATACATGTGAACACTGTCTCTGTGTGGTCAGAGTGCACAGGGTGAAAAAACAAAATCGTGTGCATAATTATTAGGAATAGGATTTACACATAAGTATTAACCTAGTGGCTAATGTGTACAAAACATTTTAACAACCGTTAACCTAGTGGTTAATAAAACTGATATAAAAGGTGATTATGATAATCGTTATGCATTGTTCTGTGGTGCATACTATCGATGGTCAAAACAAACTTGGTGTCTTGGAACAACCCAACTGGTTCTGCCCTGTTTAACAATACCATTTTGCAATGTGACTCTGTGATAATTTTTCATTGCCATTATAAAATTGGTTTATGCAATCTTACTGATTGTATTTCATCATATTCCTAGTCAATAATTTTCCAGATACATATGAACTCTGTGAAACAGTTCTTGTTTGTGAATCTGACAGTTGCTGTGTCGTGTTGATCATCTGTTCTCGGTCTGTCGTGTGGCAGGGCCAAACAGTAACACAGTAAAAATTAAATACATACATAACAATGTGGACAATGTGTGTTCAGAAGTCTCTTGGTCCACAGGTCTCTGATGATGTCTCTTCTTGGCGATGCAGTCGGGAACATTCACTGGTCGCCGTCCATTCCCTGTCACGGGTCACCTGTAGCAGTGGGGCGGTCAACTATAGTGGCCTTGCAGACTCTTTCCCTGGAGTCTATATTGTTCTTCACCACCATCACATGTCTGCCACTGTGCTCACGCTTGACCTTTATCAGGCCTAGAGACATGGCTGTAGGGTGGTCTTGAACGTGCTGTGTGGTGGTTGGTCCCCCCGTTCCTCGTCATCGCGGTACTAGAGGGGCGAGGGTTTGCTGGTGTAGCGGCTAGTCAGTAGGACGCTCTCTCTCACACGGATGGTGGAGATACATGGCGTTGGCCTTGGTTTGTCGTAGGCTGTCGGGGTGGCGCATCATGTCGTCCTTTCTGTCTCTGCTCCCCCTCCTTTGGGGTCGTCTGTGTTGTGTGTGCTGGTGGTTCTCCCACGGTTGTTGTCGTCGCCCTGGTTGCGTCCGCAGCTCCTTGACGGTGTCCTTCGTGGTCCTCTGCTGTTGTTCGTGGTTCAGGTCACGCGTCGTCTCACTCGTCCTGTCCTCTCACCAATTCATGATCTGAGGATGATGAAAACTGCCTTAGAAAACTCTTCTCTGCTACAGAGGAAAATCATTTAGGGTTAATTCAATTTATTGTGTAATACCATTATGCATTTTCTTTATTTTACTTACCATTGAGTCGATGCATCTTCGTACTAACCTGTCCTTAACAGTGTTTGGGTTGTGACTTCTCTGGTTTTCTTCACATCTAAGTGTGGCTCATCATAATTTAGCATGGGGAAAAAACATAAAAATCTAGGCAGCCAGTTAATTTTGCATGAAATACATCCATTCATTTTCTCGTCTACTCTTAAGTAGCATTAATTTAATTACCTCTAATATACCTTGTGCATTTTGATAATCATTGTGTAAATGATTATCCTGCTTCCAACTGATATAATTAAATCTAACCCTAACTAACCTTACTGTCATGCACTTGTCCTAATAAACTAACCTACACTGTAGCACTCAACACTTTGATGAACATTGTTACTCAGCTGATAGAGTTGTGCCCTTCCTGATGTTCTGTCGTACAGAACCTGTGAGTCGCTTTGGATAAAAGTGTCAGCTAAATGATCAATTTCAATGTAAATGTTGATAATCATTGTGTACTCCCCTGGTGGTTTGATATTTTGCAGTCATGGACATGGAAAGTTAGTGGTTGTAAGCAGAGGATAGAAGGAGGAGATTGCAAGTGAAGTTGTTTTCATCATTAATCTTTCATCTCTGGCACTTCTACTTTGTCTGGTTTTATTCAGAAATCATATCTCTAATTCGTTTGCCTTCTTGAAAAGAGATGATAAACAACTGGTTAGTTATTGTTAGTATGGGAATTAGGTAGACTTTCATGACTGCAACATCATCACCTGTGTTTATACTATACTAAGTTGAGTTTCTAGGTGTGGTCAGAGTCCTCTCTGGCTATTTGCATGTCATTTTGTGGTTCCCTGTTATCTATTGTCAGGTGAGTCCACCAAGCGTGTGGTCAGAGTGTAGGCATTTGCATTGTTTTGTCTCATTCATGCCATACCCCTTGGGTTTCAAGTGTCCACTCTGAATAGCTTTGTTTCTGTAAAACAAAATTTACATGTGGGTGTTTGGATGCAGATTTGTTTTAACTGGTGAAGCGATTGTCCTTCAGTTCCACACCATCTTCGGTTGAACCTTGTGTTGACATGCTAATTGTTGGAGTTTCTGTCTTTTGTGATACAATTTGGGTGTAGGCATGCACTGTTCTGCATCTCGCCTCAGAGCCAGATCTGTAAACACAAAAACATGTTAATTTCCCACTCTTTTCTTTTCATCTGGGTGAAGTCTCATTGACTTTCTTTAGCTTTTAGATCAAATCTATCCAATTGATTAGAATCCTATTTAAAACTAGCTTTATGTGACTTATAACGTTTAAATTAAAGCAACATAAACACAAGTGATCTGAGATAGTTGTAATTTACTGTAACTGAGATGATAGTTGTGTCATGCATCTATATTTATGATTTTCATACTCACCGGGAAAAGGTGCTGTGTTCACGTTGGATCCTCACAGTTCAGTTCAGTTATTGAATAACCATTTATATTACCCCCTTGCAGCGTGTATTTACACATACAATTAAAACATATACTATACGTGGATTTCATATACCCTCGGCCTCGGGCATATTAAACCTTACGTTCACCCATGGATAGTTTCATATCGCACTTTTGTATGACGTCATCAGTCCAAGCGACGTTCACGCGTTCCCATTCACCTCGGAAATAACTCTTTGCAATCCATGCAGTATTTTTTCCAAGAGCTCTCAATAGCCTGGAATTCACCTAAATCAGCGTTTTGTTACCGAATGACCGCGCCTGTGCATATGTGAAACGTAAACAAACTGAAACGATAAAACTATACTTCCCAAACGGTTGTTCCCGTGGGCCGGTTTTGTTGGTTCCGGAAATTACTATCCTAGTTTGTCGCGTGAATTGCACCCCAATGTTATTCTCTGTATAACGGTAACTCGTCTCTCAATGCTCGTTGCGCTATCCGCAGCCGGTTCTTGACTCAATAAAGCAACGCGCTCTCAATAGCCTGGAATTAACCTAAACCAGCGTTTTGTTACCGAATGACCGCGCCTGTGCATATGTGAAACGTAAACAAACTGAAACGATAAAACTATACTTCCCAAATGGTTGTTCCTGTGGGCCGGTTTTGTTGGTTCCGGAAATTACTATCCTAGTTTGTCGCGTGAATTGCACCCCAATGTTATTCTCTGTATAACGGTAACTCGTCTCTCAATGCTCGTCGCGCTATCCGCAGCCGGTTCTTGACTCAATAAAGCAACGCGACGGGTCCTATAATACTTGTGCACATACAAACGAGACTTAAACAGACAAACAATCAAATAATACATATAAGTTAACGTGTTTGTATACCTGATTGTATTGGATCGCTGTTCGTTTAGTCTGCCAGCACCCTGCTGCGACAAGGCTTGTTTACCCTCGGTTTAACTATACATCGTTTTTTTAAAACATAACGACCGAATCCTGAACTTCGAAATTTAACAGCGCTATATTAGATTATATATACCTTTTAATCACACTCTCGGTCTCTTCAACCCGCGACTAATGTCCCGTTTAATGTACATTCACGTACTCCCGGGACATCGCGTAATCATGTACTACTAGGACATCGCGTAATCATCTTCCCGCTATCTGTATGATCAATTGGTTAATTTAATCCGAATACATCGTTTTCAGGAATGGAAGAGATTGTGGGCTTAGTTTGAGGTTGAAACAATGAATATTATGACGCTACTCTGGTAAATCTAATTATGATTCTAACAGCTTCTCGGTCCTACTTCCCGCCTTTTTGCCAAAAGAATCACAGAACAGTTTCTAAGAGAGTAGCGTTTTCCAATGATATCACTCTAATAAGCTCACGTATCTTCTTTTGTTGCCTATATTTCAGTCTGCATCAGCTAGACTTGGGTTAGCAATCCAACAACCTTTATTGTGCCAAAGCATTCGGGAATAGCACATATAACCCATCCTCTCAGAACCGCCTGATAAGGACCCAGGTGCACGCGTTGCCCTGGTAACGATTTTCAATACAGATCACATATATTAATGCACATTATTATTACTCAGCCATGATCTCAATATTTGACAACATTCTGTAACATTCACCTGGCACAGAGAAAAGCGGGAAGGTTTTAATTCCTTGCCATACATTTTTGGTCGACCATCTATTAGACTCACTTTTCTCTGTATCGATGAAACAATACAGCACGCCGGTGGGACGCAAAGAGTCCGTCACAAGTTCGTAGACGCCAATTGTGGGATATTTGTGGATATCCTGAAGAAGAATGTTCTCAGTCAACCGAGGTTTGGATAATAACAAGGTTTATTAACCAAACAGTATAGTACAGAAGAGAGAATGGCTGAGGGCTTCGCCCCAGGTGATCAGCTGAAATGACCCAGGTGAAAAGACCTGGTTTGTTCTCGGGAGGAGCATTATACAGTTAACAAGGGGGGGAGGTGGTCCCATTTGATAGGTCAAGTGGGGGGGGGGGGATACAGGATTGGGGAGAGGGGAGGGGAATGTCTTTACATGAGGACATTATATTATACCACAGATATATATGGTATGGATTACTTACTCTTATAACTTATTACTATCTGTGGTAGCTCTAGTCTCCACCTACACAAATAGTTTTTGTGCTGTCCATTGATCATGCACCTTCACATGGTAGGCACATTAACTGTAGGTCAAACTCCCCAAACAAACAAGCACACCATTGATTTAATTGCTATATAAATCACACATACAAATATCTAACTATTACTCCTCTCTGAACATAAATATAAAACAAGAAGGTGATCTATTAACTGTGTAAACCTTATGCAATATTCATCATTGATATTTGAATACTTGAAATCTGTATGAACTGAGTAGTTAGTATCAAATGAAATAAGATGGAACAGCTCCATGCATTAATTGAATAAACAACTATTTGCTCATTACCAGTATGGTATTGTTTAAATTGTACAGCTTTTTGCACATCTTTGTCAGGGAATTCCAACAATTCTGGACCTGAATGTACCAGTTAATTGTAATCATCTCTCTCTCCTTAGGTCTAGTCAAGCCAGGTTGTGGAGGAGAGAGACAGGGAGGAACAGGCTGTAGACTACTTTGCCCATCCTGAGCCTGCTATGATGCAGGTGTTTTACATCACCACCCAAAACAAGATTCAGCCAAGAGCGAGTGAGTACACTGGTCCACTTGTCCATGGCACTTACTACCCATGTGGTTTGGGGGAATAGTACAGTAGGTGCGCATATTTAAGGGGACCGCAAAGATGGTGTACTGGTGGGTGGTGTCCGACCGATTATGGTGGGCCGGTCTGGGCCAAAAAAATAAATGTACCTCCCTAATTTCTAAACCCTGGCTTATGAAATACTTGAAGAAGTATGCTCTAAATGTTCAGATTTGATCAACTCAGAAGTAATCATCACTGGTGATTTTAACTCAGACATACTTAAACAGGACAGTCAAAACTTCAAGGCACTTGATCATTTCTGTTGCGCTTTGGATTTTGTACAGCTAATTAAAGAGCCCACTAGGGTTTGTGAAACATCTGAAACAGTCATTGATCTCATGATAGTATCAGACCAGATAAGGATTTCTAAAAGTGGAGTGGTTAACTACCAAGTTAGTGACCATTGTCTAATTTTTTGCACAAGGAAGATCCCTATAAATGTTTTTAATTGTCATAACTCCATCAAGATCAGACCCCTCAAAAGATACTCCAAGGAAATGTTTATAGATAATCTTAATGAAGCAGACTGGGACACTGTTTTGCAATGCGCTGAGGTAGACAACGCCTGGGGGCATTTTAAAACCATGTTTTACAGATTAAACACCAAAACGAGTAACATAAGCATGAAGATCGATGGGAAAACAACATCTGAAAAAATTGAAGTAGCAAACAGCCTGAATGACTATTTTACAACAGTGGCCAACAATCTTGTCGCTAAATTGCCCATTCAGACAGACAGATATGTAATAGCCCATATCCAGGATCACTATGCAAAAAAGGGGGTACAGACAAATGCCTTTTCCTTTAAAAAGGTGACAGAGGAGACTGTGCTTAAAAAGCTTCTGGAGCTCAACCCTACTAAAGCTACAGGAGTAGACAACATGCCCATAGGTTCCTTAGGGATGCAGCTCAGGTTATTTCCCCCAGTATAACGCATATTGTGAATCTTTCCATAGAATCGGGAACGTTTCCAAGTGAGCTTAAGCTGGTCAGAGTAATACCACTTTACAAAAAAGGCAGCAAGCAGGACCATGGTAACTACCGGCCTGTGTCCATTTTATGTGTCATGTCCAAGGTCATAGAAAAGATTATATATGAACAAATTGATCAATATATTACATCCCATAACTTGCCATATGAATTTCAATCAGGGTTTAGAAAGTCCCACTCCACAGACACCTGTCTTCTGTTTCTAACAGATCACATTAAGAAAGAGATAGACAGAGGAAATCTCTGTGGCATGGTGATGTTAGACCTACAAAAGGCATTTGACACGGTGGACCACACTATCCTCTTAAGGAAGTTATCAGTGATAGGTTTTAATGGTATGGCCACAAACTGGGCCAGCTCATACTTGAGGGGAAGGGAACAACATGCAGAGGTGGGAGGGGTCCTTTCAGATCTGAGGACGGTGGACTGCGGGGTCCCTCAGGGAAGTGTGCTGGGGCCCTTCTTCCTTCTTTATATAAATGACATGCAGTCAGCCTGCTCATGTGATGATCTGCTCTACGCGGATGATTCAGCTCTCATGGTGTCAAATAAAAGCAAAAGGGTTATTGAAAGCAGACTTGGCATGGAGTTAGGAAATGTCAGTCAGTGGCTTTCAGAACATTTACTGTCTCTCCATTTAGGAAAAACAGAATCCTTTTTATTTAAAAAACAGGAAGGTTTCAAGATACAGTTAGGTAGCTCAGTGGTCACCAGTACCAAATCAGTGGTGTATCTAGGGTGTACTTTAGAAAATACACTCTCAGGGGAAAGCATGTCGAAAAAAGTAATAGCCAAGGTTAACAACAGAATAAAATTCCTATCAAGAAATTTGAAATACCTGGACAGGAAAGCTCTTAGAGCACTTGCAGGGGCATTAGTTCAGTGTCATTTTGACTATGCTTGCTTGTCCTGGTATGACAGTGCCCCCAGCAACTTGAAAAATAGACTTCAAACTGCCCAGAACAAGCTAGTTAGGATAGTCCTGCAGCTCCCCACTCATACTCACTTA
This sequence comes from Notolepis coatsorum, assembly GCF_963971535.1. Taxonomy (NCBI): domain Eukaryota; kingdom Metazoa; phylum Chordata; class Actinopteri; order Aulopiformes; family Paralepididae; genus Notolepis; species Notolepis coatsorum. The sequence continues at coordinate 36,446,158 of NC_140172.1, forward strand.
AGTTGTTAGACCAACCCCACTTCAACAGCCTAGGGTGGCTCAGGGTGGAAAAAAGAGTATCCATGATAAAACTATGCCTAGTCTATATGATTTATAAAGGGTAGGTGCCAAGCTACCTTCAAAATTACTTCCAATATGTAAAAAACAATCATAGCCATGAAATCAGAGGTAGAGACACAAACATAGTTCCGTTTAGATTCAAACAAATTTCGTACGGCCAGCAGACCTTTCTTTACTCAGCTGCAGTACTGTGGAACAGCCTGCCCAGCAGCATTAAACAGGCCCCCGGATTAACTGGCTTCAAAAAGTATGTACGATCATGGCATATAGGAAAGAGAGGGTAGCATATTTATTTATTATTCTTTTATCTTTAACTGTATATGCATATTGTATCTTAATGTTTTATGATGTTGTTTTATGTTGATGTATGTCCTGTTTTTTAATACCAGGGACCATGATGGAAATAAGTGCTTGCATTTTACCATGTTTTTATCCCTTGGATGATGTCTCTAATCCACAATCAAATCAATCAATCAGTATTGATTGATTTCATCAGGTGTGTCGGGGGGAGGCGGGGGGGGTCTTAGGCTGAACGTGCTCTTCATTCTGGCTAGCTCCTCGTAAAGGGGGTGAGAGGGGTTCTCCAGGATGGCTTCTAGCTTTTTCCTCATCCTCCTCTCAGCCACCGCCTCTAGGTTATCCAGCTCACCACCCACTACTGAGCTAGCCTTCTTCACCAGCTTGTTCAGCTTGCTGGAGTCCCTCAACTCGAGTTGATGTTGCCCCCCCAGCACACCACAGCAGGAAAAAGGACGCTGGCTACAACTGACTGGTAGAAAGATAGCAGCAGTCGGTTGCACACGTCGAACGACCTGAGTCTGCTCAGGAAGAACATCCTACTCTGTCCCTTCCTGTAGAGGGCCTCAGTGTTTTCCGACCAGTCCAGTTTATTGTTCAGGTGAACTCAGAGGAACTTGTAGAACTCCACCATCTCTACCTCCTCCCCTCCGAGGACTATGGGAGAAGGGGGACCCTTCCTGCCTCTCCGATAGTCCACCACCAGCTCCTTTGTCTTGCTGACGTTGTGTTGGAGCTGGTTACTGTCCAACCACCCAACGAAGCTCTCCACCAGGGCCCTGTATTCAGCCTCATCATCATCCACAGTGTAGCTGACGAGGGAGGAGTCATCGGAGAACTTCTGCAGGTGGCACGTTCTTGTGTTGTAGCAGAAGTCGGAGGTGTAGAGGGTAAATAAAAAGGGTGACAGCACGGTACCCTGGCGAGCACCGGTGTTGCTCACCAGCACCTCTGATAGACCTTTCACACCGGCCGGGCTCTGTGCCGGAGCCGGTTCCCGAACGTAATCTCGAACCGGCCGGCGTGTTCACACCGGGAATAATTGGTTCGGAACATGACAGAGGCTTTAGTTCGGCCCTCTAAGAAAACACTGAGCACCGATTTTTCATGTTCCGAACCAATTATTCCCGGTGTGAACGCGCCGTCCTCCACCCAAATGTTTGCCTGGTAAGCAAACTGCAGGGGGTCTAGGGAGTCACTCACCAGGGGCTTGATGTGCTGCAGGACCAGGCGCTCAAAGGTCTTCATGACGTGTGACATCAGAGCGACCGGCCTGTAGTCATTGAGGGCACTTGGGCACCCCTTTTTGGGCACTGGGACAACGCAGGAGGTTTTCCATAGCTGGGGCACCCTCTCCAGCCTCAGGGAGAGCTTGAAAAGGTGCTGGAAGAATAGTGCTGTCAGTTGTCCAGCGCACACCTTGAGCACCCTGCGGTTGGTGTTGTCAGGTCCTCTGGCTTTGTCAGTTGAATTTCCCCTGCAGGTTCATATAGTGCATTTCCACCATTTCTTCTGGAGCTACACATAACAGCACACTTTGATCATGTTCACTTGCCTGCCCATCAGCTTTCCCCGCTGCTGTTTGAATCATTGACACATAGAGCATGCAAATAGCCATTTGTAATGCAACATAGAAAGTATATACACTGTTAACAGGCCTACATTTCCTTTGATGCTGTGTTGCGATGACCCATTTATTATAGGGGCTAATATTATCTGTTTGGTGGAAATTAAGAATGGTATTATGCAATCTGGCTTTTGAGCATTTAGGGAAACTTCAGACTGAAGATATAACTGCAGATATATTATGTCTTTGTTTATGAGAAATTATGATTAGATTCTACATGCAGTGAGCACGATAAAATCCCCAAATCCCACTTCAGACAGGGAATGTGTCACTTTGTAAGCGCAATTATTTATTTCACGTCACAAATAGATCAATACAGTCCGTGTCATGTTGTGTTTCTTTTTCAAAAGTAGTCAAGAGTAAAGACCTTAACCCTATCAAAATAGCAGTCAAAGTGTATACCAGCACTCAGTTTGTTTACCAATACCATACAACATATATTGTTTCTTTAACTTTCTGTGAACGTCTAGGGAAAAACACGTCTCAAATGGCGGAGTTATGGACATTATACAAAAGTAACTGTACTTACAGTAGATTTCATTCAGTCTTTTCTGCCCTGTACCATGCGCCTGGTGGTACTGAATCAAGATTTAACTCTGCCATTGGAAAGAGGAGATTTGGTCTGATCCATAGATGTATGACTTGGCCATAATAAGGTCATTTATATGCCTGATATTCTATATTCATATTTCAAATTGCATGTGTCTGGATGGCAAAATTCTGTACTGTATCTACAAAAAGCCCGTTAAATCATGTACATTTTTCATGTCTGGTCAATGTTAGCATGGTGTTATTCACCATAAAGATGGAAAAAAAAAGATTATGATAATAATGTATATTCTTCTTTGGTTCATTACAATTTACTCAAACATAGTAACAGACACACTATTTATGACACTAAGAATACACTCCCTGAGGTCCATGGATGTCCTTAGATACCAAGAACATGCTAATGGACCTTGTAGAAGTGAATGGAAGAGAAATCTTCCATTTACTTGGGTATGTTACTTTTAGGCATATTTTCTGAAAATATGGCTAGGGCTTAAGAGGTTAATTAATACACACATTGGTGGTACAAACTAAAATTTGTAAAAATATTGTCGTAAATAATGATACATATAGCTCCTAAAACATGCTGTGAAACTGTCCCCAAAAGGGATTAAGTACAAAGAGTGATAAAGGTTCTTTCAAGTTACAGGAAAACAGATATTTGGTGCAGAGAATAGGTACTTTGCAATAGATAGTCAGTTAATTAAAGTAAGCTTTACTATGGGCAAAATGAATGCAATACACTTTTAGTCTATAAAAGTTAATGATTAATAATTGAGACAGTAAACATACTGGGAACATGATGTGATTAAAGACGGGATGGGTGAGGGGACTTGGAATGTTACCACTGAGTAAATTTACATACAAAGTGTTGGCCACATTTTGAACAATAGAGCTGGGCACATCACATGACTCTTATCTCGCTGAAGTCTCATGTGACACAGAGACAGACAGCTGGAGAGAGGAGGTTTCAAGGATCTCAACTTAGATCTATTTTAACTGGTTTAATATACTTACATTAGTGTGAAACAAACTGCAAATATTACTGTTGGATTGTACAAAGGCTGATGAACGGGATAATATGAAACATGTTGTATATAGGAGGAGAATCATTGAAGTTTACAATCAAGCCTTGGTTGAACCAAGTTGGACATATGTTCAGTGATGCCACAGATTACTTGTAAAAATAATCTGATTACTGATTACTGATTACTCCTTTAAAAAGTAATCTAGTTACTTTACTGATTACTTGATTATCAAAGTAACTTAGTTACTTTGAAAGTAACTAGGTTACGAAGTCGTCGTCGTCCCCCCTGCTGCTGCCACAAGAATGACAACAGTTTTTTTTTTAAATAATGCTTTATTGAAAGTGCATATGTCATAAATCATGATTGGCTGCTCAGACAGGTCATCATGAGACGTCATCAGCCATCAGGCCATACTCCGGTCTAGCTGACTGTACCCCTGGCTCTCTTATCATCAGCATTATGAGATAGTAACTAAATAGTAACTCACAGCCACTTGGAAAAGTAACTGTAATCAGATTACTGGCTTGTAAAAAGTAACAAGTTAGATTACTATTTACTGAAAAAAGTAATCAGATTACAGTAACTAGTTACTTAGTAACTAGTTACTGGCATCACATATGTTAAATGATAACTAAGTATAACTGTTAGTAGAGATTAACTTAAGCTAAAAGGAATGATTAGAATACTATAAAACTGGGCTTACTGGTAGAACACTGTGATTCTCATCTGAAACATAATGCTTTTAAGTCAGGAATAATATGGTTGTGTTTAGAAAATGCCTCCCCATTCAGCTAAATACATCCTGGAGTTTAATACCAAAAGTATTAAGCCTAATTTTAACTAGTTATATTACTCTGATTTGAAACAATGAAAAATGGAGCAGTTGGACTAAGTCCAACCTCCTTTGAGATTTGAACTGTGAAGGCTGGTGATTGGATGAGACCATAATGTGATGTCAATGATGACCTCATGCTGAGAGGTGTCAACTCATTGATAAAAGGAGAGTGTGGAAAACACACGACACACAGAACACACACCACCCCCCAACGGAAGAGGACGGCGAACGGGAGCAGACGAAAAAGAAGCTTCTGGAAACATTCTATGCACAAAGCCGGACGGAGGGAGGACTGCCTGGAGACGCTGAACAGAATACCATCCTTTGTCTCCTGGCAACAAAGAAATCAACAAAACAAAGAGATCACCAACCGCCGCCATTGAAGATTATTATTCTTTAAACTACTTCCTTAGACTAATATTAATGACAAGCGGCATAGTGCTTTGGTACATTAATATTATTGCACATTCATTTTGAATCAGAGTATTTCTTGTACTTCTTGACTTTGAAATAAATCAACTCTGGGAAATAGCAACCTCTTCTTTGATTCCTTCTTCTCCAACAACAGTGTTTTTTGGTAACAGACATAGAGCTATAGAAACACAACGCAGCAAAGTAGATTATTACGATCAGGGAAGCTCTATTTCTTATTACGATAATCTCATTCCAGAAAATGTTTTATTTGGGAAAAGGTTATGCAGATACACGTGTACATGTGTACATGCATTGTTATTACAATCATTATTCTGAGGTTTTTTGACAAATAAGATATTCCTTTATTGATCCCCTTTGGGAAATTCGGTACCATAGCAGCATGGGGGAGGGGGGGTACAGGTACATTAGCCACCAACTCAAATCGATAAAATCTAGGAGTATGTGAAGTCAAGTTCAATATCAGGACACCTTGGTAAAATCATATATTGTGGAGAGAAAAAAGAGATTGGGGAGTAATTCTCAATCTCAGAAGGTCCCCAAAGGTCCTGTGTGAATAATAGTCTAGGTTCTAGTGGCACTATACCACAATGTGCTCACTCAAAAAAGTTCTGGGTCACTCACATTCACGCTATTTCTTATCAATATTAACAATAATGCTTCATTGGAAGTCCATTGGAAATAGACCAAGGCCGAACTACATGAACACAGACACAACCTACGAGTTTTGAACGTACTGGAGAAAGGTGAGTCTGGCACCAGCGTTTTGTTATTCCTCACCGGCACCCTTGCCAGCCTCTTACAGATTAAAATCCAGGCAGAGGGCATGGAAGTGGCTCACAGGATTGACTCTCCATAGCACAAACCCTGGGCAGTAATATTGAAACAGAAATAAATATTTAAGCAAAATCCTGAAGTCTGAAGTTCAAGGACCAATCCGTCAGGATTGTCACGGACACGGCAGCTCTGCAAAGGAGGATATGTGGAGAATTCTGGTTGTTGCAGCAATAGCAATAATATTCACAAGATACATTCAGACAGTGTTGGATCTAAAATGGATTTATGGACACATTTATGGAAAGTTCAACCCCGGACCACAAAGCTTCTCAAAGCGACGGCTCAAAGCGACGGCTCTTCCAATTCGTATGCGATGTTCTACCGGCAGCAAGATTTTTTTTGTCTCAGCCTCTGTTATGATATTACGATATGAAAAATTGTAGTGCTGTCAGACCAGGTTGTCTTTTTCCATTTATTTGCTTTGTTTACATAAAAAAATCACAACGATTTTCTTCTGGGAGACAATGCCCACAAACCCCTACAGGGGTTTGGTCACCTTTTTCACCTCTTTATCAGTTTGCAGGTCTGCTTATATACTGTAGTTATTGAAACTGATTGAATATGGCACCGCCCCACGTAGAATAATTTTCACCAGCCGCCACTGGACAGAAGGATTAATACCCTTTCTGATATTTGTGCAGACTAGGCTTGAGGTGTTCCAGGACCTTCAGTCTCTTTACAACCTATCTGGCACTTCCTTCTGTTTTTATTAGCAACTTCATAGTGCTTTACGAGCATACAGTGTCCCCTGGGGAGAAGGTGCAGAGACTCACCCCGTCCACAAACTTTGCACAATTAAGACCACAAAGGGTTTGGTTTCTAGTCTTTATTCTTTTATCATCTGTTGGTGTCAAGATCGCTCCACTTCACCTAGTTTAATTAATTGGAATATGGTGTAAGGGAATCTTTTTCTGCACATCCGGAAAACGTCAAATGATTCATTATAATTGCACATACAGTAGGTTATACTGCACACAATAATGTATAATAATTGGTTGCAATACAAATACACACTATTCATCTGGATATCTCATTTAGACCAATACACACATGCTGTAGCACTACTGGCAGTTTTTGGCACCAAGGTGTGCAAAACATTTCTATTTTAGTCGCCCCATATACAGTAGGCATATCAAGACAGCCCCAGCACTAAATCCAGCCATCTGGCTCTGAGAGAACTGATCTCACAGCGGGCGGAGAAACAAGCAGAGAAACACAGATATTACACACTCCCTGTGTGAACACCCACCCCCCAGAAAATGTCCACCATGTTCCAACATTTCTGGTGAAAGAAAGTCACTGTTTATAATTTAGTTAATTAGTATAATTAGTATTGTTCGAATAATCATGTCCGCGGATGCAGAGTCTCCAGGGGCAGTATGCATTCATTAGTGTCTGTGTGCGAGTCCATGCAATATCTTGCAAACTACTGTATAGGGCCGATCAGCCTGTGCTTTGGCAAAGAAAGTTACAGAGGCAAAAGGGTGAGCGTGTGGGAATTTGTTTCACATCAGGCAATGGGAAGTATTTCTCCATTGACTTTCATGTAGTCCTTCCGTGGAGAGTTTATGGTACACCTTTTTACCACATGGGGGCTTCAAATGCTGCTAACAGCTTCAAATGCTGCTACTGAGACTACTTGGTGCAGTAAACAGATTTCACCATTGGAATCAGTGCTTCTTATACGTCATAACTAGCTCGTATTCCAGTCACTCTTGCATTTTGAGAAATCATAATGTGATTTGCAGACGCGCTTGAGACTTCCGGTTTGAGAACTCACCGCTATGTTCCCTATTTTCTCAGCAACCAAGCAACTGAGCAGATTTCACCATTGAAATCAGCGCTAATTGTACGTCATAACCAGCTAGCCCGCAGGGGTGGCCAACCAGTCAGAGACAAAGAGCCACACCATATATACCAGCGTTTCTCCACCTTTTTTTCAGCCACGGCACCCTTCATATGTTTATAGGTCCCTCCCTCTGGCCTCTGAAGTTGCTAATGTCCTTTTTATTTGGGCCTCACAGGGTTAAAAGTACCACGTACCAAGTGCAACCGTGAGACCCACGGTTGCAAAATTACAAATATCACTTTTTGCCATTAAAAAAAAAGTCTGTAAATGTTTATTTAAACATTTTTAAGCACATGTACAGTACATAGTCAATGGGTCCTATTGTTCAGTCCTATGATGAATTGAAAATGGGGGACCCTGATGTAAACAAGACGAAAGTCTTTCTCTGGTCTGCATCCACTTAACAATTGTATGTATTGAGCTGTACTGTACTGTAGGCTACCCATTCTGCAATCTGTTAATAACGTTTTCAATCAATCAATCAATCAATCAATCAATCAGCCTCACAATGCTATTGGATAGTAAATGTGTTCATAGGTCCCTCTATAGCTGCATTCTCGACTGTGATGAAAAGGTCGGTCAGGGGGGAGGATTTGGCAGGTGGCGCAATTCTGTTTTGCTTAGGTTCAGTTTGAGGTGGTTGGTTGTCATCCAGGCTGAGATGTCGGACAGACAGGCCGAGATCCGCTCAGAGACGTGGATATCTGAGGGAGGGAAGGAGAGTAAGAGTTGAGTATCATCGGTATAGCAATGATATGAGAAGCCATGAGACGTGATAATGTTACCCAGAGATTACATATTTACAGATTGCAATATCTAGGCACAGGTAAATGTATAAGCAATTGAACTGATCATTAAAAATAAGTAAACCTAAAACCTAAAACAAATGTGTGACGAGTCCCAAGATTGGTTGTCTGAAAAGGAGCAACAGTGACGACACCAGTGCCATTTCAGAAAACTTCAGAAGTGTTCAAATTTAAACGCTGGGAGCAGCCGCACAAAAAAGCTGGAATACTGTGAAAAAACAAGCCATGCAGGCACAGCACTTCCTCTAGACGGCCGCATGCGGCCGCATACACTCACTCCTCATATGGAACAATTGAAAAAAGATGCTTGGGTACATATTGTTTAAGTTATTATAGGTTTATGAGGGGAAAATACCACTCGGATAGCAGCCTAGAATGTTTCAGTCCTGTTCTCAATGACCTGTTTCTATGTGTAAGGAGCAAGCTGCTCATGCATCATCCAGCAATACTGTGTACGAGCCTGTAGCCTACCGTCGAACGGAGTTCAGATCAAACTTTCTGTCTAGAAGTTGCAGATCAAATATGACTCCAGTAGCATAGACATCTTAGAATAAAAAAACGTTGTCAGAAACATATTTTAGGTTAAACTTTAGGTAGAAAACAGACGATTTACAAGTGAGTCGCCATTTTGAAAAAAGAAATTCCAAGATATCTTCACACATACGAGGTGTTACTATCGATTGAAGCTGCAATTCTGTATTAGTACGGACGACCAGCCAAACTGAAAACAATCTGGAGAGCTGGATTCACAATTCGAACCCAGCGTCTCCAGCATTGGTGGTGAGTGCCTTGCCCACTGCACCACCTAGCCGCCCTGTATGGCTCGTTTAAAGAGGGAGGGTTCTTGTCACGGCTGAACTGCAGAAAATGCACAATGCACACATTTACCATTATTAGTGTTGGGATGACCCCTCATTCTGTAAGAACAATGGAAAGTTCAGGAAAAGGCCCTTTAAAGGGGAACTCCACTATTTTGGGAAATTAGCTTATTTAACATCTTCCCTGGAGTTAGACAAGAAGATACATACCTTTTTTGTCTCTGTGCGTGCATTTTAGCTTTGGGAATAGACGCTCCGTTAGCATAGCTTAGCTTCATCACTGGAAGTGAGGCAGGACAGTAGCCTTACAGTGCCTTACAGTGTATTGCAAGGTCTGATATTGACCAAATTTGATATGCATGACCTTGGTGGGCTCTAGGTCAACTCCTGAAAAGGGGGTCAATGTCAGACCTTGCAATCAAAAGTTAGGGGGCGCACTGAAATTATGGCAAGGGTTATTAGCCCCCTAACTTTTGATTGCAAAGTCTGACATTGACCCCCTTTGCAGGAGTTGACCTAGACCGTCATCAATCAAAGACACACATCAATTCAATTAATGTGTGTTTATTGTATAGCAATAAGGTTGGATGAATGCGCCAGTTGTATAAAAGCCATTACATCACGCGCAGGAGTGGGTTATGAGAATTAGACCATGCCTAGGGGTGGTCATTAGACCCCCCTAGGCATGGTCTAATTCTCATAACCCACGACTGCGCGTGGTGTAATGGCTTTTATACAACTGGCGCATTCATCCAACCTTATTGCTATACAATAAACACACATTAATTGAAGATGTATTGACACAACCATCCGCAGAACAAGTAGTTCCAAAAAAAAAAGAGACGTTGCCTCCGTGTGTAGAAGCAGCGCTGTTTCAAGGCATGAGCGTGGGTTATGGGATTGATTGATTGATTGGTTGAAAATTGTATTACAGATAGACGGTGCTTACATCTTTATACAATTGCCGAATTCATCCAACCTTATTGCTATACAATAAACACACATTAATTGAAGCATAATGGAGATTTATTCACAAAACCATCAGCAGAAAAAGTTGATCCAAAAAGTTCTAGTCGCATTAAAATACGTCATGGGCTATAGGCTTTTAAAACAATTTAATAGGCTAAACTTTGTTTTAACTTCTTTAATTCACATTTGTTTATTTCATTTCATTTAGATGAAATCCGTGATTCGGTTGCGATACAGATGAATTATGAAGTTAGCGGTTGGTTAATTAAATTAAAAAAAAATCTGCCGTGGAGGGGGTCGTGCCTGACCCCCTCCAAACCACCACTTGCCTGCCCAAAAAATAAATAAATAAAAAAAAATTAAAATTAAAAAAATTAAAGAAATTAAAAAAAATTAAAAATAAAGGGCACCTATCTGGGCTAAACCCCGGATCTCCTACAATCCTAAATCCGCCCCTGATGGCTATCCCGACTGAACCACACGTTAGCACTCGATATTATAACGTAGCTAAAGCTAACTAGCTGTCCCTGCCTTTAGCTAAGCCGACATGGCTAGCCTGACTGAACTGTCTAACATGCAACAACTTTCATCTTCAGTCCATCTGCCAAATGACCGTCCTCTTCGTCTTGGCTGGCATAACTAAGCATAACCTCCAAAGCTGCACGCGCGAAATAGTCAAACGCAGCTGACACACGCCGGCGTACACATGATGTAACCCCTCCCTTCGTTGAAACCAATAGTATGTCTGCTGCAGAGCCCCAGAGCTCCAATAGTGAGTGTCTGCTGCAGAGCCGCAGAGCCAGGAACAAGTCAGACACATTCTACAAACGTGTCTAATGTGAAATATATAAGCATATAAGCAAAACTAGATTTTAGGTCTGTGATGAAAAAGGGCCTCGCGGGAAGGGGGGTCTCGCAAAAAAAAAAAAAATAATAATAATAATAATAATAAATTAAAAAAAAAGAGAAAAAAATAATAATTTGTGCGCGGCCCCCCTTCCCACGAGGCCCTGTGCGACAGTACTGCTACATCTAGACATTTATGATATACCAGATTTACAAATACAGTACTGTTTTTGTAGGGTGATTATGGTTTATTTACATTGATGGTAACATTCCCGGTTATAGTGCAGTTTGTGAAAAGAGTATCTGGGTCGTTATTTTGCCTCTTAGCTGCAACAGAATTCTCAGAACCGTCTGCACCTTCTGCAATGCGCTTTTGCGCAGATGAGCCTGCGAGAACATGGCTATAATTTCGCCTGTTTTATTTTGTTCCACAATGACTCATGACCCACCAATTATATAATCCAACATTGTGTAAGAAACTAACACATTCCACGTAACAGGATCATTTTTGAATTAGTCGTTATGACGCTTTGAACACATCCATTTGTAAAGATTATTGTCCACATCTTGGTTTTTCCTAAAAGGTCGAACTGGTGGAGTGATTGTAATTTGGTTGTGGGCGGGTTCTGGGATCACAAGCGTGGGTTATGAGAAATAACAACGTCTAACTTGACTGTTTCAGCCAATCAGAATCGAGAAATGTGCATGCCGTTGTATAAAGTAATTTAACCAAACTTACAATGACAAATTAGGTTAGGCTATCCTCAGTGCAAACAGTGCTTCCAAATTATACATGGAGCCAGCTTCAACATAGGCCTGGACATAATATTTCATTCCTATTTCATTCCTATTTCATGCATTTTTCACACTGACATTTAACATGTGTACTCTCTTTTGAGAATAGCAAGCAAACCAATTTTCTTCAGCAAGCACCATCCTAACCCTGTTGACCTTGGAACAAAGCCACATATAGCATACAATACAAACACCAACAGAGTGTAATATTGTTGTTGTTGTATGTCTCATAGAAAACGATGGGGTAGTGACTGACTGGGCTTAGGAACACATACGGAGGTCACTGTTATCTTTAGTCAGGACTAAAGGCCTTCTATAGCTATCTACGTGTGTGAAAGGGACAGCTGGGCCCTAGCCTTGTATCACCCCGCCACCTCCCCCGGGTATTCATCTTAGCTTCAATTAGCTGTTTTTAGAAGCTGGCCCTGCCAGTTATACAGATGAACACAGACATCCGCTCGTTCACACCTCCTTTCCCAGTGGGTGGCCTCAGCCGTGTGAAGAATAGGAATTGAGAAGGTTTTTTCCGACTTTGGTGTGCAGTCTGCTTCAGTGACACTGTCCAGGTGGAATGTGAACATGGGAGTGTTCTGAATGTGCTCCATGTTTGATTCCTCACTTCCAAAATACAGAGCAAAATGCACAATAGATTCTTAAAATTATGTGACAAGTTAAAAGAAGTGAAATCACTCTTCACAAAAAAATATATGTAAATTCGTGAATTGAATACAATTACAAACCTGGTCTAAAAACAGCTTAAGAGTAGCCTACATGGTAGTCTACAACTTCAAGATAGAGAAACTTAATTCATTGGTGGTTGAATGTAAGTATGATTGTATCAGTAATGTATTTATATTTTATCCTGTTGCTTGTTTATGTTTATATCTACTTCATCCTGTTCATCTGGGGTCGATTGCTAATGCCTTCATGTCTGCACTAGAGGGAGCTTGTGGTCGTCTCCTCATTCCAGATACAGTTTTGAATGAGGAAGTACCACTTGAGTCATGTGATTATTCTCCCCCTTTTTCATGTTTGATTATTATTGTTACTGTAAAAATTGTCAAAGCACAACAGTAGATATTCCTGGTCATATGAAAATATATAGAGTTGATTTGTGATGGAGTGTATGGGGAATGTATAGCTAACGATGCTGCTGCAGCCATATATGATCAGATGTACAGGTGGAATGTACAATGCCTTCTTGTTAAAGAATAGCGTCAAGTTCTGGTTTTGGCAGGGCGGTCGGGTGGCGTAGCGGATATTGCGCTCGTCACCAATGCAAGAGGCTGCGGTCTCGACTCCCGGAGTCAGCATTGCCAGCGGCTTGGACCGATCGTCATACTAACTCGTTTGGCTGAGTTAGCGGGAGGGAAGTTGTGGGTGGGAATCTGCCGTTGTGGACAGCGACACCTACAGGTCAGGTCTGGGAGCCTGCTCAGCGAAAGGCAGGAAGTGGTGAAGGCAGCGTGACCTCCCACGCGTTACACTTCACCAATGAGAGTCCTCGCTGCCAGGTGAAAAGAGAGCCGCTGGCTGTCTCCGCATGTGTCGGAGGAAGCATGTGGTAGACTTCAGGGTTCCCTTGTACCGACCAGTAGGGGGAACATGCGCACAACAACCAGGTAGGGGAGGGGGGGAATTGGCATAACAACTAAATTGGGATGGGGAGAAAAGCATAGAAAATCAGGCGGAGAAAAAGAGGAAAACCATATATTTTTTTAATATCTGGTTTTGGCAATCGGGGCCAGAGCCACAGCTACATTCTCCATGTGATGGAATGTCCGGTCAGCGGGGAGGACTAGTAACAAAGGAAGGAGCAAGCAGCAGGGAGTAACTATAGTAACAAAGGAATTAGTTGAAAACTGATTTTCGAATATTTTTCAGTAATGTTTGGAGGAGGGAGGGGAAGGGGTGAAGCAATTTTACTGGAGCAATTATGCCTTCTACGGAGAGGTGGTAAGAGACTAATGTTTTTTTCTTGTTGGAGTGTTGACTTCTCTATTTCTTAGAAATGTGTTGATGAAATTGTTTAATGAAACCCTGTAAGTGGGCCTGGGGTGCCGACTTCTCTATTGCTCAGCCTATAAGTTGTTGATTGCTTTAAGCAACTCATTATCTGTTGTCTCCACTTATGTCTTGCCTTCCATCCGAGGGGAGGAGGTGGACTCATATAAGTTCCTTGGGGTACACCTGAACAATAAACTGGACTGGTCGGATAACACAGAGGCCCTCTACAGGAAGGGACAGAGCAGGCTGTTCTTCCTGAGGAGACTCAGGTCCTTCAACGTGTGCAATAGACTGTTGCAGTCATTTTACCAGTCTGTAGTGGCCAGCATCCTCTTCTATGCTGTGGCATGCTGGGGAGGCTACATCAACTCAAGGGATACCAACAAGCTCAACAAGCTGGTGAGGAAGGCTAGCTCCGTGGTGGGAGTCGAGCTACCTAGACTAGAGGTGATGGCAGAGAGGGGGATGAGAAGGAAGCTGGCTGCCATCCTGGAGAACCCCTACCACCCTCTCTACGACGAGCTAGTCAAGATGAGAAGCACGTTCAGCCACAGACTCATACCACCCCCGACACTCAACTAAACCGCCTCGGACAGTCCTTCATACCAGCGGCCATCAGGCTCCACAACAGTGGGCAGTGACTGCTGCCAGACATTGACCTAGAACTAATAGGAACCCAAGGAGGACAATAACACTACCTTAGGCATACTGCACCTTATGTGGATACTGTGATACTGTGAATAATGTATATTTCAGTTAGTTAGATAGTAAATTATAACACTACCTTATGCATACTGCACCTTATGTGACACTGTGAATACTGTGAATATATATTTCAGTTAGTTAGATAATACATTATATTGACATTTGTTTACACTGCTTGTGTTGTTTTTACTACCTGTACCCCTCCCCCATGCTGCTATGATGCCTGAATTTCCCCAAGGGGATCAATAAAGGAATATCTTATCTTATCTTATCTTATACCATAATTTAGACATTAAGGGCTCAAAACTGCAAGACAAATTGCAAAAGGAGAGTAAGGGAGAGGCTGATTATGAAGTAAACTACCAGACAGTACAGTCAAAGCATGTTATTGGTATCTAGCGACATCTATGGATCTCATGGAATGTATTCCCAGTGTCAGAAATAGTGTGTATGTTACTAGCCTTGAGTAAAAAAAAATTAAAATGAAACCAAGGAGAATATAAATTATGATTTTTCTTTGCATCTTTGACAGTGAATAACACCATGCTAAAAATAAAATAATAAAAGGGAAGATGATTAAACATAATGTTTTGTGAACGTGATTTACAGCTTTTTGTAGATACAGTACTGAATTCTGCCATCCAGATACATGCAATTTGAAATATTATTATAGAATATAGAATACCAGGGCCCTCATTCATCAACGTGTTCTACGCACAGATCTGTGCTTACCCTGTGCGTACGATCATTTCTAAGCAAAGAGTGGGATTCATCAATTTCAATTTGAACTTGACTCCGTGCTTACGTCTACGCACAGGTCAGACCAGGCGTACCTGGCGCCCAGTGGTAGAATATATTATTACAACAAGGAAATGAGCTTCTGTGCATAATAACACTGGCGGAGCGCAGTCAGTCAGTAGCCTACACCCCGTATATTCCGATAACGCTATATAAACCATGCTGCATTCATTCTGAGAGAAATATCTATTATTCCAAATGCTATTTATAGGGTTTTGACCATAATTACACTACTGTTGCTATTTTACAATGAACTATAATGAATTACGGTTCATACAGAACTTCTGTATGAACCGTAATTCATTATAGTTCATTGTAAAATAGCAACAGTAGTGTAATTATGGTCAAAACCCTATAAATAGCATTTGGAATAATAGATCTTTCTCTCAGAATGAATGCAGCATGGTTTATATAGCGTTATCGGAATATACGGGGTGTAGGCTACTGACTGACTGCGCTCCGCGTAGCTTGATTGATTGATTGATTGAAAAGTTTATTAACAGATTGCAGAATGGGTACAGTACAGTACAGCTCAGTACATACAATTGTTAAGGGGATGCAGACCAGAGAAAGACTTTCGTCTTGTTTACATCAGGGTCCCCCATTTTCAATTCATCATAAATCATAAAGCTCAACTCGTTATTATTTTGCGCACAGACCACAGAAACACGGGAACGTTTTGATTATATTTAAAAGGCTTTACGTTAAACGAAACAAGTGGAATTTCGAAGCTGTAAGCAGAATACAAGTCATATGAATATAGTGTTCTTCCCCCTTTTTACTGTATAAGAAAGAATAGAAAACGCATTGCAATGACACCAGATAGTGGACAGACTATGTATATGATGGGATTCAAGTTCGCGTTTTTGTTGATCATAGGCATGCTGTCAGAGTATGATATCTTAATCAAACATTCTAGAACATTTGTCGTCACAGATCATGTCCTAATAGAACATAGGCTATGGCATGGATCGCGTGATATTGTGTGGACTGTTATTATTACTGTACCGGTACCACCCATTGTGACAACAGCCTTGTGAGTCCCGCACACAAACATGATGGAATTCAAGTTCATGTATTGAAAGGCAGGCTACATCATACATGCAGTGAGATTCATTGTTCTTGTATATGCTCTCGTATTATTGTTTATATAGGCTACCCAATACTGACATCAAAATAGATTGTAGTATGCCTCTAGAAATCATATGCAGCAGGTAGAAAATTGACGGGAGATCCATCGCGATTTGGAATAAAATTGAGGAGAACTTTAATCCCTGGGTATTAATCAAACAACACGGGAAAAGGCAGTCATATTCCAGCGCGGTATTTATTAGTGTTTGCGCTGCCCAGGCAGCAATGGTTAATAGATATCATATCCGACATCACCGTAAGTGTACACGTCTGTCAGCCTGTCTCATGACACGCTTCCCTCGGCTTAGTCCATTTTTCCACATTTCATGGGTGTATTCCATTACCGTATATGGTTAATCGGGGCGTTTCTGGTATGCAAATACGTGAAAGTGTGCACGAGCCTCGGCGCAGAGCCAAGGTGGGATTCATCATGACAGGTGTGCGTAGAGCCTGCGTACGCACGTGTGATGAATCCCGACTTCCCTGTGCGTACACTGGTTCTACATTCTGTGCTTACGTGTGGAAATAGAACATGTTCTACGCACACATTGATGAATGAGGGCCCAGGCCTATAAATTATCTTATTATAGCCAACTCGCACATCTATGGATCGGGCAAAATCTCCTCTTTCAAATAAGGTATCTCCAGGTGTGCACTGAAGAACCGTGAATGAAATATACTGTATGTACAGTTCCATTCTAATAATGGATATGGCTCCGCCATTTTGAATCTGTTTGCAACGTGGATTGTTGCTAAATGTTCACAGAAGGTAGACACACTAACTGCGCTCCAATCTATGCCAATAACGTTCAGTTTTGTGGTAGAGTCTGGAGAGATTGATTTATGACGTGATGTCATTTTGGGACCAGTGCCAGACCCCTCGGGCTTAACACATTGACCGCCGGGGGTTGTGCCCATCTCATACCCCTCTCTGCCACCGTTAAAAGCCTATGGAGATGTTTACCTTCTTTGCAGGGCTATAACTATTTAAATTGTATTGCTATATTGACATTACTATGGCTCATTCAACATCGATTATCTATCGTTCAGGATGTGGGAACGTTATACTTTTTCATTCATACATTGTTGTGTTAATACTTACTTACTTACTTAGGCCTTTAAATTCCCAAAGGAACATCGGCCATCGACGAAGCTCCTCCATCCTCTTCGGTCTTGTGCCCTCCGCTCCAGATCTTGCCATGACAGCCCTTCTTTCTTCATCTCCTGTTCTGTGGTTCTTCTCCAGGTGGTTTTTGGTCTGCCTCTCTTCCTCCTGCCCTGTGGGTTCCATGTCAGTGCCCGCTTTGTGATTGATTTCTTTCTTCTGAGTGTGTGACCTATCCAATTCCACTTCCTCCTCCGGATTTGAATTTCTATTGTGTCCTGTTTGGTGAGTTCCCACAGGTTGGCGGTAGAGATGGTGTTGGGCCAGTATATTCCCAGGAGGCGTCTGAGGCACCGGTTGGTGAAGGTCTGTAGCTTTTTTTTTTTTTACTTCTGTTTTTTATTTTTTTATTATTTTTTAAACAAACATATAAACAAACACACGATAAGATATACAAGCATTAATTACAGTGCATATCCAATGAAATTACCATTTAGTCAAATGTCTTATACAGGATATACCCCTAATACCTGTTATCTAAAACCCTACACACATATGCTCTAGCTCGTACCCCCCCTCCCGGACCCCCCATTGGATAATCCAACCATTATAACTTGTTCCTAACCAGACACTACCATTATATGCTAGCTTTTATTCTCTCCACCACTTCTAACCACATAGTCATTTTGGATTCATTGAGACCCAAAATTCTTGCTGTATATATTTCTTGATAAATCACATCGAGATATGTAAGAGTCCAGACCTTCCGGCACATTTTTTCCGGTTGAAACCATCGTGATGCTATCAGCTTTTTAGCCACTGTGATACCGGATAAAACCAATCTCTTTAGCTGTGGAGGTACTGCATGTTCAAAGACATCATTCAGCAGTAATACAGAGGGGTGTACAGGTATATCCAGATCCAAGAGATTTGATAATTGCTGGGTCACTTCTTTCCAAAATATCTTAACTGGTGGGCAGTCCCAGTACATGTGCATAAATGTCCCTTCGTCCCCATTTGTACATAGGGAGCATTTGGAGTCTTGTTTAAGACCCATTTTGTTCAGTCTTATAGGAGTTAAGTATGTCCTGTGAATGTAGTTAAGATTGATTTGTTGATGGTCCGGGTTCCTTGATGTAAGTCGTACATTTACCCAGGCCTCTTGCCAGTCAAAGTCTGTCTCCAGGTCTGGTATATCCCTCCTCCTTTCATACGAGGCCGTTAGTAATTGATGATAAAAATCTGAAACAAAACCTCTCGATGTCTCTCTTTCATAGAAAATGTGTGGTATCTGTGGTGTACAATTGGTATCTTTAATGGAACACCGTGAGCTTTCAAACATGCTAATAACTGTGCGTAATAATAGTATGTGGACTTGGTGAGATTACATTTTTTGCGTATTTCATTGAAACTACTAAAACCCTGTTTGTTGAAAATGTCTCCTAATGAGTGTATGCCTTGCTTTTCCCATCTAGGGAATCTTATAGGTATAGGTTGTTTTCCAATCAAGAGTGCATTGTTATTGAATAAGGGAGTATGATTATGCCATTTATGTGGGATAGTATATTTTTTTTGTGTTTCACGCCATGTCCTGATCGCATGAGTGATTATGGGGCCAAATTTCCGTTCGCATTGCTTAATTGATCATTTGGTGTATACTATGCCCTTCAGCCTATGTGGAGCTACTATATTTTCTTCTAAATTTCTCCAGGATACTGATGCTTGGGGATCAAACCATGTTGTTAGTGGTCTTAAAGTGTACGCCTTAAAGTAGTGGTAGAAATCTGGGAATGCCATACCTCCGTCTGCTTTGTTTCTCTGTGCGGTGGATTTTTTTTATACGTGGTGGTTTGTTATTCCAAATAAATTTGTATGTGGAGGAGTGTAATTCTTTCCAGTAACCCTTTGGAGGGGGTAACGGTAGCATTGAGCTGAAGAAGTTGATTCTAGGTAGGACGTCCATCTTAACTATTGATATCCGTGCCTGTACTGAGTTTTTATGTTTTGACCACCTGACAAGGTCGTCTTTGATTTTGTTTTGGATTTTTATGTAATTGTGTTTCACCGTTTGGCTTATGGTAGGGAATATTTCAACTCCCAAACATCTAAAGTGTTTTACCATCTGTATCTCTTTTGGGAGGGTTCTATTTATTTTTGCAGGGGCGTTAAGTGGGAGGAAGGCCGACTTCGGCCAATTTATCCTAAATCCCGATAGATCTCCAAAGTCCTCAATCAGCTTGAGAATATGAGGCAATGCGGTGTTGGGGTTTTGCATGAACAGTATTACGTCGTCCGCATATAAACAAATTTTGTGTTGTGTGCCCTTGATTATGATTGGTTCTATGGATTGGGATTGTCTTATATATTGTGCTAAAGGCTCTAATGATAGATCGAAAAGTCCGGGACTAAGAGGGCAACCCTGTCTAGCTGAGCGTGATACCGGAAAGATTTCAGAGATGATTGTACCTGTTGTAATCATGGCCGATGGGTCTTTGTATAATACTTTAATCATATCAATGAATCCTTTTCCTAACCCCATCCTTTCTAATACTGCCCATAGATACGACCATTCCAACTTGAAGGTCTGTAGCTTGTTGAGTATAGTGGTGGTGGTTTTCCAGGATTCTGAGCCATATAGTAGAGTGGTCTTTACGTTTGAGTTGACGATCTGTAGCTTGGTCTTGAGTGACAGGTTTTTTGCCTTCCAGATAATGTTTAGCATGTTGAATGATGTCCTTGAATTTCCAATCCTGGCTTGGACATCGTCTTCCGTACCCCCTTCCACAGAAATTATGGTTCCAAGGTAAGTGAAGCTGTTTACATCCTCTAATGGGTTTTGTTCCATGGTTATGGGTGTGTTGTTCTTGCTGTTGATACGCATTACTTTGGTTTTGGATGAGTTTATTTTGAGCCCCGAACAGAGCAGCAGTTTCTTCCAGTTTTCCCGATTTTTCCTGCATCTGTTGATGTGTGTGAGCCAGTAGTGCCAGGTCATCAGCGAAATCCAGATCTTCCAGCTGCTCTGTCAAGCTCCATTGTATGCCGTTTTTTCTGTTGCTGGTTGTTTCTTTCATCACCCAGTCTATGCAGAGGAGGAAAAGAAAGGGTGAGAGCAGGCACCCCTGCCGCACACCAGTCAGGACCTCGAAAGCTTCCGATATACATCCTTCATAGAGGACTTGACATCTCATCCCTTGGTAGGTGTTCCTTATGATGTTGATGATCTTTGCTGGGATCCCATAGTGGGCCATCAGTTTCCACAGCATTTCCCTATCCATGCTGTCAAAGGCTTTCTCAAAATCTATGAAATTCACATAGACAGAAGTGTTCCATTCAATAGACTGTTCAATGATAATCCTAAGGGTGGCGATTTGGTCTCCACAGGATCGGTTGTTCCTGAAGCCAGCCTGGTTTTCCCTCAGTTTCTCATCGACCCACTTCTGGAGCCTTTCCAGCAGGATGTGGTTGAGCACCTTCTCCGGTGTTGAAAGGAGCATTATTCCTCTGTAATTTTCCTTTCTTGGGGATTTTCACGATGTGGCCATCTTTCCAGTCAGATGGGACATTTTCTTTCTCCCAGATGGTTTGCATGAGGTGGTGGAGCATGCTGGTGGAGGTTTCAATGTCAGCCTTAAGAGCTTCTGCTGGGATCCCGTCTGGTCCCTCTGCTTTCCCTCCTCTTAAGGCCTTAATGGCTTTTCTGATTTCTGTCTTGTTTTTAATCTTTTCTGCTGTAATTCCAAAAACGCTAGTTATAAGCCCAAACGCATATGATAGATTATCGAATGCCGCTTCTTTGCCATACACGCTATATTAAAAAATTCAAATGTATATGATCGGTATACATTATGCTTCATCATGTGTGGAGGAAAGGGGGGGGGTCGTTTATAATTCCTTGATCATCAGTAACGGCTTTATGTAGTATGGGTGATATATTGATCAGACTGATTACAAACAAGGAAACGCACAATCGGGCTGAAAATAACGTTACTGTCCCCTTACCGTGGGCCGATGAGACTGGCGGTGAAAGATCCCAATTATTCGACGCCGATCGCCTAGGTCCATTTCCGGTGTGTATAGCGCAATAAACGCAGAAATCATATCTATTATTAAGTTTAGAAAACAATCTATATGTACTATAGTGTCTGTCAGGAGTCCCGTAGCGAGATGTGAATGCCGGAGGAATTTCCTCGATGCACCGATGGCACTTCTGGTTTTTGCGAGAGTGTAACTTGCCCGACCAGGTTCTGTGGAGGCAGGTAAGAGAGGGGGGGGGGGGGGCTGAGTGTGTGTGTGTGTGGGGGTTAGTCCAGGTTTAGTCCAGGTTATGTGGAGGCAGGTAAGAGAGGGGGGGGAGCTGTGTGTGTGTGTGTGTGTGTGTGTGGGGGGGGGGGGGGGTTAGTCCAGGTTCTGTGGAGGCAGGTAAGAGGGGGGGGGGGGGGCGATGGGTGTGTGTGTGTGTGGGGGGGGGGGGGGGGGGTAGTCCAGGTTATGTGGAGGCAGGTAAGAGAGGGGGGGGAGCTGGGTGTGTGTGTGTGTGTGTGTGTGTGTGGGGGGGTTTAGTCCAGGTTCTGTGGAGGCAGGTAAGAGAGGGGGGGGAGCTGGGTGTGTGTGTGGGGGGGGGGGGGGCTGGGAGAGAGTTCAGCTTCCTGACAGCCTGGTGTATGAAGCTGTCTCTTAGTCTGCTGGTCCTGCATCTCGGAAGCTCCTCATTCTCCTCCCGGAGGGCAGCAGAGTGAAGAAGCGTTGTGAGGGTGGTCATTATGTAGTCTGGGTGGTCATTATGTAGTCTGGGTGGTCATTATGTGTAGTCTGGGTGGTCATTATGTGTAGTCTGGGTGGTCATCATGTAGTCAGGGTGGTCATTATGTGTAGTCTGGGTGGTCATTATGTGTAGTCTGGGTGGTCATTATGTGTAGTCTGGGTGGTCATCAAAAAACATGGATGAATAAGAGAAATCGTCAAAATCGCCCATTTCTGACTGTTTTAGCCCAATGGTCACTTTTGCGACCATGGTTACATTTCCACCTCTTGAGGTTAAAATATGCATGCAAGCATATCATTGTCATTACATATCAGTAGAAGACCCTTTAATTAGTATATATACAACATACTATAGTTTAATCTGTAAAGTAAGATGTTGTACTTACTTCTTTTTGTGGGGTGTTCTGGCAGCCATTTTGTGCTGCATGGACAAATAGGAAGTAGACTGGCCTGGTCATGTGATAATTCAAGCTAGTCACATGACCTTTATACAATTTGAAAGTAGACAACATGTTGTTTCTTGTGAAAGTAATTTTTTTTATCCAGAGCAAACTACCATGCTTCTAGAACTTCTAGAAGTAAAAAAAAGAAAATTATCACAAATGTGACCATTAGGATTAAATGAAGACGATGGCATCACTGGTGGTACACGCAGCGCTGTTGTCAGGCAGATTAGGCTGACGGCTTCAGTTTTTGTCGGATTGAACAGATTCTTGATCAGAAGTACTTTCCCTTTAACACTTTGAGAGCCAGTCCGTGTTTTCCTTTTTACCCCCTTGAATGCCCAAATCCACTCCAATGTTAACGTTAATATCGCCTAATCTATGTTTTAAATTATGTGTCTAATATGCCCGTCGCTTATCAAAGACTCATTTTCCAGTCAACATTGTCAAAGCAGATTGTTTTTTTATCGCTTCATTTCCGTTTGATAGCATTTTGAAAATCACTTGTTTTCGCGGAAAAAACAACCCATTCTATGATAATCGCCTTTTACTGGAATATGTCATTTGTCTGCCTATTTATGAATTGTTTTCAAATAAACGCTAGATAATTGATAGTATATGTGTGCGCACGCACGCTCGTGCCGTGCGCTGATAATCGCTGCTCTTATTTCCTGATGGCTTTTACAGTCAAAACAGCCATATCACATATAGGGGAAACGCTTATATATCTGTGAAAACGAGTCTGATTATCCTAAGACTGATAACATAGATTCCTTACCTGTGATCAGATGGTATCCAAATGGATTATTCCAATTCCTGATCACCATTCGAAAAAATCGATCATTGTATTGATCAACCGTGTATACAGTAGAACACATAATCCCTGCTGCTCTTCAGGCTCCGGAGTGATGCCGGTCGATGCCGGCTGCGTGCGTGAGATGTACAATGTGGAGTCAGAAATCCTTTCTCCCATTCACTTTCATTGAGTCCAATCCAAAAGGGTGATTTACCATCTGGGAGACGATAGGGGGCGCTTTTTTCACATCTGAACGCCTGGGGTGACTGGATCTCCAACGGTAGGATCGCTTGATGCAATATGATTTCAGATCGCTAATAAAAAAAAACAAATAAACGAATATTCTCGTGAGTGGGCATTCAACCCGGGGGGTAATAACACGAGAAAACTTGTGGGTGGCATTCAAAGTGTTAAGAGGATGTTACTTAGACGGTGGGCCGTACCTTGCTAGAGGCTTCCGTTAGTGAAATGATTGGTCTGGTTTTAGAGAGTATATGATATTGAATATGAACTACATAATATACTATATTAACACATTTCCGTTTGTTGGCAACGGTTTTTGCGTCATACCTTTATGAAAATTAATGTGTTTATAAGCTAAAAACGACGTACGTTTGTGAAAAGGGGCGTTGCTGCGGAACCAATCAAAACGCATTACAACGTCAAGTGACTTGATTTCTCCCAATGACATTCCTCCAACTCAGGAACTAGGAAGTAAATATTGCGTCTCATCTGTTGACAACAGTGGATTTAGCTCTCAATCGGTAAGCTCTTAATTCATATACATTACTATTGAAATGCATTTTTACTTAACTTTACAGCATTATTCAAACGTGATAGGAAGTTATGAGTCATCAGCAGTTTAAATGCAGTCCGTTTTGCCTACAGATTACACATGGCAAATGGTGTAGCCAGCTCACATAGACTAACGTTACGTTAGCATTGTAACTTTCTCAGATAGCAATCTAACATTACGTTAGTGGAAATCAAACAACTCTAACCCAATACTAATAAGTTGTTTCACATTCTTGTTGGGTGTTACACTATGAATGACGGTATAGCGGTCTGTGTTGTTGCCCGTGACGTTAGAAGTTTGAGGTGACGTTGTCACAACCGTTACATACAGTATGTACAAAATATACTGTCTCATAAATATACTCTTCCAATATATAAATATACATATAAATATATTGTTTTAGATGCTGTTGTCACTATAAATTAAAAGTGGGGGGCCCTGATGTAAACAAGACAAACGTCTTTCTCTGGTCTGCATCCCCTTAACAATTGTTTGATATTGGATGGTCCCTGTGCTGTTGTTTTTCTTGTACAGAAATACTGTGTAATCTCTGTAACATCTGAAATGGTACTTTGCCTCTGCAGCAACCAGATCCACCCCACGTATATGGAGGAGCAGGTGCTCATCTTTGGGGGCCTCTGCTGCATCACACAGCCTATAAGAGACGAAGATCATAGTGGTAGATCGACCTAACCACCTCCAATGTACAGTTCCCCCACCCCACCTACCATACCTCCTCCAATGTACAGTTTGTACATCAAATGTATATACTCTCTTTTCTGGACTCTTTGTATCATAAACAGTACTGTATTTGCAAATCTGGTATGTCATAATTAAATGTATAGATGTAGCAGTAGGCCTACTGTCTATCTGTATGTCATGTATGTCATATATTATGATGAATTGAAAATGGGGGACCCTGATGTAAACAAGATGAAAGTCTTTCTCTGGTCTGCATCCCCTTAACAATTGTGTGTATTGAGCTGTACTGTACTGTACCCATTCTGCAATCTGTTAATAACGTTTTCTATCAATCAACATTTATAACACAATAACAAGTGTGAAAATAACATGTTATTTATTTGAACAGTCATAAAAAATAAATAACGCACATCCTCCGTTTTTGTTGGTGCTGAGCCAAACTGTAAAAACAGTAATACATAAGAACAAAGCGGGGCTCGCAACAAACTTGTAGTTCCAAGGTGATTTTAATAAACAAAAAAGGCAGTAGATCAAATTGTGGTCGGATAGATCTAACGTTAATATCACGTTAACCATCTAATGGCTAGCAAGCTCATCTGTGACGTCGGTATGGCTTAATACAGTGCGAAATCCAATCTTATAGAAACAAAACAATACACAAGTTGAACATAGTTTTGAATGTTTTATTAGAATAGTATTTACTGACTCATGTTGCAATGTATAATCTAGACATAGCTAGCATTCCAGTCAGATCCATTCTCCGTTGTTGACATGTTGGGGTCCTTAATTCCCGTTTCTGTATCCTTATTGGTTTATCAGCTAGAGGTGACCAAAGATATGCATGAGCAAACATTTAATTTAAATGTAAGATTACAAACAACGATGACTACAAAACGGCTGCCCAACAATCGTATTTTGACTCAACATAATAACTAGATATCACACACAAAGAATTGTGTAGTCTCTCAACGCAGATCAATCATGTTCACTTTAGACACACTCGGCCTGCCATCTAACTCTCGTTCTGGAAGTCCCAGCAACGGCTTAATAGGATTGATCGAAACGTCTGAGTAGACATTTGGAGCGACCAATACTACAGATGATTCTGCCTCTGAATCTGAGTCTGAAGATGAGAAGTAAGTTATTTATTTTGATAATATAATATACTATTTATGTTTATTACATTGATTACATTGATTGTTTATTATAATGATTACATGATATTACATCATATTGATTACATGATTATTATTTTTTTTATAGTGAAGATGAGCTTCCCAGTACATCTGCTACTGGGCTAGGACAAAGTTACTGGCCTCCCCCACAGCAACCAACCGTTGGATCAAGGTGTGTACTTCATGGCCACAATTTGACTGTACTTACTGTATATATATTTAGTTTTATTTGTCACATATAAAGCACATGTACTTTACAGTAATGTTTGTCCCTGTATGTCCCTGAATAAGATATTCCTTTATTGGTTGATTGAACATTTTATTAACAGAATGGGTATGTTACGTATTACTTTCACATGGTGGAGGGATACTTACTGTCTGTGGTGCATATTCACATTGTGGTTGAAGTGTGTTGTCACTAATTGGTTGTGATTGACACACTGTTTCTTTCTGTTTTCCTTGTGATTAAAATTGCAACTTTTCTAATTTGTCACAGGTGTGGTGATTGAGGCACCACGCCCTATGTAAGCAGGCCAGAGTGCAGTCTGCAGCAGTTCTCTCGCAGCTGTCTCTCATCACAGTCGCTCGTCACAGTTCTCCAGAGCCTGACCAGAAGAGCTCACACTGCCTTTCCACCATTTTGACCATTTTGCTGTTTGACCATTTTTGCTGTGCTATTTTTGACCATGTACTTTACTTTATTTATATCCTGAACTATGGAGTCTGTAGCACCCAGTTCCCCCATTATTTTGTTCTTTAGCTAAGTTGTTGCAAATAAATATAGTTATTTTTGATAACACGCGGCGCACGGAGTCGGACTGTTGGAGGATACTATGATCGCAGACGTTACTGTAGCCTGTAGCCTGTAGGCCTTGTGTATGTATGTATGTGACAAATAAACCTCTTGAATCCTGTCATATATTCAATCAGTTTCAGTAACTACAGAACACATAATACTAGACAACTCACTTGTTGAGGTCCGGCCGTCTGGACGGTCTGGGCTTCCACAGCACATTCCATGATAAAAAAAAAGTATCCATTTAGTTAGATAGATGATAGATCATCATCGAACACTGTCTACAGTATCCTATCCTGTGTTCTGATACGACCGCAGGCGCCGGCACGGTCACCGGGCGTTGTAATACTAATAATAGTCCCCACCGGAGTAGCACCAGCAGCAGGTGTAATTGTAACGGCGTCGCCTGTAGATGATCCCACTTCCTTCTGCTCTGTCAGCTTCACTGTCTTCGTGAAACCAAAATTGGTTAGGCTTACTTGTTTTCGTTTAGACATTATGCATTCCTGAGTGACCTTATTTACTGGCTGTCAAAACGATCACTGTGTCAACAAGTCACAGCCACAGGTTACAAAGTGGGTCAAGTTTGATTTGTGCCGTGCGTGCAGGCTGCAGCGCCGCCACGCTCCGAATGGTAATTGCAAGAATAGCATGCATGTTGCCATATTACGTGTGAATTAGTGCGCAAATCATTAATCATACATCCAAAATAGCATACGTTTATTATTATACACGATGATGATACAGAAAATTACAGAAAAATGAGAAATGCATGGCAAAAGTAGCATTTATTTTCAGTAATTTAGAGACCCCCCAAAAAATCACAAATCATGTTTTCAGGGGAGCTGATGTCTGATCTAGGGGAGCTATAGCGGACCCAGCTCCCCCCGTGGATCGCACCCTGGTGGTGAGCGTGTGCAGCACTATCCACAGAGCCTACAGCCAGGCCACTGCAGTGAGGAGGGTGAAGGGAGCGGATGGACGGTGGCATATCTCTAATGTCTCTATTCCGGACGCCATCAAGGACTATAATAGGTACATGGGAAGGGTGGACCTGTCAGATGCCCTGATCCAGTACTATTCAGTATGTGGCAAGACCATGCGATGGTATAAGACTTTCTTTTACCATTTCTTGGACATTGCCGTTGTCAACTCCTTCATCCTGCAGACGCACTTGCTCAAAAGTGCAGAGCAGACTCTCCTGACTCAGAAGCAGTACAGGGAGATTCTGATGAAGGAGTTGGTTGGCGAGGCCATGACTCTGGTTACTGCTGCTACCCCCGCCCCTCCCTCGGCTGTATGCCCATGTACTTTGGGACAGATGCCTCTGCCAGCCGCAAGAAGTGTGTGATCTGTGCGGAGAAGGATAAGGGGCAGGCAAGAGGAAATCGCAAGGAGATCAAGACCCATGTCTTCTGCAGCAACTGCAACGTTGCATTGTGCTTCACCCCAGCCAGGAACTGTTTCTTGGAGTACCACAAAAGTGGTATCCCAGCCTTCTGTGGTAGTTGTATATAGTAGACTTTTTTGTTTGCATTATTTGCATTGTGTTTAGCATTTATTTAGCATTTTATCTTTGTATTTTTTGCATTTGTGTAGAATTTCTTTGCATTATTTGCATATTTGTGCATTTATGTAGCATTTTTTTGCAATGTTTTTTTATCTTGAAATGTACAGAGATGGCTTTTACTATTTTCATTTGTACAGATTTGACAGATAATAAAACAACCCCATTTGGAGGCAAAACTATACAATGTTGTTGTTTTTTATTGATTTTATACTCTACACAATGGTAGAATATGATGATGTACAGGGTACATGTCATAATCAAAGGCTGCATTATGTGGCAATAACCTCCTGTAGGGATCATAAGTGGTTTTTTCCAGCCAAATTCCATTGGAACCCATTTGGCACATTTTGGAGGATGACAATCTATATTTCTCCTTTGGTTCATCACAATTTACTCATAGAATATTAACAGACACAATATTTATGACACTGGAAATACATTCCCTGAGGTCCATAGATGTTCCTAGATACCAAGAACATGCTAATGAACCTTGTATAAGTGGAGCAATCTTCCCTTTTACTTGGGTATGTACTTTTAGGCAAATTTTTGAAAATTAGGGTGTGGGTTTAAGAGGTTAATCCCATGTCAGTAAAGTGGTTTTGTTTGCATTTGTTTATTTGAAGTTCAAGTTCAACTCAAAAGATTGATGTATATATGAAGAATAATCACAATAATAATCATGATAATCATACACATTTTATATAATTTGAAAGCCCTAGTTGTTATCTTCAATATGGTACCATATATGAGGTACTTTGAACATGCCCACTAACAAATATTCCATAACAAACCCATGAAGTTCAGGTTCCGTAAGGTTCAGATTTGGATGAGTTTTTTTAGACCGGGTCCGGTACCGGACCCAAAATAACATCACATCATAAATCCATGTCTACAGACTGTATGGATTAATGTTGCGTTTTAATTTATTTTCAAATGTAGCCAAGGTTAAAGACCCTAATCCTGGCACAACTCTATCAGCTGAGTAACAATGTTCATCAAAGTGTTGAGTGCTACAGTGTAGGTTAGTTTATTAGGACAGTTCATGACAGTAATGATTGGACGAGGAGTTGGGTGGCTTCTTTTGTCAGGAAGGGGCGGATTCTTCTGACGTTGCTCAGGAGGAATCTGCATGTTCTGGTTGTCGCTGCAATGTGAGCGGAGAAGTTCAACTGGTCGTCGAGGACAACACCAAGGTTCTTGTCGGTCGGGGACGTGGTCAGGGTTCCCCTTTAGTGTTAATATTGCAATTTGAAATGCATTCATTTACAAGCGATTATCCGCCATTTTGAATTTGCGTCGCAATTTAGTTTGTAGTCATATGAGGAGAGGACATCCAGAGCTCTCAAAATTACTTGAGCGTTGACATTTAGAAAAACTACATTACCTAGCTCATGCCAGCTTCCTGCAAGCAAATTAATTCGTTTTATTTCTCTTATTTTTTGGGATTATATACCACAAAACTGAATGTTATTGTCATAAATTAGAATGCAATTAGTTTATCTACCTTTCTGTGAATGTTTAGCAAAAATCCCTTTTGCAATCCGATAAAAAATGGCGGACCGGTCTTCATAATAAAGAACTGACTGTATTTACAGTAGATTTCATTCATGGTTCTTGCTGCACGCCTGGTGATACTAAATCCAGATTGAACTCTGCCATTTTAAAGAGGAGATTTGGCCCGATCCATAGATGTGCAACTTGGCTATAAGGTCATTTATATTTAGACACATGAATGTGTCTGTGAAAAGATATCGCTAATCAATACAGACATTCCACAGGGGTTTCCGATATGTTCCCTTGGCAGGACTAACACCAGGGAGTGCTGCGGGATAGTCAGACTGGTGGTCAGAAGAACGACGACCGGTGTACTGTGGAAGACACGAAGAAGCAAGGAACACGCCCTCTCTCTGCGCTGACCGTCGACGAGAGCAGGTGTGCGATAGAGAGCTCTAGCGAGAATTTAGCTAACGGCTAATAAAGTGGCCCAGTGACTAAGTGTAACGCAGTGTATAGTGTATAGTATCGAGACGTCGCGCCGGCGAGGAGAACGGTCAACCGACCAACGTGAGAGGACGACGGAGACCCTGCGAATTAGAAGTCTAGGTCGTGAGTTAGCCGCACCTGCTATTAAGTAACACTTTCATTGTGAGTTAGCCTGTTAGCTTAGCTCGTCGCGCTCACCAAGCTAACCGTGAAAGGAGGACGCTTCAACCCAAGGCTTCTACTGGACGCTTCGGGCACCAGCAGACCACCTACTGACTACCCGCATCATCCCGGCCGGGGTGAACCAGGTGACGGTCTACAGAGACCCCTTTTATCGCCGGAGAAGCACCGACTTCATGATACATGCGTGCTAAAGCCAGCCACGGCTAGACTGTTTAACGTGAACTTGACATTGTTAGTAAGCGCCGCGGCGGCAAACTTTGCTAGGCACGCATGTTCATGAAAGGGACAACCTGTGCTTTC
Organism: Notolepis coatsorum; assembly: GCF_963971535.1. Classification (NCBI taxonomy): domain Eukaryota; kingdom Metazoa; phylum Chordata; class Actinopteri; order Aulopiformes; family Paralepididae; genus Notolepis; species Notolepis coatsorum. Next base: position 36,477,160 of record NC_140172.1, read on the forward strand.
TCCTGGTCTCTGGAATACAGCCTTTTATTTGCTCAGGCTCTCAAGGGAGTGAAAGGGCCATTGTGTTTGCGGCCACAACGTCCCCAAGCTACAACCGGGCGCTCCAACGGGGTTTTCTTTATTCTTTTCTTTATTCTTTTATTTTGGTAGTAACTTTAATGTGCCGGCTTAGTACAGGTGTGGGCCCACGCAGGTTGTATGTACATGTTCCAGGTTACCCACAGGGTTGAACCGGGTGGGTATTAGTATTCTGCATTGTGCTGACGCAGCACCCCCTTAAAGGGGAACTATCTTATAAATGGCCTTTTTGAGTGTTTAGCATTGTTTCCTAGCTATGTGAACTTATATTAATATGATCTATGTCTCAAAATTCTCATATTGGCGCATTCTTCCAATTCTCCTCTCACAATATTCACCCTCACTGAACTGAGTCGTTTGAAAATGTGCCTATATGTGATGTCATATAGTCACTGCTGCATGTTAATGTTCAGGCGAACACGACGGTGCACAGTGGTTTAGGAGCCCAGGCTCAAAACAGCTCGAGATCTTGAGGTAGAAAAATGCTGTTTTTGAGGACTTGATTAGAAATACAAAACAATGAATAAAAAAAATATATATATTACAGAGGTGTTCCATAGACTCACAGGAATTGTGTAAAAGTGCCCAAATAGTGAAAGAAATAGTAAAATAGTTCCCCTTTAAAGGGAACGTGCCCCATTTAATTAACATTGAGTAAAAGTGTAATAACATGTTTCTGTGACTGCTCAATTCCCATTTTTCAGTAAAGTGAGACTGATGATTGGATTCGCTGTGTGCGTGTGGTTTTATGGTGTCGTACTGTCTAACTTCTTTTAATACCCTGTATTTCACCCAGCAGGGTAGGTGTTAATTTCAGGTCTCTCCACAGAGAAAGGTATGGTACTGCTTTGGGGAGAATTACACCAACCACTACTTCCACCGGGTATGAGGGGGTGTGGAGCGTACTAGGGGAGTGTGGGTGATTAGGGGTTACTGAGTATTGCCCTTAAGAGGCGGGAAGGACCAGTACACCAGTCCTAGGTCAGTAAATCCTAAGGCCCTATATGTCACCTTTGCTAACCTTAAGCCTAGTACCTCAACACTGCAGTCGGGGACCCGGCTGGACTTAGCTCTGCCGGGTGCCTACTATCCGGTGCCAGTAGAATAGCACCCTCACCAAGTAGGGATAATCCACCCTTCTACATATAGGCCTAATATTCTATATTCTATATTAATATTTCAAATAGCATGTGTCCGGATGGCAGAATTCAGTACTACTGTATCTACAAAACCTTCTGTTTAATCATCTTCCCTTTGTTCATTTGCTTAGATTTTTTATCTCACGAAGGTGCTGAACGAGGTCAGTCGCAGGAGGGAGGTGGTGTTTTCACTGTCAAAGATGCAAAGAAAAATCATAATTTATATTCTCCTTTGTTTCATCACAATTTACTCAAGCCTAGTAACAGACACAATATTTCTGACACTGTGAATACATTCCCTGAGATCCATATATCAGAACATGCAAAGGGACTTTGTAGAAGTGGAGCAATCTTCCATTTATTTAGGTATGTATTTTTAGGTGGATTTTCTGAAAATAGGGCTAGGTCTTAAGAGGTGCCATGGTAACCATGGCAGCAGTATTGATTGAGTCATTTCTTTAGCTAATGATGGATTATAGATCTGATAGATTTTAGCCTTGGGACCGGCTGGACATGATGAGGTATTCTGTTAACACTGAGATAGATTAAATGGGAGAGACCCTCCCTCCCTCTCTCCTTATCTATCCTACCCTTTTAGAGAGACCCTCCCTCCCTCTCTCCTTATCACACTTTTAGAGAGTCCCTCCTCCCCTCTCTCCTTATCACACTTTTAGAGAGACCCTCCCCCCCTCTCTCCTTATCACACTTTTAGAGAGACCCTCCCCCCTCTCTCCTTATCACACTTTTAGAGAGTCCCTCCTCCCCTCTCTCCTTATCACATTTTTAGAGAGACCCTCCCCCCTCTCTCCTTATCACATTTTTAGAGAGACCCTCCCCCCCTCTCTCCTTATCTATCCTACCCTTTTAGAAAGACCCTCCCTCCCTCTCTCCTTATCACACTTTTAGAGAGACCCTCCCCCCCTCTCTCCTTATCACACTTTTAGAGAGACCCTCCCCCCTATCTCCTTATCTATCCTACCCTTTTAGAGAGACCCTCCCTCCCTCTCTCCTTATCACACTTTTAGAGAGACCCTCCCCCCCTCTCTCCTTATCACACTTTTAGAGAGACCCCCCCCCCCTCTCTCCTTATCTATCCTACCCTTTTAGAGAGACCCTCCCTCCCTCTCTCCTTATCACACTTTTAGAGAGACCCTCCCCCCTCTCTCCTTATCACACTTTTAGAGAGACCCTCCCCCCCTCTCTCCTTATCTATCCTACCCTTTTAGAGAGACCCTCCCTCCCTCTCTTCTTATCACACTTTTAGAGAGACCCTCCCTCCCTCTCTCCTTATCACACTTTTAGAGAGATCCTCCCTCCCTCTCTCCTTATCTATCCTACCCTTTTAGAGAGACCCTCCCTCCCTCTCTCCTTATCACACTTTTAGAGAGACCCTCCCTCCCTCTCTCCTTATCACACTTTTAGAGAGACCCTCCCTCCCTCTCTCCTTATCACACTTTTAGAGAGACCCTCCCTCCCTCTCTCCTTATCACACTTTTAGAGAGACCCTCCTCCCCCCTACTCCTATCCATCCTACTATTTGTCAGAATTTCCCCAAGGGGATCAATAAAGGAATATCTCATCGTATATTTCCATATCATATCACTGCTCTAGCATCTTGTACTTCTGTTGATAAAAAAAAATTCGTGTTTCAAGCTAGTCTGAAGCATGGAGCCATGGACCAAACATATTCTACAAATGAACCCAGGGAGACATGTGAATCGCGATATAGAGCAGCGAAGTGTTAAGAAAATGGTGAAGGCAAGTTGCTCAAATCAAATAAAATGTATTTGTAAGGCCTGACAACACACATTAACCCTTTCACTGTCACACGACAGAAGGTTAACCCTTTACTATCACACAACCGCGGAGCTAATGATGCTAATGATGGAGCATCGCCATCGGTTGTGTGATAGTAAAGGGCTAACCTTCTGTATTCTCACAGTGAAAGGGTTAACCGGCTGTCGTGTGGCAGTGAAAGGGTTAATGTCTCCATGAGCCGGACACGTCTTCTTTAAACAAGTCAAAAAGAAACATCACAATAAATCAAGAACAAAACTAAAAACACCATGAAATCCAAAATAAAAAGTTAAATAAATAAATGCAACACTCCCAGACATACCCCACGTGAAGGTAAGGAAACACTCACTAAAAACCTAGCAATAGGAAAAAAGCACCACTGCTCCAAGCTTTTGACTGCCTCGCTAGCCGACATTAGCTGCTGAGTGACCACCAAAGAAGTGTGTTCTCTGTAGGCTAAGCATTGCACTGTGGGGATTAGGAGGACTCAAGGTGAGCTGCATCACTTTAATTACTGATGACCCCGTTTTGAGCCCTTTAAACAGAGTAGGAATAAAGGAGTAGAGTGGAGTGTGTCAGGATGCCCCCCCCCACCAGGGTCAGACCTCTATCTTTGGTCAGACCTCTATAACCGTATGGACTAAGGGTGTGTTAATATATAAATATCTGTTCAACCATCAAAATGATCTGTATCTGTATTCGGATAGAAAACCGGAAGTGGGTGTGTCATTTTTAACCAAACTAAGTTTTATGAACTGTCTGAAGTTTACTCCGCCTTTAACTGGGGGACATTGAACAATCAGAAACTGAAAAAAAGATTACATAACAGTAATAGTATATATTCACTTTTTTGCCTGTTTAATTTTTTTGTAGAACAGCAGGCCTTGCACACAACCCACCCCCTGCTAAATCAGGTGTGTTCTATTGAAGCAGCTTGTAGACTGTAGGCTGCCCATAAGATTTTGTTCTCCGACAATACAGTTGAATCTAATCAAATCTAATATTTGTGTGATGTTTTGAAAACAAAGCTTTATATAGCAGAAAAAGTTTAAGCATGATACATGATACATGATAATTTTGTGGGACCCTCTCGAAAACGAGATACTGTATCTCAATGTGGTTATCCCAATAAAATAATTTCAATATATGAACGTCAGAAACTAAAAAGAAAAAAAAAGAAATCAGGTATCTCGTACAAATGGGCCCATATTCAAGATTTCATTTCTGAAGTCTATCATCTAATGAATTATTCATACATAAGAAATTTAAGAATGATAAATAGCCTATATGAAATTAGTTGGCTGTTTCGGAGGAGCGAATACCACCTGACATGACCACCATGTCTGCCGTCAAAAGATACTTATATTCATAATATTTGTTTTTATTTGGAGTAGCGAAAATATTTAGTATAATATTTGGAATGGTGTCTGGAGATCAAAAGCATTGTGATGCGCGTCAGTATCTCAGTTACCAGTAACTGCATTTGTGATTTGTCATACCAGGACAGTTCATGACAACAGATCAATGTATATATATTATATATATTCCTGGAATTGGCATGATTGAAGATAGGACAGTCCTGCAGCGGAGCACTGCGTCAACGTAACATAATCCCCCCCCCCCCCCCCCCCCCAAATAATAATATTAATATCTGTGTCCATCTCATTATTCGTGCTTTCCCGAATTCATATTGGGATTCGGGTTTGTCCCTATTGAAAGATAGCACTTGTTTTTCATATGTGTATATAATGTAAATATCTGTACTCGGTTCCACTCAGGTATTATATTAACACCGACAGCTTCTAGGTCTATAGATCTTAAAGGAGGAGACAGACAGTGTGTGTTTTTAGTTAGACTGAAGGCGCAGACAGGGCCTGTAGCAGATAACCCACTAGCCAAGGTCAGCATCGAGAGAGCAGTCTGGATATCACTTAGATGAGAGGGGGGCAGGGCAGGCAGATGAGAGAGTGAGAGAGAGACACGTAGACACATTGATGTTATAAATTAGTTCTTCCGGGTTTGAGGTAGACTAGGAGACGAGGCAGACGTGTAGACACGTTGACAAAGAGACAGCAGTAAGCTGGAGGGTGGAGGATGGGAGGCCCTCCACCCTCCTGAGCCACGAGATAGCTAGCTTCGGCTAACAGGGAAGGCTTTTGGCTAACCACTGGGCCGCAACAACCATCAAGCTGATAACAGGAGAGATCGTTAGAATAATGAATTTAGTAGACTTTCAAAGACTTTCAGAACTGTTTTCCATCTTGTACAAGTCTGTTTATTGAAAATAAACATAACGATTTAAGGAAAGGTATCACGTTTCCCGTGTCGATTCTTCTGATTACGGATGTACCAACGGGGTGATGCCAGCGTGTGACAGCCAGTATGATAAGTAGAGTATAACCAACACAACGCAGAGACTTCACGGACCCACAGGTGACGAGTTGATTAAAGGCTGAACACGAGAAATCCAACACTTTGGTCCCTATGGACTGAGACATGAGACCAGTGAGTAGTATTCTGCTCTGCCCTCTTAGCTTGACCGAGGAAAGCAAAGCTACTGTAGTGATCATACGAGGATCAAGAAAAAGAGGAAAACAACAGCTGTGATTGGAGGGTCAAGAAAAGAGGGTGGAGATTGAGATAGGTATGGTTGGATAAATGTCAAGAAAATACCTTTATTTTAAGTCGTCTGCCGGCTCCTAATTACACTGAAGGACTGACTATAGGCACAACTCAATAGCTTTGGATACTCTGCATTTGTTGTGCATGTGTTGTGAACTGGCAGTCAAGTCACGTTTCAAGTTTATGTCCTTAGAATCGAACTGTTTGCCTGAAGAACCATATAAGTCAATCCAAATCACTTGGGAGTGTGAATGTGATAATATCACAAGCAAGTATGGATACAACACTAATAGCGTTTGAAAACATTGCTCCTTTGAAAACTTAAAATGAGAATTATATGGTTCTTCACCTGAGGTACTCAATTATGGAAGTGTGGAACAGAAGGCCTACGTGATACCATGGATGTAGAAAACCTCCAATCTTTTCATAGACGACCTGGCAGTGACAGAAGAGGCCCCGGACCGCCAACACCAGTCTCACCACCCTCACTTCTGCTCTCTCTTCTCCCTCTGGCCCCGATCTATAGATCGATAGATAGATTTATAGATAGATACTTTTATGGATATTAAAAGTATTACATAAGACTTCAGGCTATGGAACAGTTATGTTTTCCAGCTCCTACCTCTCAGCTGGAACCCAAAAACAGGCATCTGGCAACAAGTCAACACAAAAGTAAGGAGCAAATATTTTATTTCAGTGTGTTCAAACCTCTGTTTCTCTATTACATTAGCACTCAAAGTGATTTTTATGCTAAATGTTCAGGACTGGGGTTAATTGGTTCTACAGTGGGATTTGAATGGGGTCTACATTGGGTTTTGAATAGTTTCTACATTGGGTTTTGAATGGGTTCTACATTGGGTTTTGAATTGGTTCTACAGTGCGCTTTGAATAGGTTCTACCGAGGGATTTTAATGGCTCTACATAGGTTTTGAATGGGTTCTACATTGGCCTTTGAAAGGGTTCTACAGTGGGCTTTGAATGGGTTCTACAGTGGGTTTTGAATGGGTTCCATGATTTCTAGGGCCATGGAACCTGCTCGCAACATAGAGAACCATGTAAAGTTGCAATTCAAGTAAAAACATGAAAATGGACTAAATCTGAGATTTTTTGATGATATGTGCATGTGTATGTACCTCCTTGTAATTTGTCTCCCAATTGTCATGGGCGGTTGCATGATGATGATGTAGAAAGTGGTGCAGAAAATGCTCAGACAAGCGTAATGATGGAGAGATATGAGGTAAAACGAGTGTGTAATAGACTGAAGGAACAAAGGCTGCTGATCGTTTCATCTCTCCACCGTTCCAGTAAAAGAAGAAATTGCAGTGCTGCTCACACCTGCAGTGCAAGAAAAAAAAGCTCAAATCTTCCATCATTCTGAAGAATCGTAGAATTGGTCATCAATCCCGGAGAAGAACAGCCATTTCCTTGGTGGGTCTGTTAGTTAATTTATTCCCTGTTTTATTCAAGCAAAACCATCAACATAGACAGTATATACATACATATACACATAAATGTATATGCAGTGCACAACAAATCTACTCACCCAAAGGGGCCATGGTAACTCAAAACCGTTTGTGTTGCTTGTGCAAGGTCAGATCAAAAAGAAGGTCATGGAGCGTGCTCAGAAGAGAGCAGGCATCCATCTCAACAGGGACCCTCCCTGTTTTATTGCAGTGTTTGATGACTATAGTTATTAAACCCTGTTCATTCTTAACCACCCTAAGTGGCTATTCTGTAGACATAACATACAAGTCATAATATAAATTGTTACGGTTTGTATGCGACCCCAATAGCACAACACAAGACGGGTATGAGAGTTAGCCAAAACCTGGGCATGATTTATTCACAAACAAAAAGCGGCACTGTCCCTTTAACACATTAACTGCCACCGAGTTTGCCCGTCTCATACCACTCTCTGCCACCACTCTAAGCCTATGGAGATGTTCACCTTCTTTGCAGGGCTATAACTTTTTAAATTGTATTGCTAAATTGACATTACTATGGCCCATTCAACATTGATTATCTATCATTCAGGATGTAGGAACGTTATACTTTTTCATTCATAGATTCATACGAAAATACCGTCTAGAATATAAATATGTTTTTATCGTTTTCTGCAGTAATTCCTAGAACGTGAGTTATAGGCATAAACGCATATATACATTATCAACTGCCGTTTGTTGCCGATACACGCTATATAAAAAATTTCAACTGTACATGATCCTAAACATTATGACTCATCATGCACGGATGAACGGGGGGGGGGGGTCGTTTATAATTCCGTGATCGTCAGTAAATGCTTTAAGTAGTATGGGTGATATATTGATCAGAGCAGTTTGCAATAGTAATAAACAATCACGCTGAAAATAACGTCAGCGTCCTCTTACCGTTCGCCGATGAGACTGGAGAAAAAATATTCCACTTATTTGAGGTGGATCGACTAGATCCATTTCCGGTTTGTATAATAATAATAAACGCCCAAATCATATCGATTATTGAGTTATGGCAGCGATCCATATACACGGATGTGTGTCTAGAGTCCCGCAACAATATGTGAGTGCCGGACGCATTTCCCAGATGCACGGAGATCACCAGAGATCCATTTCCGGTTGTAACTCGCCGATCAATCACCAGGCGGCAGTATTGAAGCGTTGCAGAGTTGTGCAGGCTCCCACGGTATCAGCCGAGGCTGGGTGAGGGAATTATGAATACCATGGCAAAAAAATGAAATATGATCTGAATAACGTTGTACGCCGTGGAATGGCAGAATTAGCATGACCTTGAAACGCGTTGTACGACGTTATTGGCGCCCAATGTGTTAAGGGAGAACAAAAATACACTGGTGAATATTCTAGAGTCCATGAATGAAGTGAAAGTTCTGAGTCTGGTCTTGGACAGACTCACCAGAACACTGCAGACGGGCAACTCAGCAAACATGGGGTCCATGAAAAAAGGAGTGAGAACATAGGCATCCTCCCGTGGAAGCATAGAGAGCGATGACGATGTCTCACACCAGGAACGCTGCCGACGGGCAACTCAGCAAACAGGGACCCACGAAAAAGGAGTGAGAACATAGGAATCCTCCCATGGAAGCACAGAGAGCGATGACGATGTCTCACACCAGGAACGAGGCCCACGGAGAGAGAGTAGGGCAGTAGATGGCACGACGTCTCACCCCAGAGACGCGGCAGTAGATGGTAGTGTACAGAATGACCTGGCAATGAGTGGAAGGCAGTCGGCAGTACTTGTAGTCTCCCGACGAGCCGATTGCCAACCACTCTCGGGTGCATGAGCTGAATGTTCGGCACGCCCCCTCGTTGGGAAGCATGCAGTTCCTACCGAGCCCTCACAATAAATAATAATATCTGACATCAATGGCCACCTACAGATCCAGCACTGAAAAATAGAACCTCTGCTGCTCCCCTGCTGCTCCTCCACCACTCCACTGGCCAAATTGATTTTGTGACTCCTATTGTTCTGGGCCGGGCCAGATTTCACACCTCCACTGCCTCCCACTGGGGATACTTTTTCATCTTAAATTTGTATTCGTCCCAAACGCCCCAGCTCCATCCGATTCCTTAGCTTTATTCACTGTTTACTTATCATGCATTGCAACACTAATATATGGGCAGTACCCCAAGTCAGACTGCCCATATAAAAATGATCTTGGTGGTCTCAGGGCAGTAGCCCCCGACCCCCTCCCTGGGGGAGCACTTAAGTTAAGTACCCTCCCTTTGTTCACTTTGGGAGCCAGCCACCAGCCCCCGAAATATAACACCTGAGTGCTAGTTCTAAAGTGGCAGAGGAGCAGCAGAACAGCAGCAGAAGGGATCTGAATTGTCAGTGCTGCATCTGTAACCATCATTCTCCTTAATTGGCTGATATCAATCATATGACCTATATCAATCCTATGTGGACCCCAGGAAGGATAGAGGTCACCTCTGTAACAGCTAATTGACCTATCTCCTCCAAAAACCTTTGGTTTCTCTCGGAACAAAGGGTTTGTCTGAGGGAAGCAACAGTTGTGATTGGATGATCAAGAAAAGAGGGCAGGGTTTGAGATATGTAATTTGGGATCTGAATAAGCAATCTATTTGATATTGGTGACTCCCAGTAGGAGTCAAGTCATTCACATGTTGTGGTGTCAGTGCTGTGGTTGAACCGCTTGTGATTTCATAGCTTGACTATACAAAGTGTTCCAACAGCAGCCTTTAGGATGCGGTGAAGTGTTCCAACAGCAGCCTATAGGATGCGGTGAAGCGTTCCAACTGCAGCCTTTAGGATGTGGTGAAGTGTTCCAACAGCAGCCTATAGGATGCGGTGAAGCGTTCCAACTGCAGCCTTTAGGATGTGGTGAAGTGTTCCAACAGCAGCCTATAGGATGCAGTGAAGCGTTCCAACTGCAGCCTTTAGGATGTGGTCAAGTGTTCCAACAGCAGCCTATAGGATGCGGTGAAGCGTTCCAACTGCAGCCTATAGGATTGATTGATTGATTGATTGAAAACTTTATTAACAGATTGCAGAATGGGTACAATACAGTACAGCTCAATACACACAATTGTTAAGGGGATGCAGACCAGAGAAATACTTTCGTCTTGTTTACATCAGGGTCCCCCATTTTCAATTCATCAGGACATATATGACATACATGACATACAGATAGTCAGTACTGCTACATCTATACATTTATGACATACCAGATTTGCAAATACAGTACTGTTTGTGATACAGAAGGAGTCAGGAAAAGGGAGTATATACATTTGACGTAGAAACTGTACATTGGAGGAGGTTGGGTGGGGGGGGGTTGGGTACACTGGGATATTGACAACCATACTGGGTAATCTACATCGGAGGTGGTTGGGGGGGGGGGGGCACACTGTATATACAAGCAAAACTGTACATTGAGGGGGGGGGGGAGAGACACTGTACAAACAAACAAAATTGTACATTGGACTATTGACAAAACCATACTAGGTAAATGACTGTACATTGGAGGGGGTTGGGTTAGGATATTTACAGGGGCCAGTGTTGAATTGCAGTCTCCCGTAGGTGTCCCTTGAGAGAGGTTTTGAAAGTGGGTAGTGATCCACATTCCTTTACAGCTTTGGGTAGGGCGTTCCACATTGATGTGGCATAATTGCGAAACGTGTTTAGTCCCTTATTTGAGCCGAATCTGGGTTTAACATGATTTGTGGAGCTCCCTCTGGTGTTGTGATCGTGGTATTCACTGACCTTTGGGAAGTATTTTGACATGTACATGGGTACCTTGGTCGTGTAGTGTATCTTGTAGACCAGGCCCATTGCAAGTTGCTGTACTCTGTCGTCTACTCTAAGCCATCCTAGGTTGTCAAAGTGGGCAGGGGTGAGGTGGGTTCTAGGAGTAAGGTCAAGCAGTAGTCTGACCAGTTTGTTTTGAGATGTTTGTAATTTGTTTTTAGTGCCTTTGAGGTGCTTTGGTACCATGAGGTGCAAGCATAGTCGTAGTACCCCTGAATGAGTGCTCCTGCCAGAGTCTTCAGGGTATTCTTGTTTACCAGAGAGGAGATCCGGTACAAGAATCGAGTTCGTTGGTTGACTTTTTTTATTACATTGGATGCCATTTTGTCACAGGAGAGATTAGCCTCTAGGATGGAACCCAGGTAGGTAATTTCATCTTTCCTTGTGACAATATTGTCACCCACTGTAACTGAGAAGCCGTCGGTCTTGCTGAGTTTGTTATGCGGATGCGGTGAAGCAGTGGAGGTTTCTCTATGACAACACGTGAAACACAAATTCACTCATAATTCATAATTATTATTAATTTACATATACCTATATAAAAAAAAAAATATATATATATATATATATTTTTTTTTTTTTTTTTTTATATATATATATGTTTTCCTCTGTAAAAAATGCCAGTGCATTTTTTTTTTTTTTAAATGGCCAAAATTGACAGCTCTGAGCATGCCTGCACTGCAGTATTGCCTTAATTATTCGTGAAGAATACTTCACAGGTGTGACCCTTTGTTAAATAAATAATATATAACAGCGAATCAAAATAGGCTATTAATTTCATCTAAGCACGGTCTGTGCAGTTAAACTCTTGCCACTGAATGGAGGATTGATTGATTGACAGCCTTGACATCCAATATTACACAGAGGTTGAATGATTGACAACCTTCAAAATCCAATCAGAGACTGTCTGCAAGTGGTGCCAGGAAGTCTGCAGCTGGACTGGCGTCAGTGTTCTACTATAGTCAACGTTGTGTTGCATCATCTGTTTGCCTGAAGAAGAACATTTATTTGCCTAATATAATCATTCATATTTTAATATCTTTATTCACTTGTTCAGTTATTGTTGTGCACTGCATCGTTTACTTGGATGATATAAATATATATTTTTTTAAATCTCAGTTGAACTTGAAGACTAGTGTAGTTCTAACTAACTTCCTTGTTGTTGTAGCTGGCTAATATAGGAAATTATTTTTGCAAAGAATTATGGATGCTCCTCCAAACATCGTAGATCGGATCATACAGGAATCTTTTCACACATTCTCCTATGAAGAAAAGCTAAGAGTAAAAGCAGACGGTTATAAGGAGACAGCAAATTAATGAATGAATGAAAACTTTATTTGGGTGAATCGCTTGGGTGACTGTCTGGAGTCGGAGTCCCGAAAATGGAACGTGTGTCACGCATCAACAGAATAGTGGATTTCGACAGCATCCTCACGCAAATGAAGGATCGATTGGATTAGATCACAAAAGACTGCTGTTTGATGATATATATATATATTTTTTTATCTCAGTTGTTGTCAAACGAAAGCCTGCAGTGCTTAGCCTGGACCAGCCGAAGTGTAGTAGTTCTAACTTCACTCGGGAGACAAAAGCCAAACATCAATTTGATGCAACAAGCTGGCTCGCGATGCTATATTGTTTACATTTCCCATGGGATTAATGCACGCGGCTCGAGTCGGACTCGTCACATGGAGAAGCTGCACTATTCAACGATGGATGAGATCGATCGAGATACCGTCTTTATGGGTAAGTGTCTTGGCTTTAGAATGTCAGTTTGTGTAACGTTAAGGCGCTCCCATAGTCCAGCAGACTGTACACAGAGCCGCGCGGACATCCGCGGAGTCTGCTCTGTGTACAGTCTGCTGGACTATGGGAGCACCTTTACTGTAACCGAATTTAAACCGCATCATAACTCCTACATCGACCATGTCACTTTTCAAAAGGCATGAATGAATGAAAACTTTATTTAACAGATTGCAGAATGGGTACAATATACAGTACGGCTCAATACACATAATTATTAAGGAGATGCAGTAGACCAGATAAAGACTTTCGTCTTGTTTACATCAGGGTCCCCCATTTTCAATTCATAGTGAAATGTATCTTGTGTTATTAGGAGCCCTGCTAAAGTTGGTAGCTAACGTTATATTGATAATGTTTCAATATTATCAGGTTGATATTATTAGGTTGATATTATAATGGTGTCAGTGTTTCAGATAGCAAGGTGTCAGAGCTTTGGTTGAGAGAGATTACAGTGCTGTCTCTTAAAACTCTTAAACAAGTATTGAGCAAGACGAGTTAGTCTGTTGTGTTGTGCGTATTGTATGGGAGGGATAATGATGACTGTGTGTAACTAGGAGGGATATGAGGACTGTGTGTATGTGGCACTGAATTGATGTAAACAAGACGAAAGTCTTTCTCTGGTCTGCATCCCCTTAACATGTGTATTGAGCCGTACTGTATTGTACCCATTCTGCAATCTGTTAAATAAAGTTTTCATTCATCATTCATTCATTCATTCATTCATTCATTCATTCATTCATTCATTCATTCATTCATTCATTCATTCAGTGTAGAACGAAGAACTATAACATTCTCATTATCAAAGACCACAGTCTTAAACACACGCACACACAAAAGATACATGGACTATTGTTATTGGACACAAGCCACACACATGGACCCTGCACTGCACCATAATACACCTGTGATTATAGTATACTTGTTATTACACACACACACACACACACACACACACACACACACACACACACACACACACACACACACACACACACACACACACACACACACACACACACACACACACACACACACACACACACACACACACTCTCTCTCATTCAGTTCTGTTGTGTTAATATAAACCCGCCGTGGTCTCTCTCTGTCTCTCTCTCTCATTCAGTTCTGTTGTGTTAATATAAACCCGCCGTGGTCTCTCTCATTCATTCATTCATTCATTCATTCATTCATTCATTCATTCATTCATTCATTCATTCATTCATTCATTCATTGTCCTTGTGTTACATAAAAACCCATCTGTGGCCTCGTGCAGAGGAAGGTGTTAAATACATGTTAGATATTCCAATGTACAGTTTTGCATACCATTGACTCAGAATGGTCTGTGTTATTTAAATCGTCACAGCAGTATAGTTTGTTTATACTTCAGTATGACAAGTATGATATTTAAACATGGTCCCCAAAATGAATGGAAGCGAATGAGGAGCCTGACACATGGGAGGAATGGGGGTGTTACAGCGTTGGGGATGTTTAAAAAATATAATTTAATATATAATATAATATAATAATTTGTGCTTCACCTAAAAATTTGGTCAGCAGCCTCCACTGCGGTGAAGTGTTCCAACAGCAGCCTATAGGATGCGGTGAAGTGTTCCAACAGCAGCCTATAGGATGCGGTGAAGTGTTCCAACAGCAGCCTATAGGATGCGGTGAAGTGTTCCAACAGCAGCCTATAGGATGCGGTGAAGTGTTCCAACAGCAGGCCTTAAAGGAAATGTCTGGTCCCAAAGAAGCTTGTTTGCCGACAGAGGGAAAGGTATGTTCTGTATTTCCCACAGTGTTGAACAGATGGGAGAGATGCTGACAAGAGAGGGGGGAAGGGGGGCAGACTACCAGAGTGAGTGAGGGTGAATGAGAGAGGGGGGTAAAAAGACTAACAGAGTGAGTGAGGGTGAATGAGAGAGGTGGGTAAACAGTAGGGATGCACCGAATATTCGTCAGCCGAAAATTATTGGCCGAAAATGGTTAAGAAAATGCCCTTTCGGCCGAAAAAATATCACAGAATGTCAAAGAACAGGGTTGCGTTCGAAACCTAACGCGTTGTTGTGATGACATAATCAAAACGTGGCTACAGTCATAACATGCGCAACGTGTAACGTGAGCTCTTCAGTTCTGTGTTCTACAGCCTATGATAACTCCTCTTGGGAGTCACGCTGTTTCTATGTAAACTCTGCGAGCAACGCGTCTAATAAATGCGGCTTTAACATGCTTTATATCCTCGCCTACATTACTATATATGCCCATCGCGGTTAAAACCGTTTTAACTAATGTTAGCGTTAAGGTAGCTAACAACGCAACAGTCCTTCCATGTAGGCTAGAATGCCGATAGCATCACAATGGTTTCAACCGGAAGGTTTGGATTCTTACATATCTCGATGTGATTTATCTAGAAATATCTACAGCAAGGATTTTAGGTGTCAGTGAATCCAAAATTGCAATGTGGTTAGAAGTGGTGGAGAGAATAAAATCTAGCATATGAATTGTAGTGCCTGGTAAGGAGCGAATGATAATGGATGGATTATCCAAGTGGGGTTCCGGGGGTGGGGGGGGGGGGGGGGGGAGCGAGCGAGAGCATATGTGTGTAGGGTATTAGATAGCAAGTATTAGGTGTATATCTCGTATAATACATTTATTTAAATGGTGATTTCATTGGATGTGTACTGTTAATTAATGCTTGTATATCTAATTTTATGTTATGTTTATGTTTATGTGTATGTTTAAAAAATTATAAAAAAATTAAATATAAAAAAAAAGAGGGTTGGCCCTTTGCTGTCGCACAGCCGACGGCGATGCTCCGTCATTGGCATCATTGGCTCCGCATTTGCGGAGCTGGTGGTGCTGGTGGTGGAGCATCGCCGTTGGTTGTGTGATAGTAAAGGGCTAACCTTCTGTCGTGTGGCAGTGAAAGGGTTAAAGCTTGAGATTCTCCCCTCTGTTGCAGTTGAGTTTAAAACCTTGATCTTCAACCTTTGTCAATCAAGTTGTATGTGTTTTAATTTATTGTTATCCTTACTTATTGTTATGATTTTATATTCTGTGTGATTGTATATGCCTTTTTTGTGCTTAACTCTGTATGTAAACTTGACGTGACTGTACACTGTACATGAGGGAAACCTGAGTTGCCTTTCGACTTTGAAATGAAATTAAATGAGATAATGTAGTATTTTCCCAAGCTAAATGGTTAGGTTCTGTATCAGAACCTAATCTCCTCTGCTCTGCGTTGTGATTCAAAAACTTTAAAGCCCTGGAAAATACTTTAAACAAAGACTCAAGGGTCTTTGTTATGACGCTCAGCGGCGCAGCAGGAGGAATTAGGAGAAGAGGGGTTCCCGGTCGCGGCTCACGGCGACGTGATGAAGTGACGTCATCAGTTTGTGCCTCTCTGTATCGAAAACTTTGTCCATTTCCGGGTTTTTTTCGGCGTGGCATTATGACGTGTCCTTGAAACTACACGCTACTTTTTATTTTGTCTTGATAAACCAATAAATGAATGAACCAGGATCATTTCAATTCGATGCTAAATAAACTTTTACGCACGCGTAAAATGTGCCAGATATAATTTTACATGCGTTACATTTTTATCAATATCTTGGTCATTTTTTTAGATAGAATGAAACGGAAAAGTTTGGGAGGAAGTGACGAAGGAGGCGGAAGTTTACTGCCAGAAAGCAAGAGTAGAAGAAGTCTCCATGTGCGCGTAAAATCTGTCCAAAAGATAATTTCTGTGGGACAACACCGTTTTTTTTAGTAGTTATAGTTTATAGTTAGTAGTTCGACTTGTATAGCAGTAGTAGTAGTTGTAGTAGTAGCAGTAATAGTAGTAGTAGTAGTAGAAGTAGTAGTAGTTGTAGTAGCAGTAGTAGTAGTAGTAGTAGTAGTATTAGTAGACTTTAGTAGTAGTAGCAGTTTGAGCTAACATGCGTCGAAGTCAGCGTGCTAGCAATGTGCCCATGTGGAGGTCCCTCTACGCTGGAGATCAAGACATGAGAGATCTATTTGGTGATGATACAGATGAAGAAGTATCTTCAGATGGTTCTGATCATGATGACGTTGATGATCCATCGTTTGTTGGTGATGGTGACGAAAGGTCCACTGATCATGACGACAATGAAAGGTAAAGACACTTATTTTGGACTTTGATTGCTTTTGTTTTTGTCAAACTTGTTGGGAAAGGCAAAGAAAGGCTTTCACATGATAAGTGCACATGATGAATGCACATGATAAGTGTACATGCTAAGTGTACATGATGAATGTACATGACAAGTGTACATGCTAAGTGTAAATGCTAAGTGTACATGATGAATGTACATTACAAGTGTACATGATGAATGTACATGTACATGACAAGTGTACATGATGAATGCACATGATAAGTGTACATGCTAAGTGTACATGATGAATGTACATGACAAGTGTACATGCTAAGTGTAAATGCTAAGTGTACATGATGAATGTACATGTACATGACAAGTGTACATGATGAATGTAAATGACAAGTGTACATTATAAATGTACATGATAAGTGTACATGGTGAATGTACATGATAAGTGTACATGGTAAGTGTGCATCAAGAGATTCCTTGTTGAATGTTGAAAATAATGTGCTTTTTATTGTTTTCTACAGTGAGGAGGAGGAAGGAGCAGAAGGAGCAGAAACTCTGCCTTCAACCAGTTCTGTGAGACATGGAAGGAGGGCACAAGACAGGTGAGAGACTTATTATTATTATTATTATTATTATTATTATTATTATTATTATTATTATTATTATTATTATTATTATTATTATTATTATTATTATTATTATTATTATTATTATTATTATTATTATTATTATTATTATTATTATTATTATTATTATTATTATTATTATTATTATTATTATTATTATTATTATTATTATTACTGCTTTTGTTTTAGTTATTACTCTGTTCATAAAAGTTGAAAATAATGTATTTTTACATGTCATTGTCTACACAGCAATGATTTGCCTGGGACATCTAGGGGGGCAGGGCGTGCCCAAGTCCGGTCCAGGTCAAGAAATGACCCAGACAGGTGAGAGACTTATTATGGATGTGTATTGCTTTTTTATTATTACTAGGTTTGCAGACGTTGTACGCAATATATACAGAATGGAATATTGAGTGTATATACAGTGTGTGTGTGTTGTATGAGCAGTGTTTTATATGTACAATGTGTGTGCCATTTATGTGCAGACATGATGAGCAGCCTGCTCCACGCCGACCCAGGACAACCCGGGCCAGGCCAAGACGTCCAGTCCAGGCAGGAGATCAGACGCCCTGGAAGACGGACAATGATCCTGATCCAGCCCCTCAGCCCCTCCGGTTCATGCCGCGCAGACCCCCAGGACCGCAGCTAGACCCCCATGCCACGTATACACCCAAGGAGCTCTTCATGCTGTATTTTTCCATGGATACCATGAAGACCCTGTGTATCAACACTAACAAGAACGCGGCAAAGAACCAGGCAAGTTTCAAGTTTCTTTATTAGCTGTAGTTTTATATGAAATGCTTTTTCCTGTAAAATGTGACTAACTGAGTTACAATACAATATACAGGCACGGGGGCAAAAGACCAAGTGGGAGGATGTCCAGGCCGATGAATTGTACAAGTTCATCGGCCTGCTGCTGTACATGGGGCTCGTCCCACTGTCTGCGCTCCAGGACTTCTGGAGGGTCAAACACCTTCTCTCTGTGCCCCTACCAAGAATGGTCATGTTCCGGGACAGATTCAGGTATAATATATATTCCTGTATAGTGTACATCGTGTCCCATATGTTACTTATGTTTATAGTGTCGTTATATGACTTATAATATGACTTTGACTTCAGGTCAATCTTGTGGAACCTCCACCTGAGCGATCCCGAGGAGGATGCCATGAACGACGCCAGGAAGCGAACACCGGAACACGACAAACTGTTCCGCATCAAGCCGCTCATCCTCGACATCGGTGAGGCCTGCAAGGTGCACTACCACCCTAAGCGGCAACTGGCAGTGGATGAGAGGATGGTGGCCACGAGGGCACACACCGGCATGACGCAGTACATGAAGGACAAGCCGACCAAATGGGGGGTCAAACTGTTTGTGCTCGCTGACTCGGATAACGGCTACACCATCGGCTTCAATGTTTACCTAGGGAAGGCACACGTTCATACAAGTGAACACGGCATCACATATGATGCTGTTGTGGACCTCCTTGATACAGGATGGCTTGGGACTGGATATCACATTTATGTTGATAACTACTACACCAGTCCCAAGCTGTTCAAGGACTTGCTGGCCATGAAGCTGGGAGCCTGTGGAACCTACAGGGAGATCAGGAAAGACGTTCCCAAGGGGAGACCTAATGCCCTCAGGATGAAGTGTGAGAGAGGTCTCATCCGCTGGATCAGAGAGGGGTCCCTGGTCTTCGTGAAGTGGATGGACACAAAGTTGGTATGTATGTGTGTGTATGTATGTATGTATGTATGTATGTATGTATGTATGTATGTATGTATGTATGTATGTATGTATGTATGTATGTATGTATGTATGTATGTATGTATGTATGTATGTATGTATGTATGTATGTATGTATGTATGTATGTATGTATGTATGTATGTATGTATGTATGTATTTGTTATTCTTATTCGTGACTTTGTTCTGTCTAAATGTCTACTGTGAGCAATTTGTAGTGTCAAATTTCTAATGATTCATTTCTATTCTATTCTATCTAGGTGTCTGTGTGCTCCACCATCCACCCAGCAATCACACCTCCTGGTCAGAAGGTCAAGAGGAGGGTCAAGGCGGCCGATGGGACCTGGTCGGTTGTCTGGTTTCCGTGCCCCACCCCTGTGATCGAGCATAACAAACACATGGGCGGAGTCGACCTATCCGACCAGCTGATCCAGTATTACTCGACCCACCGGAGAACTGGCCGGTGGTATCGCACCATCTTCTTCCACTGTCTCGACATTGCTACCACCAACGCCTACATTCTGCACTGCGAGATATGTGAGGCGAAGCAGGAAGCGCATCTCTCCCACAAGGAGTTAATTTCAGTGATGATGGGGGAGCTGTGTGGACTGGACAGCACAGGAGCTCCTCTTGACAGGACCGCAAGCCATCTCCCTGTTCCCATCGCCCCTCCCGCAGCGGGCGCGGACAAGAGCCAGAAAGCCACCGCTGGCCGTAAGACCTGTGTCCGGTGCACCAAGGAGGGGAGAAGGAATCTGACCGCGTGGAAATGCCAGAGATGCGATGTCGCCCTCTGTCTAATTTTAGACCGCAACTGTTTTACAGAGTGGCACAATTGATCATGGAACACAGCCTCTCCTCCTGCTGGAACACAGCCTCTCCTCCTGCTGGAACACAGCCTCTCCTCCTGCCTCTCCTCCTGCTGGAACACAGCCTCTCCTCCTGCCTCTCCTCCTGCTGGAACACAGCCTCTCCTCCTGCTGGAACACAGCCTCTCCTCCTGCCTCTCCTCCTGCTGGAACACAGCCTCTCCTCCTGCTGGAACACAGCCTCTCCTCCTGCTGGAACACAGTCTCTCCTCCTGCTGGAACACAGCCTCTCCTCCTGCTGGAACACAGTCTCTCCTCCTGCTGGAACACAGTCTCTCCTCCTGCTGGAACACAGGCTCTCCTCCTGCTGGAACACAGTCTCTCCTCCTGCTGGAACACAGTCTCTCCTCCTGCTGGAACACAGCCTCTCCTCCTGCTGGAACACAGTCTCTCCTCCTGCTGGAACACAGTCTCTCCTCCTGCTGGAACACAGTCTCTCCTCCTGCTGGAACACAGTCTCTCCTCCTGCTGGAACACAGTCTCTCATCCTGCTGGAACACAGTATCTCCTCCTGCTGGAACACAGTCTCTCCTCCTGCTGGAACACAGGCTCTCCTCCTGCTGGAACACAGTCTCTCCTCCTGCTGGAACACAGTCTCTCCTCCTGCTGGAACACAGCCTCTCCTCCTGCTGGAACACAGTCTCTCCTCCTGCTGGAACACAGTCTCTCCTCCTGCTGGAACACAGTCTCTCCTCCTGCTGGAACACAGTCTCTCCTCCTGCTGGAACACAGTCTCTCCTCCTGCTGGAACACAGTCTCTCCTCCTGCTGGAACACAGTCTCTCCTCCTGCTGGAACACAGGCTCTCCTCCTGCTGGAACACAGTCTCTCCTCCTGCTGGAACACAGTCTCTCCTCCTGCTGGAACACAGCCTCTCCTCCTGCTGGAACACAGTCTCTCCTCCTGCTGGAACACAGTCTCTCCTCCTGCTGGAACACAGTCTCTCCTCCTGCTGGAACACAGTCTCTCCTCCTGCTGGAACACAGTCTCTCCTCCTGCTGGAACACAGTCTCTCCTCCTGCTGGAACACAGTATCTCCTCCTGCTGGAACACAGTCTCTCCTCCTGCTGGAACACAGTCTCTCCTCCTGCTGGAACACAGTCTCTCCTCCTGCTGGAACACAGCCTCTCCTCCACGCCTTTGTCCCCCATTGTCCTTGTGCTGGTCGATGTCCCAGGCAAATCATCGCTCTCGTTGTCGAGGACAACGGATGGGTCCTCATCCTCAATTTCGTCCTCCGATTCTATGTCCGACTCCGACTCCACTCCTATCATCCTGTATAATAATTCTTCGTCTTCTCCAAACATACTGTGTCTGTGCAGCTGGGACACACACATCACACGGGGCTCACCTCGCCTCATATTCAGCCTCTCCTCCTGCTGGAACACAGTCTCTCCTCCTGCTGGAACACAGTCTCTCCTCCTGCTGGAACACAGTCTCTCCTCCTGCTGGAACACAGCCTCTCCTCCACGCCTTTGTCCCCCATTGTCCTTGTGCTGGTCGATGTCCCAGGCAAATCATCGCTCTCGTTGTCGAGGACAACGGATGGGTCCTCATCCTCAATTTCGTCCTCCGATTCTATGTCCGACTCCGACTCCACTCCTATCATCCTGTATAATAATTCTTCGTCTTCTCCAAACATACTGTGTCTGTGCAGCTGGGACACACACATCACACGGGGCTCACCTCGCCTCATATTCAGCCTCTCCTCCTGCTGGAACACAGTCTCTCCTCCTGCTGGAACACAGTCTCTCCTCCTGCTGGAACACAGCCTCTCCTCCACGCCTTTGTCCCCCATTGTCCTTGTGCTGGTCGATGTCCCAGGCAAATCATCGCTCTCGTTGTCGAGGACAACGGATGGGTCCTCATCCTCAATTTCGTCCTCCGATTCTATGTCCGACTCCGACTCCGACTCCACTCCTATCATCCTGTATAATAATTCTTCGTCTTCTCCAAACATACTGTGTCTGTGCAGCTGGGACACACACATCACACGGGGCTCACCTCGCCTCATATTCTAACGTAAAAAAACAGCTCCAAAGAACTCCAAAAACGATTGTGCTGCTGCTGTTCAAAAGATACGTCTGCTTCTTTCTCCTGCTGGAACCCAGCCTCTCCTCCTGCTGGAACACAGTCTCTCCTCCACGCCTCAGTCATATGTGTACTGTATATGTATATTGAATATCCCACAATTGTGCGTTACCGTTTTGACAGGTGCAATATTTTTTTTTTGATACGCCTTAGGCATCCTGCACTCTATATGACTGCACTCTAGTCATATGTGTACTGTATATATGTATATTGAATATCCCACAATTTAATTATTTAATTATTTTTTACTTTTCTACTGTAAAACTTTTTTTTTAACTTTTTTTTGGAAAAAAATTACTTTTACTGACTTTGTAAAAGAAAAAGCATACTGGTGATAATTTCCAGTTGAGAATCAAAATTTCGTCTGTGTTTATTACCTGTGTATGGAGAAAATAATGCTTTGTAAATTGAATTCTGATCTGTTCTCTCTTGTTTATGTAAATATACTACCTGAGGGTGCATATCCACTGTTTTATATCCTTGATTTGATATGTTTGCATTGGTTCATACTAAAAAGAACACATTTTCTAAATCCGATTTTGTGTTTTGTGTTGTACATTATGCAGTATACAGTATATACAGTATTATACAATATGAAAACTAACTGTCAGGTCATATATGTGAGGCTGTGCTGAAAAAAAGATACAAAACATACCATGGTAAAACATTTTAAAACATTTTAAAATGGAAATTATACAATTTAAATCAAAATTAGCCAAAACATTGAAATATCCCAGGACCCAGTTAACAGCAGCTGTTTAATCAAAGTTAAGAGTTGTATACAAATTACAATAAAGAATGCTATAAAAGATTCAAGGTACCGGAGCACTATGCCGCTCTCGCCCTATCTAAGAAATCAGATTAATGAATGATAGTTGATAAATTGTTGATGGCTTTGTTCTCTTGGCTAGTGAACAAAGCAGTCTATTCTCCCTCCAAAGTTCTGTTCTTTGTTCTTCTGCTCCTCTGCCCGCGTCGGTGTGTGTGGTCTTGGGGTGTGGTTCCTCCTTGGTCGGTGAGTTGGTTTCAGAGTATCTTCTCCCCATCACAACATCCCATTATATCCCAAACCTAGAGCCTTCTGCGTGATGTCATCAAAAATGACATCATCAAATCCTTTCATCCAATCCCAGGCCAGCTCCGTTTGGATTTGAAACAGGGGGCTGTCCTTACACAGCCAACTCTATCCTTTCCTTTGTTTAAGTCAAAGAACAACCACCATCTAACAACCTAATACATTGCATTTATTCATTTCATACTATCTATATTTGAATTACCCTTAATTACATGAACCCAGAGATATCATACTTAAACACATTTCTTATCATTAAGCCTATTTTCACCTTAAGTGAAAACTAATCTTATTCTGTAGGGGATTTAAGTTTATACTCTAGCGTTCATTAATAATATGCTTTTATACAGTTTAATATGAATTCAGAATTATTACCACAATGTAAACAGGCCTAATTGTACTTCATATCAAACTAATCTAAGTGTTTTACCAGACATTTGAAGTTATTTCACATTGTGTTGAGTGATTGTCTCTGAGCTAGTATAATCACATCATATTATCACACTACTCTATTCAGCCTCATCAGTCCAGCCTAACAGTCATCTATGCAGGTATGTCATAGTAAACCTCCTATCTCTTTAAACACACATTTAAGTTATTTAACTATAATTCCTATTTGAGACTTTTCATACTACTCAGACCGGTTGGCTACACCTGTGTTGTCCCTAGGCCGCGGGCCAGCCGATACCAACTGCATGTGATCTGATCATCTCATTGTGTTAGCTGTTTACCCACCCCCCTTGTAAACAGTTGCTCTATTGTCTTGAAGGAAACTTGTCGCACCTTCCAAGCTGTTGATTACTTCCTCCTGCGCTAACTTGGCCCGTGGACTGACTGAATAAGACAGCTGTTTTGGCTACATCTTATGTTGGCTTAGAACCTTTTTGATTGGCATGTTTCTACAAGACTATTACACATTAGTTTGATTTGAATTCCCGTTATGATCTATGTTCAAAAACTACCACAATAACAAATATTGCGAGGTAAACAGACAGATTATTAAGATAAACCTAATTAAAATTACACACTTTCAAAAAATATATATAAATAAATAAAAAAAATGATGCATGAAGGGCGCTTTCTCTAGCGCCCAAGCAGTCACTGGTGCATAGCATAGATATAATATATCTATGCACTGATATAATATATCTATGCACTGGTGTGTTAGGTGGTGCGCGGACTGATGACGACATCAATGATCGTCGCAGGGACTCAAGACGATACAGGATTTCAGTTGTTGTCGTTGTCGGAAATTGATAATAATCACAAGAAACATTCAGACAGTGTTGGATCTAACTAAATGGATTTATATGGACACACTGTGGAAAATTCAAGCCCGGACCACAAAGCTTCTCAAAGGGTTAGCGCGACACGCGACGGCTCTTCCAACTCATAGTGATGTTCTACCGCAGCAAAAAAGGGAGTCTCTATAACAATACATACTGTTCTGTAGTTACTGAAACTGATTGAATATGGCACCTCCCCACCTAGAATAATGTTCACCAGCCGCCACTGCTAACAGAGTAAGTGAGCGTGAATGAGAGAGAGATATAAATAAGAGGCTGAGAGAGAGAATGTCAGGAGTGATGTAGCCTTTTTTCAATATATTATTGAACTACTATAGTACATTAGAGCAGTGCCATCAAGTCAATTTAGCATTAGAGAGAAAAACCTAAAATAAAACCATATTATCGCCCGGAGGGAACCTGTGTTGTTGTGAGCAGCACCATGCGGTAAAGGCTGGAAGAAAATAACAACGTCAAATTAAAGATACATAAATATAATAACAGTGTAGCTGCAAGCGGCAATTAAGGGAACAATAAGCCAATTTGACCTTTTGACCACATGTGATGAAATAGAAATGGAAAATAAATATACACCAAGAAGAGGGAGAAGAAGATGATTAAGAAAGAAGGCAACTTTACTCAAAACCTCAGTCAGGGCAAAATACATTTCACAAGTTTGGTCCAAACTGGACAATCTTTTGTGAGTAGCACGTCATTTCATCTCTGAATAAGGACTCCACCACGTCAACAACATCATCAATGAGGGGCGGCTAAGTGGTGCAGTGGGCAAGGCGCTCGCCACTAGCGCAGGAGATGCTGGGTTCGAGTCGTTCATACTTATACAATTGGCAGTATTAGGGGGTGGGAAAGCCGGTGGGTGGGGATCGGACGTTGTGGACAGCGACTCCTACAGGTCGGTTGGTGCGCCTGTACAGCAGAATGAGGAAGTATCGGGGGCAGCGTGAGCCTCCCACACATTACTCCTCACCACTGAGAGATTGCGCTGTACATGTGAAAAGATGCGACGGCTGCCTCCTCGTGTCCCGGAGGGGACACGTGATGCAAGGCTTCGTCCACATTGCAGCCGACCAGTGGGAGGCATGGTCTAGCAACGTTCGAGACAGGGGAGGGAAGAATTGGATAATACGAAATTGGGATGGGAGAAAAATAGAAAATGGGGGAGAAAAAGTAGATTAAAAAAAATATCAACATCATCAATGAGTAGGAAATAGATCAGATGTGATTAAAATTTACTGTTGTTATACAGCACAAGTACAGTACAACAAAAATAAGTTGGTTAAATAAAGAAAACTGTCTCCAGCACCTGTTTAGCCACTAATACAGTACCATAGATGAATGCAGCATAGAGGATGAAGCTAATGACCATCACTGTACTGTATATATTGAGTTAAATACCTGTAGACTACATGTATCAAAATGAATACTGACACACACACACACACATCGAAGATCGATGATGGTAAATGGTAAATGGCTGCTTTTTTATATAGCGCTTTTATCCAAAGCTCTTTACAATTTGTTACTCACATTTTACCCATTCACTCACACATTCACACACCGACGGCGGAGGCAACCATGCAAGGTGCCAACCTGCTCATCGGGAGCAACTAGGGGTTAAAGGGGAGATGAAGCATAGCGATATAAACATAGTCATAGCATCAAATTAGTATTTAGATAAGCCACAGAAAAAATCACGTTATAAAAATAAGCAGTTTCTAAGAAAAAACTATTTGTTATGTCCTTTTTTGAAGCATTTATCAACATGGCCGCCACCATTTTGTTTGGTGACGTCACGGTATTGGTTTGGTCTGGCTCCTGCTGGTTAGCTGCCTAGTAAACATGGAGTGTCAGTAAATGCAACGTTGCGTCCAGTTCAACCACCGTCGCGGGGCATTTAGCTACCTGGCTACCTAGCTCCAGTTCAGCTAACTAGCTACATGCAGCATTTAGCGAGCTGGGTTAGCCAGCTAGTTGGCTTTGAATCCCGGGTGCGGCTAGGTAGCCAGGTAGCCAAATGCCCCGCGACAATGGTTGAACTGGAGCTAGGTAACCAGGTAGCTAAATGCCCCGCGACGGTGGTTGAACTGGAGCTAGGTAGCCAGGTAGCTAAATGCCCCACGACGGTGATTGAACTGGAGCTAGGTAGCCAGGTAGCTAAATGCCCCACGACGGTGATTGAACTGGAGCTAGGTAGCCAGGTAGCTAAATGCCCCGCGACGGTGGTTGAACTGGAGCTAGGTAGCCAGGTAGCTAAATGCCCCGCGACGGTGGTTGAACAACACTGTTTTTTTCACTGGTAGTTTGTGGAAATGAACCAACTTTCCTCTCTTTCACACGGTAAAATTAGTTTGAACAGCCAGGAGCAATACAAAAAGAACCACCGCGGTCCTGTTGTTTGGTAGGCAACGTTGCATTTACTGACACTCCATGTTTACTAGGCAGCTAACCAGCAGGAGCCAGACCAAACCAACACCGTGACGTCAGCAACTAAATGGCGGCCCCCTGGGGAAAACAGGGAAATTATATTTGGTTTTTCAGACAAATAAGCAGGATTTCACATTTGATTATAGGACCCTGTCTTACACAAGGTACACAACAAACAAACTAGGATCACATTGTTCAATGCTTCATCTCTCCTTTAAGTGTCTTGCTCAAGGACACATCGACACGCTGGCCGGGAGGAGCGGGAATCGAACCGGGAACCTCCGGATTGCCAGACGACTGCTCTACCTCCTGAGCCACTGTCCTGAGCCACTGTCGCCTCCTGATGATACTATTATACTTACTACTCTCGGGAGATATAAATCTGAACCCAGGCCCAGTCACCACTCGACATCAAGCGAGACAACTCTGGCTATTAACGCAAGCAGCGGCGGACGCCACCGCAAACAACACAATCAACACGACCAACAGCAACATCCTTCCACCGACGCCTTTTCAAATGAACACACGAGAGGCCGAAATGGGGGGCGGCTGATTGGCGCAGTGGGCAAGGCGCTCGCCACTAACGCAGGATACGCTGGGTTCGAGCCCAGCTCTCTGCGTTGCTACCGGCTGGCCGGTCGTTCATACTAACACAATTGGCAAGTGTTAGAGGGTGGGAAAGCCGGTGGGTGGGGATTTTACGTTGTGGACAGCGACTCCTACAGGTCAGTTTGGTGACGCCGGTGCGGTGGAAACAGTAAGTAGCGGGGCAGCGTGAGCCTCCCGCACGTTACTCCTCGCCACTGAGAGTTCGAGCTGCTGCGGTGAAAAGATGCGACAGGCTGCCTCCTCGTGTACTGGAGGGGACACGTGATGCAAGGCTTCTGTCCTCACTACAGCCGACCAGTGGGAGGCATAGTCTAGCAACGTTCAAGACAGGGGAGAGAAGAATTGGATAAGACAAAATGGGATGGGATAAAAATAGAAAAATGGGGAGAAAAACTGGATAAAAAAAAACAAGAGGCTGAAATGGAAGGAACCAGAGGTTTCAACCATGGCGCACAGCACGACGCGGGACACAACCAACGAGACAAATACATCGCCTGATATCATATCAGCTAGCATAATCAACCCAGGACAAAGGACCAAACACAGATGAATACATGGCAACAGGAGGCATAAACGAAATAACAAATTCAAATGGACTGCACATTTTCCATCTGAACATTAACAACCTAAAACCCAAACTGGCTGAAATCAAACAGATGTTTATTAACGGTAAGGCAAACATAATATGTTTCCCAGAAACAAAACTTGACGAGTCAGTAAAAGACCCAGAGATAGAAATTGAAGACTACTCAATCATACTCAACAAGTATGGAGGTAGTGTCTGCATGTACATACACAAAGATACCAAATTCATTAACCGTATTGACCTGAATCATAATGCAATTGAAACGGTATGGGTTGAAATTTTGTTCGAAAGGGCTAAGACTGTACTAGTCGGCACAATCTACAGACCACCAAAACAGAGTGGCTTTTATGATACACTGGATGGGTGTTTAGCTGGGGTTGAAGATGTAGAAAAAATTCTGATTGGGGACTGGAACATGGATATGTGATGAAAAGAAGCACCCGTTTCCAAGTCCTTCAGTAGGTTTTGTGATCTGCACTGTGTCAGCCAGCTAATCACCCAACCCACAATAGTGTGTGATTCAACACAAACTACCATTGATCTAATTTTTTTTTATTTTTTTTATTGGTCTTTTTCCCCCTCCATTTTTCCTCCGATTTTCTCCCATCCCAATGTTAGTCGTATGCCAATTCCCAGTCCCTTCCTGGTCGCTGCGCACTTACCCCCCACAGTCAGATCATCTGGGAGAGTGGAGGCTACCACGTGCTTCCTCCGACACACGTCCAGCCAATCACCGCTTCTTTTCACCTGGCAGCGCGGATTCTCATCGAGAGGGCGTAGCGTGTGGGAGGACCACACTATCCCCCTCGAGTCCTATCCGCGCTTAGCAGGCGCCCCGACCGAACTGTAGGAGTCGCTGTTTACAACGACCCGGACCCACCCCGCCAGCTTCTCCCACCCTCTAATACAGCCAATTGTATTAGTGCAGACGGCCAGCCAAGCTGGTGACAACCCCGGAGCTGTGAGCTGGATTCGAACAGGCGAATCCAGCTCACAGCTCCGGGGCTGGTGACGAACGCAATCTCCGCTCGGCCACCTAACCGCCCTCATTGATCTCATTCTGACAAGTCCAGGATCTCCAACAGAGGGGTTATAGCATGCAGTTTAAGTGATCATTATATGATATTCTGTACTCGCAAAAAGCTAAAACAAAAGGCCAGCTGTCACAAAACAGTTGCATCTAGGAACCTCAAAACCTACTCTAGTGAGGCCTTTAACCAAGAACTGGAGAGACTGGTCAGATGAGCTCAGTGGTACACTAGTTGAAGAAACATGGCTTGGATTCAAAACCAAATTATCAACAATACTAAACAACATGGCCCACCTAAGAAGATTCAGGGTTAAAAACCGTGCTGAGCCATGGATGCACTCAGAAATACTGACCGCTATGAAAACCAGAGACAAAAAATGCTCTGAAATTCATAAAAGTCAGTCAAAGCTGGCCAAAAGCTTAAACAGTGACCTCCAAGCCCAGGTGGTTGAACTCAAACAACAAAGGAACAGACTAAGAAACGATGTAAACACCATGAGCAAATCTGCACACAAAAAATTAGAAACGATGTAAACACCATGATCAAATCTACAAAAAAAAAATTCATCAATGACTAAACTGAGGAATACTAAAACAAACCCAGTGAACTTTGGAAATTACTCAACAACCAACTAGGCTGCAGTAAAAAAACAAAAAAAACAGATGTTCAAACACCAACATAAAGACAGAAAACACCCTCATCACAGACAAGCTGGAGGTAGCCAATTACTTAAAAATGTTCTTTACAAACATAGCCACAACACTTAATAAACTACCATCCCACTCAGAGCATTTTGGGGTAGAACACATCCTAGCCTTCTACAAAAACGAGGGGTCCGCAAAGACGACTTCAAACTCAAAATGGTAACATCAGATGAGGTGCTCGAAAAACTGAGCGCCCTTCAACCTAACAAGGCCACTGGCCATGACAATATCCCCTCCAAATTCCTCAGAGACTCAGCAGCCGCCAACACCCCAGTCATCACCCACATAATAAACCTCTCCATAAAACAGGGACACGTCCCCAAATACTTCAAAATTGCGAGAGTGACCCCCTTGCACAAAAAAGGCAGCAAATAAGACCCAGGCAACTACTGCCCTGTTTCTATTCTTACCTCCACCTCAAAAGTCATGGAAAATATAGTCTACGAACAGGTTGAAAAGTACCTAGCGGAAAAAAACGTAATCTACTGTACGAATTCCAATCTGGCTTCAGAACATCCCACTCCACTGACACATACCTTCTCTATTTGAACGACCACATCAAACAAGAGGTGGACGCAGAAAAATACTGCGGCATGGTCATGCTGGACCTCCAAAAGGCTTTCGACACCTTCCATTCTGATTGACAAGCTAAAAGCAATTGGTTTTGATACTTCATCAGTGAGCTGGATGCAATCCTACCTGGAGGGGAGAGAACAGATGGTGGAGGTAAATGCTACACTACCCCCCCCCCCCCCCCCCCCCCCCCCCGGTGAGCTGCAGTGATTCACAAGGAAGCATACTAGGACCGTTACTGTTCCTACGTTGTGACTGCAACTTGTTCCTGTTCGCAGACGACTCAGCCCTGCTGGTTTCTGACAGGGACATTGCAGGTTGAAAAAGCCCTCAGCTCTTCAACTCGGCAGAATCTGCACCTGGCTCGCTAATAACAAACTATCATTACACCTGGGTAAAACAGAGTCCATTCTCTTTGGATCAAATAACAAACTCAGTGGGTGAAAATATTGTCACAAGGAAAGATGAAATTACATACCTGGGCTCCATCCTAGAGGCAAATCTTTCCGGTGACAAAATGACAACCAATGTAATAAAAAAAAGTCAACCAACAAACAATATTCTTGCACCAGATCTCCTCTCTTGTAAGCAAGCATACCCTGAAGACTCTAACAGGAGCACTCATTCAAGGGTACTACGACTATGCTTGCACATCGTACCAAAGCACCTCAAAGGCACTAAAAACAAGACTACAAACATCACAAAACAAACTGGTCAGACTACTACTTGACCTTACTCCTAAACCCCACCTCACCCCTGCCCATTTTGACATCCTAGGATGGCTTAGAGTAGACGACAGAGTACAGCAGCTTGCAATGGGCCTGGTCTACAAGATACACTACACCACTAAGATACCCATGTACATGTCGAAAATACTTCCCAAAGATCAGTGAATTCCACGACCTCAACACCAGAGGGAGTTCCACAAATCATGTTCAACCCAGATTCGGCTCAAACAAGGGACTAAACACCTTTCACAATTATGCCACAACAATGTGGAATGCCCTACCCACAGCCGTAAAATAATGTGAATCCCTACCCACCTTCAAAACCACCCTCAAAGAGCACCTACGGGAGTCTGCAATTCGAAACTGGCCCCGTAAATGTCCAAACACCCCCCGCCCACCACCCACCCAACCCCCTCCTAATGTACAGTTTCCTCCCCCTCGTATGTATATATTTTCTGTTAGGATCTCTGTTTAACAGTACTGTATATTTGGATATCTTGTATGTCACAAATGTAACAGTACTATATATCTGTATGTCGTAAATGTCATGATATATATCTGTACAGTTGTGTATGTCATAAATGTCATTATGAATTGAAAATGGGGGACCCTGATGTAAACAAGACGACGAAAGTCTTTCTCTGGTCTGCATCCCCTTAACAATTGTGTGTATTGAGCCATACTGTATTCAGTGTATTGTACTAAATCTGCAATCTGTTAACATTTTCAATCAATCAATCAACACTATAACAGTTGGCATTGACCGAACCTTGAACCACAGCGGTGCCCATGACCCCCAACCTATTATGGCGATGTACATAATTACAAGAACTAATTTGGCCTGTGAAAATGGGTGTCATGCACGGTCTAAATGGCCAAAAGAGAATTGTGAATTATATGAACCGGTTTATTATACCTGGTTGGATAAAGTCACAGTGAAAAATGTCCGTCCATTGTTTTGTGGTGGATAGAAATCCACCAATATGTGAACCTACAGTACACTATGCCTGTCACATCAGAAAAATGTATAAACAGACTAGTAGAGACGTTTGATTAATTATTGGGAGACATGTGTTAGGAGGACACATTAGGAAGTCCAGCGTTAAGAGAGGACATTGGGACCTTGAGGTGATAGATATTAATGACTGCAATTCAAAAAGGGCCGACTCTATCATGTTACCTTTGATAAGCCGAGCTGGCCGTGGCCTGTGACTATGTCCAAGATAAGAGACCTTGTCCAGAAACAGTACGATATATTCTGAAGGCGTAGTGGTTGTGGCCTGGCTGTGCAGTGATAAAATATATTTAGTTTTGGACTGTGAGACTTATGGTCCTCTCTGTAAAGATGATGCAAGTTATGCTGTATTTTTAAAGGAACACTCCAATATTATGGTAAATGTGCTTGCAATCCGACTGCAAGCTAGCCTAGCTTAGCACAAATGAATGTAAGTGGATATGGACCACTAGCCTAGCTTAAAATATAAAGCCCAGATGTGTCTCCAATCCATGATATCACGCAGCTATGGAAAGATAGTTGAGAGCTGGGGGAGCCATCAGCCACTCCCCAGGTCACTTACTGACACAAGTGTTTGTCTAGAGCTGCACCCAATCACGTATCAATGAGTCAATAATGTCAGAACATTTTCTTGGCACAGCTGTGGAAGAGACATCCTGCAACACACAGTTCAAGTGGTTCATAGTTGAGTTTCAGTTATGCAATCATCCAGTATATTACTCCAACAACACTGGAAATCCAATGGGGGCATTTTCCATGGTCAGAAATAGTGTTTGTGCGTGCATTACAATGTATAGAGGGAGCCCTGTCCTGTCAACCTTTGGCACGTGCTTACTTCAATAAATCACAACAGCTTATACTTGAATACATTCAGAACATGAAAACACATTTTATATAGAATATTTTATGGTAAATAGGCATTTATATAGCTCTTTTATCCAAAGCGCTTTACAATTTGTTCCTCATATTTTACCCATTCACTCACACATTCACACACTGACAGCGCAGGCAACCATGCAATGTGCCAACTTGCTCATCAGGAGCAATTAGGGGTTAAGTGTCTTGCTCAAGGACATTTCGACACGATGCCCGGGACGACTGCTCTACCTCCCGAGGCATTTGGAATATTATTATTCCAAACATAGTTTCAGAAAGTATAATGATGAAGACTTTATTCCAGGCTCAAGGTCCATATTACATATAAAAACAATACAAAAACAAGGACAACAATGTAGATTAAAATACATAAAGGCATCGATTCCAATGTTTCCACAAACCAGAGGAACCTTGTATCGCTTTGTTTGACATCAGTAATGGCACCTATTATCCAGTTGTTTTACTCTAACCAACATACATTTAAACATCAAGTTCCTCAGCAGAGCATGGAAGGTGAGGAAATTTTTTGTCACAAACATAGGAGGATCCTAAATGCATCATTATATGCTACCAGTTTTTTCATTTTTGCTGTACTATAATTACACCAGAGGTGGGCAGTATGAAGCGGAGTACAATAGGCTCTGAACAGGCTTATTTTCACATTATCTGCACACATATACAATTTTCGTGCCAGCATATTGGCCTGTGCATACAGTCTGCAGCACTGGCGCTGCACATCAACATCATCACACATGTCATCAGTGATATTGTGACCCAAATCATCGTGTTTCCGTTCAAATGTGGAGTCCTGTCCTTTTTGTTCCCGAGTTCCTTCCTGCTGAGTGAAGGGAGAGAGGGAGTGGGTTCTATCAAACCTGTCAGATTTATGATCCTTCAGCCTTATTCCTTGGTATGGCTTGGTACCTACTTGAAAGGGTTTTTCAAGTAGGTAGGTACACACACACACACGTCTACTTTATATAAATTAGGTTAGAAGTCCTACAGTGTTTCTCGCAGTCACATGTTTCCTGTGGCACTGGACTGGAGGGGCTTTGAGGTCAAGGTGACTTTTTTGTGCCTAAGGTAACAGGTACAAAAAATTATGTACATGCTGAATACATTTGTCTTCTTCTTCATATAAATCAATGTTTATTCCTTCAAAAAAGAGATAAAGAGGTAGAAAATGAAGCAGCTGGTCAGTGAGGTCAGACCTGCCCCCCTGGGGAAACAATGGAGCAGAACAGAAAAATAATGCTCCTCCTTAAAGATTGCATTCTGCCATTCTGTTGTGTGTGTGTCAGGACCGACTCATGCGAGCCCCAACAAGAGAACATTTTGGGATAATAATGTTCTCAGGGGGAAACGTTAATTGTAGTGATTAGGGTGTAGGCGTGTAGCGATGATTGTTATAGTTAACATGTTATGGTTATAGGATAGGATTTAGGGCATGAGTACAAGTCTGTGTGTGTGTGTGTGTGTGTGTGTGTGTGTGTGTGTGTGTGTGTGTGTGTGTGTGTGTGTGTGTGTGTGTGTGTGTGTGTGTGTGTGTGTGTGTGTGTGTGTGTGTGTGTGTGTGTGTGTGTGTGTGTGTGTGTGTGTGTGTGTGTGTGTGTGTGTGTGTGTGTGTGTGTGTGTGTGTGTGTGTGTGTGTGTGTGTGTATTTAATTTCAAACTGTTATTTAACCTCAAAAGGCAACGGAGGTTTCCCTCATTTACATTACGTCGAGTGTACATACAGAAATAAGCATAAATAAAGCATATCAAATCACACAGCTTATAAAATCATAATAAGACCATGAGGGTAGATAAAAGCAAGGATAACAAATAAATTAAAACACGTACAACCTGACGTATAAAAGGACGGAGATCTTTAAGTTCATTCCATGAGCTAGGGGGCATCATAGCAAAATACCCTATTCAGAGCAAACTCTGGGGACCTTAAGGACCAGCCAATCACTAGAATATATGTAATATAAGGAGGTATCTTATGAATAAGGCCCTTAAAAATGAATAAATACCAGTATTTTTTGCGCCTACCAATCAACCTTCTCATAAAGGACACAGTGATGAGTGTATACCACCAGTAATGAATCTGAGGGCAGAGTGAGCAGAGTCCAGGCTTAAGGGTTGAGGCTGCAGCATGCCTATAAATTACATCACCATAGTCCAAGACAACAACTCTCTTCCTACTAATCAAAGGAAAGCCGTGTCTGTTTCTGTATAGGACTTGGATACAAGGTTGTCCACATGGAATTGAAATGTACATTTCTCATCGAGCCACACACCAAGATATTTAATATATTCAGTGACTCTCTCAATGCTAGAACCACTTAGTTAGGGTAGATATGTGTACACCATGATAATGGTTCATTGGAACGGCTTCTGAATGTAGTGAAGAAGGAACTGAGATCACTAAAAAAGTCGTTTGACATAAATAAGTTGTCACTGAATCTAAACAAAACAAACTATATAATTTTTGGTAATCGAAAAACTAATAATCAGGTTAAATTAATTATTGATGATGTTGAAATTGAACGTGTGTATGAAAATATATTTTTGGGAGTGACAATTGACGAGGAACTAAACTGGAAATCACATATAAAAAACGTAAAAAGAAAAATATCCAAAACCATTGCAATATTATATTAAATGAAATATCTTAAACAAAAACTCACTCTATTTGTTGTACTGTTCGCTCATAGTTCCATACATAACCTACTGTGTGGAGGTATGGGGAAACACATATAAAGCAAACACTAACCATTTTCATAAATAATGCAGAAGAACGCCATAAGAATTGTGAATCAAGCTGATTACTTTGAACCGACAAACGCACTCTTTATTAAATCAAATTCCTTAAAATTGGAATATCTTGTCGATCTTAGCACTGCAATAATAATGTACAAAGCACATAAGCACTCACTTCCAAGTTGCATTCAGAAGTTGTTCCAAACTAGAGAGAGTTGGTATAGACTTAGGGGAACATGTGTATTCAATATTGCAAAGGCAAGGACAAATATAAAAAGTTGATGTATATCTGTTAAAGGGGCAAAACTATGGAATGACTTTGACAAAGAAGTAAAAATGTGTAGTTCGCTACATACTTTTAAGAAATTACTCAAATATAAGGTCATACATAAATATAAAACCTCATTATTATCCTAATTATATTTTATCTATAACATAACTCTATTCAAATAGTGACAAAAAATGTATAATAAATAAATGTGTATACGTTTTGTACATACAACTATGAAACGTTTGTAACCTTTGCTAAATGATGTACTGAATTATGTTTATTTCGACTCTCTGGTTGAGCCCGGGTCTGACCCCGGCTGCCAGAGAGTATGCCCCTACATGTTTCGTGACGTCTGCCAATTGTGTCAAACTCTCTCTGAACCTTGACCCTGCAGGATTAATAAATTGGCAGGGTCAGGGTTGGTGGTGGAATCAGTTCGCTGGCGGAGTTGGCTAACTCCGACTCTGGGAGGTTCGTGGCCCCATGAGATTGTGACATGTTCTTACAGTAAGCCCCTTAGGCGCCTGTCCGATACGCTGGCAATGTGGAGGGTGGTGTCACCAGTGACCGTCTGGTGGGGTCTCGATGCCGCGGCCTTGTTGACCTCACCAGGCCCCTTTTTCAGGGGGTCCTAGCCCCCGGGATGTGGCCTGGGGCTGGGACCTCCTCTGCGCCCCCCTGCTATGGCCTTGCCATGGGATTGGGGCTTTTTGACCCCGACCCTGCGATGTTGGGGGCTGTGAAGTTTTTTTTTTGCTTCACGTCCGTTCCCTGGTGGCGTGCAGGATGCGCGTCCGGTCTTCTCACCCTGTGCGTTTGAGGTCCTGTTCCCTCTTCGCACAGTTTGGGTCCGGTCTCCCTCCCGCCCCTCGCTAGGGGGGGGCGGGGGGGCCCGGATCCTCCCCGGTATTCTGATGGTTGTAGGGGACCTCAGCAGGTACATCTGTCGGGCTTATAGCAAGCGCTCTGCTCTGACTCACTGAGGACCCCACGTGTCTTCCGTTTCGGCGGTGAAAGACTGGGGAAGGAGCTGGTAGTATGGTATATGGCCATGGCCCCGCTTATGTGTGAGCGGATGTGGGCGTGGCCAGGCAGGTGAGGAGCATGCATGTGGTTGAAAGTTTTCATGATAGCATATGATTAAAGGGACAGTTCCAATAGAGCATATAACTAGGGTTATAGGATAACCTTCGTTAGTATTTGTGAACACACTCCCCTAAAGCTAGAAATCATAGAGAGAACCCTCCAATCGGTCACTGGGAAGTAAAATCTGGGCTCCATAGACAATGATGTGGCTCAGACTTGTATGTAGAGCTGTCCGCAAAGTCTGTTTTCGATTCTAACTTCGCCAGGGGTTCTCGAACGGACGTTCGAACCATCGTTTTTCGAATGAATAAATTATCGGTCTATCGGTGAAAAAAAAGCTTGTTTCCAGTGGGGTTGTGTGGGGGCATTGTCTTCCAGAAGAAAATCGTTGTGATTTTAACATGTAAAATAAAGGGAAAAGACAACCCGTATCTGGGTCTACAATTACATTTTCATATCATAATATCATAACGCAGCTAGGCTGAGACAAACTTTTTTTGCTGCCGGTAGAACGAATTGGAGGAGCCGTCACGTGTCGCGCTAACCCTTTCAGAAGCTTTGTGGTCCGGGCTTGAACTTTCCATGAATGTGTCTCCATCCATAAATCCATTTAGTGAGATCCACACTGGATGTATCTTGTGATTATTATCAATTTGCGATGACGACGACAACAACTATGTTAGTTATTTCCTGGTTGAAGTGAATCCGGGCGATGTCACACGTATGCTACGCTCAGCCAATAGACAATTTGTTTTATTAGTGTGAACGTATAGATTTTATCCAGTGCACATTTGGATAGTATTGTAATATTGTGATATCTCATGGATATATATAGCTGTTTTTTTTTATACATTTCAACATTTGCTGCATTCATTTTAATTGAATTCATTGCGTTCATCATTGTCGTCATCACGTCAGTCCCGACTCGCACATTGATTCTGCTTGGGGCGCTACAGTAAATGAATCGCCCTTTAGGCATCATATTTGAAGATGCTGATATTCTGATATATATCCCATTCTGATATCTTTTTTGTGTAAAATAAATGTAAAAAAAAATATTTGAAATTAAAAAGCGGAAGTTCCATTAATTAATTTACTTTAATGAACGTAATGAACGAAGGTCCAAACGTTTGGGATCAGCCCTACTTGTAAGACACCATCAAATGTTTTCATTAGATTAGATAAGATGCACATTTATTGTCAGTATACAGCACAAGTACAGTACAATGAAAAGAGGTTTGGCATCCAACCAGAGTGCAAATGTAGCAGTAAAGTGCAACAGCAATATACAATGTACAGGTGGTTAAACTGGGTACAAAATATACAAATTAGTACTACTGAGTGTAGTGCTAATCAGATGTATGTACAGAGTTGTATTATAGATAGAAATCATATGACTACTATTGGCCAGCAGC
Source organism: Notolepis coatsorum (assembly GCF_963971535.1). NCBI lineage: Eukaryota > Metazoa > Chordata > Actinopteri > Aulopiformes > Paralepididae > Notolepis > Notolepis coatsorum. The sequence goes on from NC_140172.1 coordinate 36,515,772, forward strand.
ATAACTAGAGTAGGATATGTACAGATACAGATAAATATAGTAAAGGACTATGTGCAGATAAGTACAGACAGGTGAGGATAGGTGTATAATGCGGTGGGAATAAATATATATACACAGTATGGTTTAAACAGCATTATAGTACATGCTATAAACAATCTTGAATCTTGAATCATACAGAGCTCATGATCCCCTATACACAAATGAGGTTCTACTTCTGGTTCAGACCTTCTTCTGCAGGAGTCTTTAATGGTTTTTGGCTCAGCTAAGCACATGTCTTATAATATACACAGAATTGGAGACCAAAAGGTTTTTGAAAACCGTTCATTCAATCAAAATCATGTGGCTTTACACTCGTGCAGAAGTGATTGCTCATTTATCGTTCTGTTCCAACTTATTCTGGAGATGGGAATTTCATGAATATTTTTATTCATGATTATTCTAATTTGCAATCACTGCAACCCTGATAACATGGGGATGGATAACATGGATTATTAATAATTGAGGTCTCACATACTCTTTGATTTCCTTATAGAGGTGACAATAAGTTCATTTAATCCCCCTCCCCAGAGTGGAAGCTGGAAATCTCACCAGGAGAGTGAATGGAAAGTGAATTAGCCTACTCCTTATTGCTTTTTATCCCAAGATTACCTCAACTAACAGACCACACACAGTGTCTATAGCTAAATAGCATTGAAGAGGTGCCAATTCAGCTCCTCTGGGCATAATGTCCTGCAATATTTAGAGTCTAGATAATTTAATAGATTCAGGCCGTACGCCTTGAATCGGGCTCTTTCCTTATAATGAAAACACCACAGAAAAAGAAAAGAAGGGCGGGCGGGCGGGCGGGCGGGCGGGCGTGCGTGCGTGCGTGCGTGCGTGCGTGCGTGCGTGCGTGCGTGCGTGCGTGCGTGTGTGTGTGTGTGTGTGTGTGTGTGTGTGTGTGTGTGTGTGTGTGTGTATGTGTGTATGTGTGTATGTGTGTATGTATGTATGTATGTATGTATGTATGCATGGTGTGTGTGGTGTGTGTGTCTGGGGGGGGGGTTAGGGGTTAGAGTAATGTTACATAGGTTAATCTCAAATGCTTTCAAACAGTGACCTCTAGGTAAAATAGCCCCACTTGGAATTGCCCTCCAGACATGTGGGCTGGAGTTTAATAACTTATGGTGTGAATTTCCCCAGACCTCTCTTGGCAGAGCCTGAGGTGTGGCCAGCAATAACAACACCTCCCCCTATCCCCACTTAATTTGTGAACCCCACACATGTCCACCTTACCCAGGGTGCCATCTAGAGATATCTGCTGTAGAGATTATCTGCTGTCACTCACAATACAATGGAGCTGATCGGCTTGTGGAACTCAAAGAAGAAACAACTCAAAAGCAATGTCTCTCTCCAGAAATCATGATAATCCACATACATTGTTGTGAGTAGATGCATGTAGTTTACCTGTAGCTTCCCTATTTACTGCCTCCTTCCCTTTTTACTGCATCCTTCCCTATTTACTGCCTCCTTCCCTTTTTACTGCATCCTTCCCTATTTACGGCCTCCTTCCCTTTTTACTACCTCCTTTCCTTTTTACTGCATCCTTCCCTATTTACTGCCTCCTTCCCTATTTACTGCCTCCTTCCCTATTTACTGCCTCCTTCCCTATTTACTGCCTCCTTCCCTATTTGTTGCCTCCTTCCCTATTTACTGCCTCCTTCCCTATTTACTGCCTCCTTCCCTATTTGTTGCCTCCTTCCCTTTTTACCGTCTCCTTTCCTTTTTACTGTCTCCTTCCCTATTTATTGCCTCCGCTCCTTCCCTTCTTACCATCTTCTTCCCTTTCTTCTCTTCAGGTAAACTAGTGCAGTGCCAGTTCGGGGCATGGCCCTTCAGAGTGGGCTGATTGCTTGGCCCCCAGAAGTGCCGTTTGCAGCATTGTGGAGACTCGTGGTATGGCTGCTTGCTCCTTAGTAATACACTGCCAAATGTAAATGTAAAGTTTGCACTCCCCTGCCGAGTGTGAAGTCGATCGGATCAGCGGTTCTCGAAATATGCAAAGGACCCGACATGTAATATAGTGCCATCATCTGGCCCAATGGCACCAAATTGAACACCCCAGTCAGTCGATCTCTGGACCCCCAGCAGTGTAGAGGCTTTGGAGGGAAGGGTGTTTGTTTGTTTGTTTGTTTGTTTGTTTATTTACACATATAAAAACAGTTACATATATAATACAATAATAATATAATAATAAAGCATGCTGTCCTGAGACATCCACCCTGGACCAGTCTGCCATCTTTACCCTGGGCTACCATTATAAAGCTCAGCCATTACCTTATCCCCAGGTCCTTCCAACCACTGTAACCTTCCACGCTGTTTGAAATTAATTGAGATAATGAATTGATTATTTTTGCAGACTCTATCTGCTTCGCACTGCGTACTAGAGGGGCTCGCAGCTCGATAACCATTTATAGGCAGTTATGGTGTTATGAGTTTTAATAAAATCATGGAACATAATTGTTTATCCATGTACTGTTATTCAGCAGTAGGCTATTATGAGCAAACAAAATTCTTTAGATTGGACATTTTGATTAATTATATCAAGCGAAAAATGCAATGGATATGCCATATTGTGTGTGTGTCTGCCCAGAGGGGCGCTCCTCTGACTAAACTATCAATTTATAAGGAATTCGTTAAACTTATAATTTGTCTTACTTATTATTATACTTACTTGTAATTTATTTCTCCTATTAAAACATTAACTGTTACTGTTATATATATATATATATATATATATATATATATATATATATATATATATATATATGAATTAGTGCTGTCAGGCGATTAAAAAAATTAATCTAATTAATTACAGGATTTGTAATTAATTAATCTAATTAATCGCATTTTAATCGCATAACCATTTTATGCCTGATATTCTATATTCTATAATCATATTTCAAATTGCATGTGTCCGGATGGCAGAATTCAGTACTGTATCTACAAAATCATCTTCCATCTATTAATTTGCTTAGATTTTTCAGGTCTGGTCAATTTGAGCATGGTGTTATTCACAGTCAAAGATAAAAAAAAAAATTATTGATATTCTCATTTGGTTCATTACAATTTACTCAAAATAAAATTTTCATTCAATCAATCACCGCGCAGATTGATTGATTGAATGAAAATGTTATTAACAGATTGCAGAATGGGTACAATACAGTACGGCACACAATTGTTAAGGTGTGCAGACCAGAGAAAGACTTTCGTCTTGTTTACATCAGGGTCCCCCATTTTTTATTCATAATGAATTGTAAGTAAGGGTGCCACTTGCTCCGTGCAATCCATTCTTTGTGGATCTAGCCCACAGTATTTCTGACACTGGGAATACATTCCCTGAGATTCATAGATGTCACTAGAATCAGATACCAAGAACATGCAAATAAACCATATTAAAAAAAAAAAAAAACGTCTGTAAATGTGTATTCTACATTCTTATGGAATGAATGATAAAAAAAAAAAAAAAAAAAATTTTTGTAATTAATTTTGAGTTAATTTTCATAACGCGATAATTTGCTGTGTAATTAATTAATCTAATTAACGCGATAAATTGACAGCCCTAATATGAATATGTTATAATCACATTAACATGCTAAGCATGTTATGAGCAAACAAAATTTGATTGTTCTTCGGCTGTGTATTCAAGCTGAGAACACAATGTTTTTTTTTCTCCCCTCCCCTTTACCTAGAGACGAAAGTGGAACCCAAGCATCCCTACTGGTTGATACCATTAATACGGCACACACCAGAACGCGTCTATATTTATCACAGCCGAAGAGTGCGTCGCGTTTCTCTGATTGGCCATGACGCCCATGTGACCGCGGCAGCGCGAGAGAGCGGCAGTGCGGAAATAGGCTGCATCCTCCACGTCAAGAAAGACAGACAGGCATTCTCTGTGACAAACCCTAACCTTAACCAACTCCGAAATAATGCCTAACCTTAACCCTCCCTAACCTTAACTTAACCCTAACCTTAACCAACTCCGAAATAATGCCTAACCTTAACTTAACCCTAACCTTAACCAACTCCGAAAGAATGCCTAACCTTAACCCTCCCTAACCTTAACTTAACCCTAACCTTAACCAACTCCGAAATAATGCCTAACCTTAACTTAACCCTAACCTTAACCAACTCCGAAAGAATGCCTAACCTTAACCCTCCCTAACCTTAACTTAACCCTAACCTTAACCAACTCCGAAATAATGCCTAACCTTAACTTAACCCTAACCTTAACCAACTCCGAAAGAATGCCTAAACTTAACCAGCGGAAGAATGCACGTTTATAGCGAGAGATGATAAACGTAAAAAAGAAAAAAAGAAAGAAATTGAAGTGATTTGAACTTGTGACCAACCGCACCGCAGGCTCTACAGCACGGCGGCGTACCAGTTGAGCTAAGCATCGATGGAAAAACATCTGGGATTACGGCTACATAATGCCGCAAGCTCTGCCGCTCCGCTCCGTGGCAGAGCTCCGCTCTGCGACTCACCTCTTCACCAAATGTATCAATGACTGACTTCCCTTTTTTTCCTAATTGTTCCTCTAATCTCCTTCCCCTTAGTTTGCCCCCTCCTCTGTTAAGCGCATTGGGTTTCCTGAAAGGCGCTATATACAATATTTGTATTATTATTATTATTATTATTTATTATTAATACTGTAGCAGTAGCAGTGTTGATGTGTGGTTTCTAAGAGACAAGTAAACAGTATTATTGAAATGCAAATGTAAACAGATTACATACCAAGTGTCTTTAAGTATGTTATCAAATATAATATATTTAAATGCATATCTAATCTGCATCACATGGATACATATATTCCACACAATTAACAATTGAGTGCTTATGGAGAGAACAAAGGAGTGAATACACAGTATGTTTATGATAATCACTTAGAGAATCTGGGCAAAACCATTTGAAATGTATATAAATCGCAATTGTCAAAGGAAGAGAAACAATAGCCCACTATTACTGGGCTCAAAAGCTTAATTGGCCTTAAATGGTTGTAGAGGCATAATTAATGCATCTAAAAATAATAGACATAATAAACTTCAAAGACACTTAAAATAAATAGCCATTACGTGGCGTGTGAGGTGAATAAAGATGGGCACCTAATGGAACGAAGGGGAGCGCACATCACATCACTCGGTGAAGAGGGACAGAGACAGAGTCTCTTAATTAGTGCTCTGGAATAACAAATTACTTTGCCTTCTCCAACTGGTCTTACAATATTAAAAGACTTACTGGATCACAGACACATACATCAGAATGGTGAGCAACTTGTAAACAGCGACGCTGGCAGTGCTCCCTGCCGCACTTCTGAGGGTAGAACAGGCCGGGCCGCAAGTGTGCCATATTTCAAAAGCAGCCCAGAGGCTGGGGGATGGGGGGATGTTTAAAGAGACAATGGGCTGTTTATTATCCATTTATCCACCTGTCTCTCTTCATCCTTCCTGCTCTATGGCTCCCTGAAGATTTCAACAAGGAAAGATTTTCTGAATAAAGTTCAGTTTTTTTTAAGGCCTACGGTAATTTCTACAAAGCCAAAGTTGGTGGTAGGCTATAGGCTAACGGTGAGCACAGAAGCATAACGTGCATTAGCATGCACACTATTTAAAAGCCACACAAGATAGGGCATTGAAAAAGGATGATTGGGATGCAGATCACTACCTGTCAGACTTGGGGTGTTGGTAGGACCAAGATGCAGGACGAATGGAGGTGGAGGTAGCGGCAGTTTCCAAGGGGGTTTAATGAAAAAATAAGGGATACAAAAATACTACTAAGAAAAAAAAATGTACAGCCTGGCTGACTAAGTAAAAGTAAAGTAAAAACTAGAGGAACAAACTGAAAAGCATGAAACCGACTAGAATAATCCCTCTAACAATGAACAATGACACGAGAAGGACTGAAATACACTGAGGGCAAATGACAGATGTGACACACCTTTCATACAAGAGACACCTGGGAGGAGAAACAGACTACCAATAACTACAGGGACTAAAATAACTAAAACAATGTCATAGGACCGGGAGCACAACACAAAGAACAAAGACCAGAGGAACACAATACTACAAAGAAACTAAATAACTACCAGATAAACATGAACAGGAGGGAGAGACAGAGCAAGAGAGAGAGAGAGAGAGAGAGAGAGAGAGAGAGAGAGATGTAAAAGGGGCAGTCCATGACCTGGCAGAATGTTACACTATCCTTCTTGTGTCTGTGATCCACACTAGAGGCTGACATGGGAGTGGATTTTGACTCCCGCTCCCTCCCACTCCCACAGAAATAATCCCACTCCTGTGTCAGCCTCTTTTTTTTTTTTTTTTTACTCCCGTTCCTGCCCAATCATGTCATTAAAAGTGAAATTTACTCCCAAAAAAATTATCTAGACAAGTGTCTCAATAAGTTATTAACATCAGAGTTACGAGCGTGTGGCCACGTATATAATTTTTAAACAACGCTGGCTTGCACCTAATTAATACAGTTGTGCGTTTCACCTACTTTCACTACACACAGATTATATACTGTAGGACACAATCTGGAAGCCTTCAGAGAGAGGTGGAGATGAAATGTACATTTGGAAAGAGAGCTTGAATATTCACTCTCGACTTCTCGACTTGCGTACATTCATCAATGGTATGTTAATTTCAACCTTTCTCTCAACATCCAATCACATCCTTTCTCCAGTGGACATTCATAATGTCACAGAACATCTCCCTGTTATGAGTTGTGTTCAGATCCAAGATGAAGATACCGTTGCCATGGCAACAAAACAACTTTGTGAGTCTCTTGCACCAAACCAACCTGTGATTTCCATGGCAACATTATCAGGAAATCCTGTAGATTTGATTGATAATGCCCGTTCCAATTCCAGTCCAATGTGTGGACATGTCATTGCGTAACAAAATTATTCTATTTCATATACTGTACATGAATGTGTGTGTGTGATAAACAGGGACCCTTCTACAGTGATACATATAAAGAGAGAAAGCTGTCATATTTTATATTCTAGCATCTCAAGAAGCGAAGGCTGAATGCATCAATAATTCAGTCCAATCAACTTCCTCTCCCATGAATTTGCAAAAGCCGCTGGATAAAAGTCAACGTTACTATACATGTCTGAAAGAAGACTTGTGAGGCTGTGAAAAAACATGCTCCTGTCTAGAAATGCAGGAGTGCAGGATAATCTGAGAGAGATGGAGGAGAGGAGAGAGAGAGTTCCAACAGCAAAGGGAGAGAGAGAGAGAGAGAGAGAGAGAGAGAGAGAGAGAGAGAGAGAGAGAGAGAGAGAGAGAGAGAGAGAGAGAGAGAGAGAGAGAGAGAGAGAGAGAGAGAGAGGGGGAAGAGAGGTGGTGAAAGATATGGCTTTTCCTTGGTTATGACAGAAAAAGTACTATATAACTACACTGTAAGAAAAAAAGCTGCAAGAAAACGGTAAATGTCTGGCATCAATGGTTGCCAAATACTTACTGTTAAATTACAGTAAAATCAAATACATTTACAGATTACAACCTTTATAATGTTTTTTTTTTTATCAATTTTTTTTATTATTACTTAACATGAAAACAAGAAAACACAATATAATAACCATAATAACAATACACAGAACTTCACAGGGAGATAACAGAACAATAATAATAAAAGAAATAACAATTTATAAAAACAGAGTACAACATTTTAATTTTAAAGGGGTACTATCTTACAATTGGCCTTTCCCAGTATTCAGTACCGTTTCCCGGCCGTGTGGCTCTATATCAATAAGACTTATGTCTCTAATTCTCATATTGGCGCACTCTTCCAATTCCCCTCACAACCCTCACCCTCACCAAACTGAGTCATCTCAAAACGTGCATATAAGTGATGTCAGAGATTTCCAGCTGCATAACAATGTGGCAATTGTCACCAGGCCACACAGTGGTTGGAGCCCAGCCTCAAAACGGCTTAAGATCCTGAGGTAGAAAAACGCTGCCCCTGAGTACCCAACCAGAAATACAAAACAATGAACCTTTTCGAAAAACAAAAACCTACAGAGTGTTCCATAGACTCACAGGAACCGTGCAAAAGTGCCCAAACAGTGAAGAAATAGCAAAAAAGCAAAATAGCTCCCCCCCAATAAAATTCCCCCAGTTAAAGTTAAGAAGGACAAGACAAAAGACAAGACAGACAAGACATTTCCTCCTCCCCCTCCCACGAGACCGCCGGACTCCCCCGAACAAGCACCTCAACCCCGCTCAGCCGCACACGGCGGTCCTGACCTTCTCAGCTCAACCTTTATAATGGTTAATATTTTGATAAAAGTTAATTTACTGTATGTTTATGGCATTTACACTTAAAGTAGAAAAACAAAAGTAATCTGTAAAATAATACAGTGAATTTCCAGTGAAAACATTTTTTTTTTTTTACAGTGCTACAGTATAACACCTGTTAATTCTGGCAAAGTACGTAGGTAAACACCTTTTAATTAGGGCAAGGTGGTGTTTAGTTCTTTTATAACAAACAAACCATTGTTAGAGAGAGAGAGACATTTCACATGTTGAAGAGCAGAAGAGGGCCCTGGCCACATTCCTTAACCCCTTAAGCCCTAGCCATATTTTCTGAAAATCCGCCTAAAAATACATACCTAAATACATACATAAGTAAATGGAAGATTTCTCCACTTCTACAATGTCCATTTGCATGTTCTTGGTATCTAGAAATATCTATGGATTGCAGGGAATGTATTCCCAGTGGCAGACATGTTGTGTCTGCTACTAGGCTTGAAATTGTAATGAACCAAAGGAGAATATAATTTTTTTTTCATCTTTGACGGTGAATAACACCATGCTAACATTGACCAGACAGGGAATGACCACTGAACTCATTCAGCACCAGAGATTTCTATAAACTCATATTTCACTAATAACACTTAAAATCATTGGTAAACAAACGTAGTGCTGAAAATATACACTCTGGCTGCTGATTTGAAAGGGTTAGGGTATTTACTCTTGGCTATATTTGAAAAAGAAACGCAACATGATTTAATACGTTCTGTATTGATTGATTTATGGCGTGATATCAATCTCGTACCGGTACCGGACCGCTCGGGCCTCATTTGCTTAAATTATTTGTACACATGATCTCAAGAAGGTGCTGAATGAGCTCAGTGGCAATTTTTCATGTCTGGTAAATTTTAGCATGGTGTTATTCACTGTCAAAGAAGAAAAATAATTAAGATTTCTATTCTCCTTCTATTCTCCTGGAACCATCACCTTATCGCGGTGGAGAGGTTTGCATGTCTTTATGATCCTGAGAGCTATGTTGTCTGGAGCCTAGTGCTCCTGGTAGGGTCACCCATGACAAACTGGTCTCGGGTGAGGGAACAGACGAAGAATGGTTCAACCACTGCCCGGTGGGCCTGAGAGGGCAAAGGGCTAAGGGAGCAATACCCTGACAAAAAAAGCACCTCTAGGTGGGCCAATCACCCGCTTAGCGGAACAAAATGATTACAGAAACATTCATGGAAAATACACAGCGAAGTTTGGACGTGGAAGGTGTCTCTCCCCAGACAAGTATGGTGCTGGACAACTCAAGCCGAAAGGACGTTGCCCAGCTGATCCCCCTTCTCACAACTAAACACATTACAAAGATCGGCTCCTGGAACATTCGAACAATGTACCAAGCCGGTAAAGCTGCCCAGATAGCGTCGGAAATGAAACAGTACAACCTTTCTTTAATAGGACTCAGTGAAACAATATGGACTCAATCAGGAAAAGCACAACTTTCAAGTGGAGAAACAATAATATACTCAGGTCATGAGCAAGACAATGCCCCACACACAGAGGGAGTAGGACTCATGCTCTCAAGAGAAGCAGCTAGGTCCCTCATGGAGTGGGAGGCAATAAATGCATGCATCATCACAGCTAGATTTTTCACCAAAAGCAAAAAAAATCACAATCATACAATGCTACGCACCCACTAACGAGGCAGAACAGCAAGCAAAAGATAATTTCTACGATATACTACAGCAAGTCATCAACCGGCAGAAAAAAAAAGACATCATCATCCTGACAGGAGACTTCAACGCAAAAATAGGACAAGACAACACAGGAAAAGAGCAAATAATCTGCAAACATGGTCTAGGGGAAATGAACAACAATGGTGAACAATTCACAGACTTCTGCGCATTCCATAACCTGGTCATAGGAGGCAGCGTCTTTCCGCACAAAAGAGTTCATAAAGCCACATGGATTTCACCGGACCACAAAACAGAGAACCAGATTGACCATATATGCATCAGACAGAAATTCAGGAGATCCCTCCAAGACGTCAGAGTGAAAAGAGGAGCCGATGCAGCTACAGATCACCACCTCCTGATAGGAACTCTCCGGTTAAAACTCAAGAAATTCACCAACACTGCAAAAAAAGTCAGTACAAGGTACAATGTCAGCCTCCTCCAAGATCAGAACACCAGAGAGAAATTTAAAATCAGTCTCTCAAACCGGTTCCACCCCCTGAGCCAACTGGAAGAACATCAATCCATCGATGAACGTTGGCAGAACATGAAGAGGGCATGGACGGAGACATGTGAGGACACATGTGGGAGGAAGACAAGGCACCACAAGGAGTGGATGACAGGAGAAACACTACAGAAAATTCAGACTCGCAAACAAGCCAAAGACACTCTCAACAATAGTTGCACAAGAGCTGCAAAAGTAAAAGCACAACAAGACTACACCACGGCAGACAAGCGGGTAAAAAGGAGCATCAAGAACGACAAAAAACAATTCATCAACAACCTGGCAACTCAAGCAGAAGTAGCAGCAGCTCAACACAACATGAAGGAACTCTACGACATCACAAGGAAACTGGCTAATAAACGCAAAACTCCGGACAGACCAATATTAGACAAAGAAGGAAAAACACTCACAAAGCAAGAGGCTCAGCTGAAGAGATGGTCAGAACATTTCAGAGACATACTGAACAGACCCAAACCGACAGCGCTAGCCAAAATCCATCCAGCGGTACACTCCCTACCGGTCAATACCAACAAGCCCAATAAACAAGAAATAAAAAAGGCCATTCAAAAACAATAAAGAACCAGGACCTGACGGAATACCCCCAGAGGCCATAAAAGCAGACCCAGAAATGGCAACAACACTACTCCACAAACTCTTTGGACAGATCTGGGATGAAGAAAAGGTGCCAAGCGACTGGGTAGAGGGATACCTGGTGAAGCGGCTGGCTTCCGAGGGTGGTTTGTATAGGGGGCAGATGGTCAGGATGTGGTCAACAGTCTGCTCAGGGTCTCCACACTCACATGCAGCGCTGTCTGCCAGGCCCCACTTCTTTAATGATGCTTTAAAGCGACCAACCCCAGATCTTAAACGGTTCAGCAGAACCCATTGCCGGCGTGGAAGATCGTCTCCTGTGGCGCCATCTCCTGGATCCCAGATGTAGTGGTGGATACGGGTTGGCCCAGCACTCTCCCACTCTCTCTTCCAGGCTGCCGCCAGCCATCCATTTCTGGATAGGTCCTCAGTGGTGGAACGGAGCATCTGAAAACGTTTATTAACAGATTGCAGAATGGGTACAGTACAGTACAGCTCAATACATACAATTGTTAAGGGGATGCAGACCAGAGAAAGACTTTCGTCTTGTTTACATCAGGGTCCCCCATTTTCAATTCATCATAACATATATGACATACATGACATACAGATAGACAGTACTGCTACATCTATACATTTATGACATATCAGATTTGCAAATACAGTACTGTTTGTGATACAAAAGTGTCCAGAAAAAAGAGTGTATATACATTTGGCGTAGAAACTGTACATTGGAGGAGGTTGGGTGGGTGTGGTGGGGTTGGGTGGGTGGGTGAGGGCTGTACATTGGAGGTGGGGGGGGGGGGGGGTGGGTAGGGGACACACACACATTTTACACTGTGCATTGGAATACTGACAAAGCCTTACTTGGTCATTTACTGTACAACTAGGTTAGGACATTTGTAGGGGCCAGTTTCGAATTGCAGTCTCACGTAGGTGTTTTTTGAGAGTGTTTTTGAAAGTGGGTAGTGATTCACATTCCTTTACAGCTTTAGGTAGGGCGTTCCACATTGATGTGGCATAATTGCGAAACGTGTTTAGTCCCTTGTTTGAGCCGAATCTGGGTTTTACATGATTTGTGGAGCTCCCTCTGGTGTTGTGATCATGGTATTCACTGACCTTTGGGAAGTATTTTGACATGTACATGGGTACCTTGGTCGCGTAGTGTATCTTGTAGACCAGGCCCATTGCAAGTTGCTGTACTCTGTCGTCTACTCTAAGCCATCCTAGGTTGTCAAAGTGGGCAGGGGTGAGGTGGGTTCTAGGAGTCGGGTCAAGCAGTAGTCTGACTAGCTTGTTTTGAGATGTTTGTAATTTGTTTTTTAGTGCCTTTGAGGTGCTTTGGTACCATGAGGTGCAAGCATAGTCATAGTACCCTTGAATGAGTGCTCCTGCTAGAGTCTTCAGGGTATTCTTGTTTACCAGAGAGGAGATCCGGTACAAGAATCGCGTTCGTTGGTTGACTTTTTGTATTACATTGGATGCCATTTTGTCACAGGAAAGATTAGCCTCTAGGATGGAACCCAGGTAGGTAATTTCATCTTTCCTTGTGATAATATTGTCACCCACTGTAACCGAGAAGCCGTCGGTCTTGCTGAGTTTGTTATTTGAACCGAAGAGAATGGACTCTGTTTTGCCCATGTGTAATGATAGTTTGTTGTCGGTGAGCCATATGCAGATTTTGCCTAGTTCCGAGCTGAGGGCTTTTTCAACCTGTAACTTGTTCTTGTCAGAGACCAGCAGGGCTGAGTCGTCCGCAAACAGGAACAAGTTGCAGTCACAAGCTGACGACATTTCATTTGCATAAATTAGGAATAGTAGCGGTCCTAGTATGCTTCCTTGTGGAACACCACAGCTCACTGTGAGGGGGGAGGATAGGGTACCGTTTACCTCCACCATCTGTTCCCTCCCCTCCAGGTAGGATTGTATCCAGCTCACTGATAAACTATCAAAACCAATTGCTTTTAGCTTGTCAATCAGAATGGTGTGATTGACAGTGTCGAAGGCCTTTTGTAGGTCCAGCATGACCATGCCGCAGTATTTGCCCGCGTCCACCTCTTGTTTGATGTGGTCGTTCAAGTAGAGAAGGCATGTGTCAGTGGAGTGGGATGTTCTGAAGCCAGATTGGAATTCGTAGATTAGATTTTTTTCCGCGAGGTACTTTTCGATCTGTTCGTATACTATTTTTTCCATGACTTTCGAGATGGATGTAAGGATAGAAACAGGGCGGTAGTTGCCCGGGTCTAATTTGCTGCCCTTTTTGTGCAGGGGTGTTACTCTCGCAATTTTGTAGTCCTTGGGGACGTGTCCCTGTTTTATGGAGAGGTTTATTATGTGTGTGATGACTGGGGTGATGGCTGCTGCTGAGTCTCTGAGGAATTTGGAGGGGATGTTGTCATGGCCAGTGGCCTTGTTTGGTTGGAGGGCGCTCAGTTTTTTGAGTACCTCATCTGTAGTTACCATTTCCAGTTTGAAGTCGTCTTTGTGGACGCCTAGGTTCTTGTAGTATGCTACTATGTGTTCTACCCCATACTGCCCTGAGTGGGAGGGTAGTTTGTTTACCAGTGTTGTGGCTATGTTTGTGAAGAAAGTGTTTAAGTAATTGGCTACATCCAGCTTGTCTGTGATGAGCGTGTTGTCCGTCTTTATGTTTATGTTTGAGAACCTGGTTTTAAGTTTTTTACTGCAGCCTAGTTGATTGTTGAGTAATTTCCAAAGTTCACATGGTTTATTTTAGTTTTCCTCGGTTTTGTCATTGATGACATTTTTTTTAGCAGTTTTGATCATGGAGTTTACGTCATTTCTTAGTCTGTTACTTTCTAGTTTGAGTTCAGTCACGTGGTCTTGGAGTTCACTGCTCGTGCTTTTGGTAAGCTTTGACTGGCTTTTACGAAACTCAGAGCATTTTTTGTCTCTGGCTTTCATAGCGGTCAGTATTTCAGTGTGCATCCATGGCTCAGTGCGATTTTTTACCCTGGTGGTTCTTAGGGGGGCCATGTTGTTTAGTATTGATGAAAATTTGGTTTTGAAGCCAAGCCAAGTTTCTTCAACCAGTGTACCATTGAGTTCATCTGACCAGTCCAGACTCTCCAGTTCAAGGTTAAAGGCCTCACTAGAGTAGGTTTTGAGGTCTCTAGATGTGACTGTTTTGTGACAGCCAGCCTTTAGTTTTAGCTTTTTGCGGGTACAGAATATCATATAATGATCACTTAACCCACATGCTATAACCCCTTTATTGGAGATCTTGGACTTGTCAGAGGTCAGTATGAGGTCAATGGTAGTCTGAGTTGATTCACATATCCTTGTGGGTTGGGTGATTAGCTGGCTGAGGCCGTGCAGATCACAAAACCTATTGAAGGATTTGAAGACGGGTGCATCTTTTTGTTGCATATCCGTGTTCCAATCCCCAATAAGAATTTTTTCCGCATCCTCAGCTCCAGCTAAGCACACATCCAGAGTATCATAAAAGCCCGTTTGATCTGGCGGTCTGTATATTGTGCCGACTAGAACAGATTTTGCCCTTTCAAATAAAATTTCCACCCATACGGTTTCAATTGTCTCATGATGAAGGTCAGTACGGGTAATGAATTTGGTGTCCTTATGCATGTACATACAAACACCACCTCCATACTGGTTTCTGTCATTACGGACTATAGTATAGTTCTCTAACTCTATTTCAGGGTCTGTTACAGATGGGTCAAGTTTAGTTTCAGTAAAGCATATTATGTCTACCTTACCGCTCATAAACAGGTTTCTTATTTCATCCAGCTTATGCTTTATGCTGTTTACATTCAGGTGAAAAATGTGTAGTCCGTTTTTATTTGCTGTGGTATTGATGTCGTCAAGTTCCAGGTAATTGTCTTCGTCTGTGTCTGGTGCTGCTGTGGGGGAGGGTGGGGGGGGGCTTTGTTGTTGTCTCCGTGAGGTCTGTGTGTTGGTGTGTGGGGAGGGGGGAGGGGGGGGTCCTTTGTCCTGTGTCTTCTCTGGCGGCAACCCTTTGTCCTCCTGGGCTGGTAAACATAGCCAGCCTGGCTAGGTTGGCTAATTTAGCAGGCGATTTGACCGTGGGGTTGCCGGTTGGGGGGGCTTTGTTGTCGTGGGTGGGAAGGGGGGAGGGGGGGGTCGGGTCCCGCGCCGTGCTGGTACAACAAAGGACTCGTTCCATTGTGTGTATTGAGCCATACTGTATTGTACCCATACTGCAATCTGTTAATAAAATGTTCATTCAATCAATCAATCTGCACGGTGATTGATTGAATGAAAATTGTATTAACAGATTGCAGAATGGGTACAATACAGTACGGCTCAATACACACAATTGTTAAGGGGATGCAGACCAGAGAAAGACTTTCGTCTTGTTTACATCAGGGTCCCCCATTTTCTATTCATAATGAATTGTAAGTAAGGGTGCAACTTGCTCCGTGCAATCCATTCTTTGTGGATCTAGCCAATCGCCAAAAAAGCATCAGTGTGTTCCAGTTCTGCAGATGACAGACAAAAGTACCATTCCTTACATAATCAAGTCATAAAGTTAAATAAGGTGAACAAAATTGAATATTTTAAACAATGATGTGAGAAATTATGGTAAAAATAATATGGAATGTTTTATATCAAATGATGGGTAGAAAGTCTAATGTCTGTACACCTTTTGTCAAATGGAATTGTCCTAACAAACCATTTTAAATGTTACTTGTCCTTTCGGACAAGTTATGTTTTTGTACGTTTTTATTGATTTTTGCTACCGGGCAGTCCGGTAGAGAGAGAGAGAGAGGAGGAATGGGAGACAGATCGGGGAAGACTTTCGGCAAAGATCACCGGGTCCGGGAGTTGAACCCAGGTCGGCCGTGTTGCACCGCAGTGCTGTATGCGGTGCGCCCCATAACCAAACCATTTTAATGATTTGTATGTAAGTAAGATATATCAATTCAGGCAGGGAATGCACATCTCAAACAACACAATATCAAATGACATAATTAAGAATATCATAATGAAAGATAAAGGGTATACATTTGATTTTAAACAGGTTGAGGTTAGTGATATTGAAAGGTTGCTCCAGGCTCTCCCTGACAGCAAGTTAGCTGGCACAGACAACATAGATAGTAAATTATTGAGAATTACTGCTACGATCATAGTCATATTATTAATAGATGTCTACAAGTGGGAGTATGTCCAAAAAGATGGAAGGAGGCTAAGGTTACTCCTTTACCCAAGGACAAATCAGTTTTTAACTGGGGCAACTGCAAAAACAAAAAGCGACAGTGCCTCAGGAGGTAGAGCAATCGTCTGGCAATCCGGAGGTTCCCGGTTCGATTCCCACTCCTCCCTGGCAGCGTGTCGAAGTGTCCTTGAGCAAGACACCCCCTAATTGCTCCCGATGAGCAGGTTGGCTCCTTGCATGGTTGCCTCTGCCATCGGTGTGTGAGTGAATGGGTAAAATGTGAGGAACAAATTGTAAAGCGCTTTGGATAAAAGCGCTATATATAGAAATACAGCCATTTTAAACATTGTTATGAGGGTACACATCCAAAAAACTGTACATGATGCTGACATGCATCGTGGGTCGGGGTGACAGGTTGACCGTGCACTTGTTTGAGTGTTTTAACCTGTTAAGCCTTAACCTCTTAACACTTTGAGTGCCACACTGTTTGGTTAATTTACCTTTAGAATGCCATAGCCTTTCTAGTCGTTTCCGTGGTGTTTGTTGTTTGCGAAGCTGTGTTTGTGTTCAGGTACTATAGCTGTAGAGACACGGTGTGGCCCATTTCGACAAACATTACTTGTAGTCCAGCATGGGAATAATAGTTTGTTTCCACACGCTGTAGTTTATTACACGCTAAACATCCCGCATTTACAAGATAATAGTCTTTTTTCATAGACCGTGAGATAAAACGCATGATGTGCAATAAACCCAAACCGTTCTGGCTGATCCCCTGAAACCCGGAATATATATGTATCATCACAAAATCATCAAGGGGGAGTCGTTTTAACTCAAAACTATGATCGTGTTTGCCAAGCATGTTTTTCGTTTGGTAAAACACAAAACTGTGACCGTTAGAAAAACACGTTTCAGATTCGGTCAAATAGACATAGAATGTACCATACCTTAGCCAGAAGGTATTCCAAAACAATAATAAGTGATCGCATCGCCATGGCGATTACCAGTGTATATGTCTATATACGTTTCGAAGGTCAAATACGCTTATGCAACGGAATTCCGAGGCGAGGATTGTGAATTTGTCCCAAGAGAAGGAGGGGCCACTCGTGAGGAGAAACTGAAAGTGAAGCTGACTATCTGCCCAGAGCCCCATGCAGTTAAGACACGGGACGATACTGCCACCTCACCTGGTGATAGTCGATCAGAATGCAGTTCCAATGTGTCGGGACGTGCCTAAATGATGCAGATCGCTCTGGGCATAGAGCGGGGATCAAAGTAAAAAGATCAAACAATTAAAAAACAACTTTTTACGTTTATGGCACTCGCCACTCAACGGTCAGCGGCCAAACACGTAAAAAGCCGTTTTTGGCACAGATTGTGTTAAGCCTGGAACCGTATTTTCAGAAAATCCGCCTAAGTAAATGAAAGATTGCTCCACTTCTACAAGGTCCATTTGCATGTTCTTGGTATATAGGGACATCTATGGACCTCAGTGAATGTATTCCCAGTGTCAGAAATATTGTGTCTATTACTAGGCTTGCTTAAATTGTGATGAAACAAAGGAGAATATGAATTATGATTTTTCTTTGCATCTTTGACAGTGAATAACACCATGCTAAAAATGACCAGACATAAATAACTGCGACTGAGCTCGCTCAATACCTTCTTGAGATCACGTGTAAAAAAAATCTAAGGAAATGAATAAAGGGAAGATGATTAAACAGAAAAATTTGTAAATACAGTACTGGATTCTGCCATCCGGACCCATGCAATTTGAAATATTATTATAAAATATAGAATATGAGGCCTATAAATTACCTTATTATAGCCAACTTGCACAGCTATGAATCGGGCCAAATCTACTCTTTCCAATGGCAGAGTTCAATTTGGATTTAGTATCACCAGGTGTGCATGAAAAACAGAGAATTAAATCTACTCTATGTACAGTAGGTTTTTTATTCTTGCGACAGCTCCGCCATTTTGAAACTGATTTCAAATTGGATGGTTGCTAACTGTTCACAATAGGGGAGACAAACCAACTGCGCTCCAATATATGCCAATAACGTTCAGTTTTGTGGTATATAATCCTGAGTAATAAGAGAAATAAAAAACTGCGCTCCAATATATGCCAATAACGTTCAGTTTTGTGGTATATAATCCTGAGTAATAAGAGAAATAAAAAAAATGCATACACAAGTCATTTGCTTGAAGGCAGCTAGAATCCGTTAGGAAGTGTAGTTCTTCGAAATTCCAACGCTCATTGAGAGCTCTGGATGTCCTCTTCTCAAAATGACTACAATCGTCATCATTCAGCGACGGCCGCTAATTCAAAATGGCGGATCTTTGCGATCAAAACAACACATTTCAAAAACTAAAATCTCACTAATAACACTTTAAACTATTGGTAAAAAAAAATTATTGCTGAAAATATACATTATGACTGCTGTTGTGACATGGTTAGGATGTTTACTCTTGAATACGTTTGAAAAAGAAAACAATAATTATGTCAGACAGTCTAGGGCAGTGGTTCCCAAACTGTGGTCTTGCAGGTGGTCCGTGGAAAAAAAGCTAAATAAAATAGAAAATGTATATAATATAATTTTTATTTAAAATAAAATTGTAAAACCGTTGTGTAATATAAAACATGGTATTATAGTTTGTCATTCTCTCAAATTAGGCTAATCATTATGGGTAAATAGTGGCGCTTGTGCGTTTTACCGATGCACCTGTACCTCTGCACTTACCCGCGTAAAAGCAGTGGCTCCGCAAGCTAAATCTATTCACTGCTGCATCCACAGGGAGGCTCTAGCTGCCAAAAAAATGCGTCCTGATCTCAAAAGAGTTTTGGACGAAGCGGTAAGAACTGTCCATTGAATTCACGGTTGTTTGCAGCTTTATGCGATGAGATGGGCAGTGATCACCGGCAATTACATCTCCACACCGAGGTCCGATATCCTGTGTGTGTGTGTGTGTGTGTGTGTGTGTGTGTGTGTGTGTGTGTGTGTGTGTGTGTGTGTGTGTGTGTGTGTGCCTGTGTCCGCACGTCCCATCTCCGGTCTTTACTTTATACTGTTTATTTATTTTTACTGTTTGCATACGAGGTGGTCCGTGACATTTTTTTATAACAATTAGTGGTCCGCATAAACAAAACGTTTGGGAACCACTAGTCTAGAGAGAATGATTTATGACGTGATGTCATTTGCGGTCCGGTACCGGACTGCACAGGTGGAAGGGGTTAACACTGCCATTGGAAAGAGGAGCTTTTCCCCTATCCATAGATGTATGATTTGGCCATAATAAGGTCAAGGTCAAGTTCAAGGTCAAATATGAATTGATAATTAAAATAGATTATAATGTATTACTGTATCTACAAATCCGTCTGTTTAATCATCTTCCCTTTATTCCTTTGCTTAGATTTTTTGTACACTTGAGCTCAAGAAGGTGGTGAATAAGCACAGTGAGCGAGCTTGGTGGCTGCACAATTGTAACATGGTGTTATTCACCACCAAAGATGCAAAGAAAACTCATAATTTATATTCTCCTTTGTTTCATCACAATTTACTCAAGCCCAGTAACAGACACAATATTTCGGACACTCGGAATACATACCCCCACGTCTCTAGATGTTCCTAGATACCAAGAACATGCTAATTTACCTTGTAGAAGTGGAGCAATATTCCATTTACTTGGGCATGTAACTTTAGGCGAAATTTCTGAAAATAGGGCTACAGCTTAAACTCAAGAGTGCACAAGCCATCCTCAGGATACTGCATGTTGTAAGTGTAGTAGCTTGTGAAGACTGCTACTATCCCATTGACAAAGTTCTCGTGTGCTCCCATCACCACTTGTCGTTGGGGGTGACAGTGGCTCAGGAGGTAGAGCGGTCGTCTGGAAATCAGAAGGTTGATGGTTCAATTCCGGCTCCTCCCGGCAGCATGTCAAAGTGTCCTTGAGCTTAACCCCAAGGTTGGCACCTTGCATGGTCGCCTCTACCATCGGTGTGCGAATGGGTGAATGTGAGGCACAAGTTGTAAAGCGCTTTCGGATACAAGCACTATATGCAGTCAATTTTTGCCCTTCATTGGTTCACCACTCAGCTAACGTATGGTATATTTCTTGCAGTTAGTTTAGTTTATTTATTTAGCACAAAAAAACAGTGCTAGGAACGAAGCCCAAAGGGCTTGTACAAAGTTCCACTCCCATCTCATTGTCCATAAACAATATGAACGAATTACATGTAAACATGGTCTACAAAATAAACTACAAAACAGGATCAGAGACATAAGGCAGACACTATAGCGAAAACATGGAAAATGTACACGAGTCAGTAACAAGAACAATTATTATTATTATTATAATTTTTTTTTAGTAGAGGGCAAAGAAAGAGGAGAATAACATATTAACAGTATATAATGAGGAAAATGAAACAAGCAGTCATACTAACAGTAGATGTAGCACTGATGACACAGGAGTAACTTAATGTGACAGTGATTTATGATGAAATTGTATTAGATTTTAATTGTTGACCTCAATGATGAATTTAGAGTGTTCCAGAGTTTAGGACCTCTAAAGCTAATGTTGAATTGATGGCTAGTTGTCAGACAGAAAGGTAAGTGGAGTTTATTGCTATGGTTTGTTGGATATGAGTGAAATTCTGATGAAAAGGTGAAGAAACTATGAAACTAGGTAGAAACTATGAGCTAGAAAGATCAATATGAAATATAGATATCAACAGTAACTTGGACTAACAAGCAAGCGGCTGCTCGGTAGCATCACTCTCCTCTGCATCAGCGGCTGTGACACATGGCATAGTAACATACGGAAGCATAGATTCAACAAGATGCATTAGAGACAGTCCATTGGTCCCACTGACTTGGAGGTTAATCAGAGAACAACATGTGTGTCAACATGTGAATGAATGTGATTAAATGTATAATGTCTACTGTAATCACAACCAAGCATGATGGCATTTGTTGGCATGTTAAGTATGCCATCAGGAGCAGAAGGCAGGGTGCGAATCATGGGGGAGCTGTGGGAGCCATGGCTCCCCTAGATGAGACATCAGCCCCCCTGAAAACATGATTTGTGAATTTTTGGGGGGTCTCTAAAATACTGACAATAAATGCAATGTTTGCCATGCATTTCTAATTTTTCTGTAATTTTCTGTATGGTCATCATCGTGTATAATAATAAAACTAGGCTATTTTGATGTATGATTAATGATTTGCGCACTAATTCACCGTAATAGACAATAGCATAAATCTATGGGGTTGCGGCACTGCAGATATACCCTACTCGTAATAATAAGAACATGCATGCTATTCTTGCGTTTACCATTCGGAGCGTGGCGGCGCTGCACTGCAGTCTGCAGGCACAAATCAACTTCACCCGCGGTTAAAAAAAAGAAAATACAGGTATTCAGGATAATGTCGAAAGTTAAACTAAATACAAAGAAGGCGAAGCAGCCTGCTGCGGGGACTACTTCTGTGACATGCAGATTTTGAGAATTGGGCAGATCTTGAGTGGCGATAATGTTGCATTTTTTTGCCTACTATAATAATGTTAGACTCGATGTGTTTGGTCGTGGACTTGTTGTTCGGTATTGGTTCATCCGTGTGTTTATGTGTAAATAGGACTGTTGTGTGTGAATTTCAGTGTTGGATCAGAGGGGTTAATCTGAGCATGTGTATTTAGACACCTGTGTGGTGTGGACTATGTGTGGTTCTGTAATACTCATACCTATAGCCTATGGCCTGTGTCGACCGTTTTATAAGTTGTCAGCTCCTTTCTGTCATTAATTTCTATGCTAGAGACGCGACAGGCGCGCTCCTTTTGCCAGCTCCGCGCCTCGCGTTTATGCGCTCTCGGCTGCAGCGTTTTTGGGCGAAAAATAATGAGCTCCCCCGAAGACCATGGTATGGTTCGCACACTGGCAGAAGGACACATGCAGCATTGTCTGAAGCCTCTGGCTTGAAAAGTCTCCACAAAAAGTCAAACCTACAGTACCATGCTAGATGACTGGAAGCACTGCTGATGGGCTTGTCTTAGGATGACTGTGGTAGAATTGACGTTGAATTTCATAATTAATATGTGTGAATAATTAGAGAGTCATAATGTAGGAGAGACAGACATTTCACACCAACCCCCTCGCATGAGAAGGCTGCATACCCAAATGGTATATAGGGGAATAGTTACAAGTCACAAAGCCCTCACTCAAACTGACTGTATGTAAATGCTGATTACAGGCTGAAGAGTCATGGATCTATTAATCAACTGTTTAGTATCAAAAGAGTAAACCATAATATTAGAAATAAGGTTTGAAGGGTGATTACACTCGTGTTAAAGAAGTCATCACAGCTACTCTGCCAACTAGCAGGGGTGACGAGAGCTACTCTCCACCCCCACTCTGGGATCAGATTAGTATTATATGGTAATTTGGCCCCATGGGTCAAAGTGTATTCACACCCCCCACCAGAAGGACATCAGGCCAGCCCCCCCCCGTGAGAAGACACACAGAGAAACCCAGAGGGAGGGGCTGCCAGCGCCCACCGGACACCGCTCACAGAAGGCGCCCACAGGAGATGCATGATTGGATCAACTGTAATAGTGAACTGGATTCTATTTTGGCTAGAAGTTGGGTATATAAGGAAGAGACAAATTGTAATTCGGGAGCTCTCAGACCAGGACCAACCCAGGGGGTCTGGGGGCTCCACCACCCCACCACCAGAGAGACTGACTGATGCATTTTATGTGAGTAAATCATGGGAAAACACCATTTGTTGTTTAACGTTTAGTGTAAATCCTTAATATCTGAAACCAGATTTACTCATGTATAAATGTGTGCAGCATGGTCAATGTATGTTCAGATTATGTTACCGACTGTTTTATGTACATTATTGAGGTTGGAGATGCAAACCTGATTGTGATATTTCTGTACAACAGACAGCTCTGTTAATGTTCTCTGATAATCTTTTGTATGTAAAAGGCAACCTTTTATTCACTCTTGGCCCTGGTTCAAATAAATCAGCTGAGTTGAACTACAGTTCTGGTTTGTCTGGCGTACACGTTTTATTCCTCATCTGCTAAGTCAGATGAGGAGACCAACAATTCTATCAGTATGAATCTTTCCTCCTCCTTCCAGATAGTCAATCTCATTGTGTTGTACTACAATAACCTCAAATTATTGTAGAAAGTCTGTGGGAATTTACCACAGAAATGGTGCCGTTCTTCCCATCCTTTGTGTCTCCCCCTGAAAAGGTGCGGTAGGGTCTTGTCATATGTATCATATCTGGACCTTGCTGTGTGTTGGGGACACGGGGCAAAGAGCTGGGGTGTTGCTGCGTTTGGAGTGATAGACAAGGGGCTTGTTGTCTGAATGGAGGAGAGAGAGGGACAGGATGAAGGTTGGGTTGTGTACGCCACTGTTTGGGGCCCACGGTGAATATGGCTTTTGCATGCGGGGTTGGGGTTGCGGTGACTTAGGTTAGGATGTCCGGAGGTATGACGATCGCGCTTGTTGTGCAGTGAACATGCAAACGTGGGCTTTTTATGTTTGTATGTTTATTCAGACACAGGAGGCCGGTCTCGGCCCAGCGGGCCACGGGGGTTGGGTTGGTTAACTCGTATGGAATATACTTTATGAACTGTACGGGGAAGTTGGAGTAATTACAAGGCCTCATGTTATAGTAATGTGATTGCGTATTGGTGCCGCACAGACTATCTGGTCATGGTATAACGGGGGTGGCGTCGCATGACGGCAGGTAAAAGGCTTTTCTTGCTAGGAAGCACGGTTATTCTGGTGTATACGACAGGGGCGCGTTCTGAGTATGTAATTGCCCTAAAATTATTCTCAGGAAGAGGGCGCGGGTAAGTTGGGGAGATTTGATTGTTCTGAAATGGAAGGAGAGCTGTGTCCAATGTGCATTATGACCCTGCTTGTAGCCACAGAATAGGCGGGACGGGGACCGTGAGTGGGTCAGTATGGGCATAAATGCGTCGGGCTAAGGGCTCTGTTACTATTTCAGAACATGCAAGTCAAGTATGGTGAAAGATTGTTAGACCCTGGCATGATCAGCGCAGGGGTCTGTGCGATTACAGGATAAAAACGTAGTAATTAATAGAAGTGTAGGGTGCCGGTGTGTTCAAGACAAGGCTTGACGTTGGACGGACTGAAGTCTGGGGGACCAGTCGGCCTGTTTTAAATGAAGATATATTTGCCGTCCTTAGGCATAGTATCCTTTTTATTCTTGAGCGAAACCGGCCTGTTGATTAATTACGTTCGCTGTGATACAAAAACAATTCGGTCGAACTGACTGATAAGTGCTTAATGGTTGTATGGGGACTATGGCTATGGTTAGGAATTGTATGGGGGACTATGGCTGTGGTTATGAATGATTGGCGAAACGTGGGGGTTTATTGTTGTTTTGTTATGATATTTTAATGACCAACGGACATATGTTTGAGGCGAGTCCCTGCTGGTGGTTGGGGCTAGCTAGCTTAGCTCTGTGGGAAGAGTCCGCGGTGAAACTGGGGACGTTACGATGGCGTTATGAGAGAATTGTTTAAACACTGTGGCGGCGATTACAGGTAAGAAGCGGATCGAGACGTAGGGTGGCGAGATTGTTGCCGTTTTGGGGGTTATTATTGATGCGGTAGCGATAGTGTTTGATATTAGGGAGAAGCTGCTTGTTGACGTCATAGTGTTGTGGAGAGTATGTAACGTTCGCGGTGCTATGGAGTGTGGCGGAGTAGGTAGGAGAGAGGATTCGTGTTGAACTATATGTGCGGCGTTGGTTGGTGTGAGTGCTTTGAAAATTATTTTCTGTTAGAGTGGCTGGCTATTTTAAGCTTGTGTGAGTTGTTTATGCTTTGGTTGGTACTGAGCGAATTGCGTGGATGAACGGATCTTGAAAGGCACGGCTCCCGTGAGGGCCTTGAACGTCGCATTAGAGCTGGCTAAGCTAGTTAGTTTGCGTGCCGGTGTTTTGTGGCGTTTGCGGGCGGCAGATGTTACGTTTCGAGTTTTGAGAATGATGTTGGGGAAGGGGTAGAGAACGTGATGAATGTCGTGGCAGATTATGAATATCGGGGCATGTTATGAATGTCGTGGCAGATTTTGGTTGTCGTAAGCGACGTTATAACAGTCGCTTCGGTTGCTACAGCGCATGCGCGGTACAGCGTGGATTGGGTCTATTTGCATTCGTGATAGTTCGCTCGGGGGACAGAAATAACGGGTAAGGGAATATTTTGCATTATGTAAAATGGTTGTGTTTGTGTATTGTGCATTGTGCATTCTGTGGGTTGTGAACAATGTTCTGGGAGTGGGTTTTGGTGGTATTACTACAAATTATATAGGTGTAGCATGTGGTGGGATGATTTAAAATACATGCCCTTAACTTACACTGGGATTCATATACCAGACACACATTGTACTTGTAATAAATGGGCAATAAATATGTTACACAGGGGGAGTCTTATCCGAGGCATATCGCTTGCGTCATATTTTGATTAAAGCATCTACATTATAGTCACATGTCACCTGTATACAGTGGTAGGCGTTCCCAGAATATCCTGTTTACAGTTATGAGACTTAGCATGGTGGGAACTTGACTGATAAATAATGTGCTTTTTTAGGATGTACAAATGTGATTTGATTATTTTAAGATGTTTGTATGAGGTAAATCTTTAGTACACTGTTATTATGTGGACACAGGTCTCAGATTTATGGGAGATTATAATTTGTTGGTGGGGCCTTGTTGTCTGTGTGAGAAAGCAGTTTTATTAGTACATTGGCGATTTGATACAAGTGCACGGGCTAAGAAATGTATCATTGTTAGTGGTTGGTTTACATACGCACGTTTGACACAGGAATATTTTTATCCAGGGGGGAATGAGTAGGAATTGATTAAAAATAAGTACAGCTCAATACACACAATTGTTAAGGGGATGCAGACCAAAGGAAGACTTTTGTCTTGTTTACATCAGGGTCCCCCATTTTCAATTCATCAGATAGTCAGTACTGCTACAACTATACATTTATGACATACCAGATTTGCAAATTCAGTCACCCGTGTTAAAATACATCATAACTTTTATTGCATACATGGTACACAGATAAACGGGAGTTTGAGAGTAGCTATAGGCTGAATTTGGAAAGTGGCTCTACACTAGAGTTACATGTTGCTTGCAGTAAAATCAATTTATCACACGTGTATGTAGAAAGGAGCATTTGGACCTAACCACTAATAATGTTTTTCTAAATGAAAGATGCTTGTGTTGGTAGTATGCATAAATATTGTTTTGTGAAGATGTGATTTTTAAAATCTGTTTAGAGTGCAATTGTTTATGCTTGTTTTAGATTGTTAAATCTTTAATACACCGTTAATATGGTTAGGACATGTGCTGATGCTTGTTTTAGATTGTTAAATCTTTAATACACTGTTAAGATGTTGACACAAGCCTCCGACTTGTAGGATAATTTATTGATGGAGGCTTGCTGCAATGACAAATTTTGATATGGTTGTGTTTACAGTGATCGATATGATTGTTTTTATTAGTCCTTAATGAGTTACATTGCTAGGTTGAAATACTGTTAGAATGTTATATCTTTAAGGCCATTGATTTACATAAGCTGGTGGTTTATATTAGGAATTGATTGCAAAATCCTTGGGTCACAGTGGGATAATTTAGTGACAAGGGGTTTGGTTTATATGCTGTTTTGATGACTGTATGATGGTGTTTTTGCAGTAATTGTAATGATTTGCTGTTTAGTCTGTAATTTTGCTGTGTTTGGCTGTTAGGGACAGGAAAATGTATTACTTTTGGACTCTAGGGGACAGCTGCCCCTGGGGGATGAAATGTGTGAGTTTGACCTTTTTTTGGTGTTTACAGGAGGGCCCAAGGGGGGTCGTGCATACAGTTGTTTACAATGGCTGTTTGTTCTTTTATGACAGGATGAGTGAGATTAGATGCAACAGGAAAGAGGCCACAGGTGGAGATAAGGAGAGAACAGTCAAAGTAAGATAACAGATGGCGTTATTTTTAGAGCAGAGGACAGGAAGTGGGGGTAATGGGCCAGGGGGCCAGGAAGTGACAGGAAGGTGAGACAGCTGAGAGGGTTGTCAGGGAACAGCTGGGTTAGTGAGTGAGACGATCAAGAAAGTAGGCATTCATTTGGGGTTATGACTTGTGAATGTTAAACTATTTTGATAAGGGAATATTTGGATCTGTCTGTGCACTGGAGGGCATGGGTAGGTCTGGATGAAGGATGGACTCCAGTCCGTCTTTGAAGTGAGAGTAGAGGAGCTGATGTGAGGAGGGGCTGTAGAGCCTGAGATCAGAGTAACCTGAGATCAGAGCAGAGGAATTGAGTGCAGAAGAACTAACCTTTGTTTGTCAGAAATGTGAAATGATTAACGAGTGTGGTGAAAGGTATATGTTTATAATATGAATGAGGCGTGGATGATGTTGAATTGTGATGTTTGGTGGGTTTTAGCTTTTATTTCTTTTTTAGAATGTGTTGTGACACTGTGAAAGTGGAGGTTTGGTTGAGTTGGGTACAGATGTTATTTTTTATTTAAATTTAATTTTTGTATGTATGTGTGAGATTGAGATGTCCTTTTGATGTCAGTGAATGATTGAGCGGGGGATGGTGGCCAGGAAGCCTTAATTACCCATTCACACACAGGCACACACACACACACACGCACACGGACACGCACACGCACACACACAGACACACACGGACACACACACACACAGACACACACAGACACACATTCACACGATCTGATTTCACATACATACACGCACACAACTTAGCTTTCACTTAAGGTGAAACTAGTCTTAAAAATAACAAAATGTGTTTAAGTAAGGAGTGTATCGAACCACTTGGGTTATACCATTATCATTTGTTTCATATCATTTGTTTTACTGAAGGAGTTTGTCTTTATTACTTTCATTTGATTTGATTTCTGTTGAATGTTTTGTAGGGATGAGGTGTTGAAGTTAAATTTTTAGATTTCTTTTCTATTTTTAATCTATGATTGTGTGGCCTGAATGGGTGTGGATGGAGCCTGTAGAGAGAGAATGTGCTGGCTTAAGAGGTGTCAAAGTCACTGACATGTGTGAATGGTACGGTTGGGTGATGAGATGTTGAATGGGTGGTTTTGGAAAACCTGGTTTTTATTTTATTTCATTGTTTTGCTATTTTGGGGATGAATGATAATCTCACATGTAGGAGTGGCGTGACATGTAGTGGGGGATGGGTTGTATTTGAATATTAATTGGTGGTTTTTGTTTTTTCCCAATCTGTGTTACATGATGTGGCGGGGGAGGACTGTTGAAAGAAGAGATGCATTGGATCCGATCGATGACAAGTTAAGTAGTGCCACCACGATTTGCATATGGAATTAATGGCTTCCCTTATTGAGTATGTTGACATATTGTGTAAAATGATTTGCTCTGTGCTTGTGTCTTCAACAGCTCAGAAAAGGGAGGGGAAAGGCAGAGCAACGCTGGGAGAGACATGAATACATTTCATTCGATTATGACACGATGGTGTGAACCCGTTCAGTCAGTTCCTGTGGGAGATTGTTGGATTATGAAGAGAGGTCGCTTGTGACGCTGCCCCTCCTTCAATATAGCCCCGGATACAAAGGCCGGGGGTTTGAGACAAACCTCCAGACTGACAGAGTCGTTCGTCTGTAGATCCATGGAAATACAGTCATGGGACAGGATATAACGAGGTCACAGGCCTACAAACATTGGCTTCAGCTGAGGCTGGCCGACATGGGGTGGAGGGGGGGGGGGCGAAAACGGTCAGAGACTGTGCAACCAAAGCGTTGAACAAGGGCCTCTGTGTGATTGATTGGTATGTTGGACGGGAGGTGACTGAACGGTAACAACTGATATAGATTATGACACAACGCAAGAGTACTAAACTAGACACATACACATAGGTTGTATATTAGGTGTAGGTTATGGCCGACATGGTGAATGAAAGAAAATTTTCATTGAAATTCTGCTTTTCTCTGCCAAAACTGAGCTGTGGAAACAAGAAGTGGCAAGTTTATGACCGTTATGTGTCATAAAAGGGGGGAGGATAGGTGGGAAGCAATTAATTGATTATGCAGACGTGATTGTACTATCTTAAAGAAAAAATTAGCAGAATCAGAGAATGAATGTAAAATGGAAAATTGTGATACTAATGGATCTTGTCTCCCCAGATCATGTAAACGGATACTGTAATTTTAAAAAATTGTGTTTTATTTGAAGGGTATAATGATTAGATTAAATTGTTTTATTGTGTTCAACAAGCTCAAAAGTTGTTGTTTCAAAAGTAGGCCTCTGGTTATGAGCCTTGAGGAACAAGAAAGCTAATTGCCAAAGAAAAATGGAAAAAGAAAAAATGGAGAAATTTTGAAAAAATGAATTTTAATTTTGGGAAAAAATTAATTTTATTATGTATGGTTAGTATGTATAAAAAATCAAGTCAATATATCATATGTGACGATAAGAATCGTCAAAACGGGGAATGTGGTAGAATTGACGTTGAATTTCATAATTAATATGTGTGAATAATTAGAGAGTCATAATGTAGGAGAGACAGACATTTCACACCAACCCCCTCGCATGAGAAGGCTGCATACCCAAATGGTATATAGGGGAATAGTTACAAGTCACAAAGCCCTCACTCAAACTGACTGTATGTAAATGCTGATTACAGGCTGAAGAGTCATGGATCTATTAATCAACTGTTTAGTATCAAAAGAGTAAACCATAATATTAGAAATAAGGTTTGAAGGGTGATTACACTCGTGTTAAAGAAGTCATCACAGCTACTCTGCCAACTAGCAGGGGTGACGAGAGCTACTCTCCACCCCCACTCTGGGATCAGATTAGTATTATATGGTAATTTGGCCCCATGGGTCAAAGTGTATTCACACCCCCCACCAGAAGGACATCAGGCCAGCCCCCCCCGTGAGAAGACACACAGAGAAACCCAGAGGGAGGGGCTGCCAGCGCCCACCGGACACCGCTCACAGAAGGCGCCCACAGGAGATGCATGATTGGATCAACTGTAATAGTGAACTGGATTCTATTTTGGCTAGAAGTTGGGTATATAAGGAAGAGACAAATTGTAATTCGGGAGCTCTCAGACCAGGACCAACCCAGGGGGTCTGGGGGCTCCACCACCCCACCACCAGAGAGACTGACTGATGCATTTTATGTGAGTAAATCATGGGAAAACACCATTTGTTGTTTAACGTTTAGTGTAAATCCTTAATATCTGAAACCAGATTTACTCATGTATAAATGTGTGCAGCATGGTCAATGTATGTTCAGATTATGTTACCGACTGTTTTATGTACATTATTGAGGTTGGAGATGCAAACCTGATTGTGATATTTCTGTACAACAGACAGCTCTGTTAATGTTCTCTGATAATCTTTTGTATGTAAAAGGCAACCTTTTATTCACTCTTGGCCCTGGTTCAAATAAATCAGCTGAGTTGAACTACAGTTCTGGTTTGTCTGGCGTACACGTTTTATTCCTCATCTGCTAAGTCAGATGAGGAGACCAACAATTCTATCAGTATGAATCTTTCCTCCTCCTTCCAGATAGTCAATCTCATTGTGTTGTACTACAATAACCTCAAATTATTGTAGAAAGTCTGTGGGAATTTACCACATGACCTAGACAGGATAGAGGACCAGTTAAACAAAGGGTTACAAACAAAAACAAAACCCTACTTCAAGGGCACCAAACAGCCCTAAACAAATCAAATTGGAGCCGGCACACACAAACCAGGCCACATACAACTTATACCAGACAACTAAGTAAGATAGGCCTATACCATTTCATGTAAAGATAATCAGAGTTAGGCCTACTGAAACCTGTCACTCAGGAATTCAGGATGCTCATTTGATTTGGACACACCTTGCACACTTTACTCTGGTGGTGCACATAACCTAATGCCTTGTCTGAATTCCACAGAGAGGGGAAATTGTATTGCATTTTGGAAAAACGTCAGACAATAGGCTTGCTTGCTAAAGTTAATTTGATCATTGCTGTAGGCTTTCAGCCAGTGGGCTATTACTCATGTTAAAAAGTCAGATATCATATTGTGACGACCCCAACTCTACCTGCAAATGGGGAGTCTTCTGACTCAGGCCATGTCCCCACGTATCTGTATCTTTTGCCAAACGGATATTCTCAGGCTCTGTTTAAAATAATATCCCCGTCCACACCACAGTGTTTAAAAAAAAACTCCATCCAGACACAAACACATAAATGCATATGAATTGCTCCAACAAGCATGCAGGCCAGTAGGTGGCGATAAGCGATGTACGAGCGGTCAGAACTACTGAGAAACGATAGGAATTGTCCATTGGTTCACCCAGCCCACTTGACCATTCCTAGCATTTCCATTGGCTATATTGACATACATAGAAGATGATAAATAGATAGATATAGCGGAGGATTATGCAGTCCAGAGGAAACAACCAATCTAGATATGTCACGATTCAATGCTTTACTTCTGCGCACTGGGCGACGGAGAGATACAATGTCAATGTTGAGATCACAATCTCCTAGCCCCTTTCGTGACTGTGATGCACTGAGTGAATCCACAGTCACTTGCTCCTCAATAGGAAACCAACCTAGATTTACCATGAAGGACTGGTTTTAACCGAACCGTTCGTTATACAAGTTTCAAAGGTACTCCCAGTTGCACGAGGGTTTCGGACAGACATACGGGATGGTTTGAAATCTCGGCGTTGCTAATAAACATTTTAAATATTCTTTATAAACTGCTCAAAACGGCATTATTTCCGGCGTTGGGTGCATGATGCGCATGCGCTGTGATCACACCAGGCAGCCAACGCCGGAAATAATGCCGTTTTGAGCAGTTTATAAGAAATATTTAAAATGTTCATTAGCAACGCCGAGCTTTCAGGGTAAATCTAGGTTGGTTTCCTATTGAGGAGCAAGTGACTGTGGATTCACTCGGTGCATCACAGTCACGAAAGGGGAGCCCTAACAATCTCCGGATTCTGAAACTAAATGGCGAGTCCTTATCACAAACTATATATATACTAATTACAACAAGACAATCATTAATTGCATTGTACTGTTCACGTGTGGTGCCATCATCGCATATATAAGTAAGGATAGTTTGAATGACATTTCAGCACCAAGTCCACCGAAGTTATTATTACTTCAAAGCGCTACTGCCTATATGGATAAAACAAGGTGTAATAAGGATGTTTTAGGTGGTGGTAGTTTCTCTGTTAGGACATTATAGCTGAAATATATAGCCTAGCTAGCCTATAGTCGGTCTGATATATATTAGAGAAATAGTAAAATAATATTCGCCAAACAATCTGACAGGCCAGATATTATTACGGCCCGCCACAGTCTGAGCATGCGTAGTGAGCTGTGGCGTCATCGTTTATCTAGACTATGCGTTTACAGTGGCTGCACGGATCCACTGAACGGATATTTTGGAAAATCTTCACTTTAAAATGCGTTTAAGAAAATCTCCGTTTAACACTCTGAAAACACCCTTTACGTGTGGATTAAAGGCCCAATCGTGGAATAAAATGTGCGTTTGGCAAAAGATCCAGATACGTGGGGACATGGCCTCAGAGAGCATGGTGGAGTGGGTAGGTCGTTAACCCAATTACCCTCACCTGTGCAGTGCAGAGAGCTGCCTGCACCAACAGTATATATGTTCCCCTGTCTAAACCCTCTGTCTGCTTCTCCCATCTGCTTACCCCACCAAACAGGACAGGTTGTATCAGCCACCAAGTGAACCAACTTTGGGATCCTTTGTCAGTTCTGATATATACCTTTGTTGTTTAATTCGATTATTATTTGTTTAGATAGGATTAAATAAATTCTTTGTTAAATTGTTATCATGTGTGTCGACTCCCTTTATATGATAACCTCTGGTTCGTCATATATGGGGGCTCGGGCCGTTTGTGGGACCTTTTGGTTGAAATTGGGAGTTCGCTTTGTTTGTAATTTGAACTAGTGTGGTTAAATTAGTATTAGTATTTGTGCTGGGTACTTTGGCTAGCATTTGTGGTTGGTAATTTGACTGGCATTTGTGATTTGAGTTCCTGTTGGGACGATTTGTTTGGGCTCTGTCTGATTATAGAAGGGCTAATTTGGAGAAAAAAAAATAGGCTAATTACTTAATTGGACTAGTGTCTGTGACCTGAGGTTTGCAGCTAGTATTTGTATTTGTAGCCTGATGGCTAGAATTTGTTTGTAGCCTAATTGTTTGTATGCCAGTGTTAGGGAGTAGGCACATGTGATTTGGTCTTTGTTCTTGGGGTTTGATTGTTTGGTATTTGGGGAAAGTAGCAGTTTGTTTGTGCAGATTTCTTGTGGTGGAGATTTGTTACTTTGTTTTGTTTGTTTTTATTGCTTGTGTTGACTCTTTGGAGTTTGATACCTTAATGACAGTCTGTGTATTTTAGGAACCATAAATTCCCCAGTTAGGTAAAGATGCCTGCAGGTTCCCAATAGGGGGACTTGTCTTGGTGTTTTCTTTTTTAGGCGGCTACAGACACAGGTAGACACAGGTAGAGGCAGGTACTGGCATTGGCGCTTGTTGTCCTCTCGGGAGCACGTCTCTGGCTCAGAGGAGTGGCTGTATAACAGGTACTTTTCTGCCCAGAGAGTTTCAGTGCATTAGTACCCCCTGTATGTAGTAGCACAAAGATTGAGCTTTTGAGGTAGTTAGTTAGTTAGTTAGGCCCTGTAGTTAGTCAGGGGGGGAGGTTTCATTTGATCAGACTGTTTGTTTTTTAATGGTATTCACGCTTCATTGTCCCAGCATAGGTTTTGTTTGTTTTGTAGGCCTGTGTCGTATGGCACTTTGTTTGTGAGTGTGGCTCACTTTGTTTAGGCCGATAGTGCACTATGGCACTCAGTTTTGAGCGGCAGAAGGAACTTCTGCTACGGCAGCACAGACAAGAGTTCGCTTTGGAAGAGATTAGACAGAAGGCTGAGCTTGCCAAAATAGATCTGCAGCATAGGGTGCTAGATTTATTGTTTTCTCCTCGTCCAACGTTGTCTGTGTTCCCTGTTCCTAACATTTCTCTCATTTCAGGTTTGGGATGTGGTGTTATGCAGAGAGGTGTGCACGCTGGGTTGCCTGTTGATGGTGTGGACATCGAACTGGGTAACAATCTTGCTGAGGTGCGGCCGGTGTGGGCCGAGGGGCCTCTCCCAAGTGTAGTCACCCAAGACTCTCCTAGTCCAGACTCACAAGACTCTCCTAGTCCAGACAGACTCACAAGACTCTCCTAGTCCTATGTTTGGCGATGTTGACAATGACAACATATCAGATGTAGTCATTGAGCATCCAGCCTGTGCAGTGACACAGGCAATGACAGCAACGTGTGATGCGCAGGGGGCTACCCAAGGCGCGGATGTTGAAACTGTTCATGTTAGTTTGGTTCTGCCTGACCCATTTCAGTCCATGTCACAGTCTGATTTGGCTTCAGAGGTGGAAATTGATCCGGCTTTGGAAACGCTGTTAGATACAGCCGTGCCGTTTGGAAGAAATGATGAGACAAATGTTATTGCTCATGTTAGTTTGGTTCTGCCTGGCCCATTGCAGTCCATGTCGCGGACTGATTCGGGTACAGAGCAGGACAGTGATCCAGCTTTGAAAGGGCTGTTAGATACGGCCGTGCTGTTTGAGAATATGGATGAGACAAATGTTATCTCAAATGTTATTGCCAAAGGCGGAGATGCATTAACATGTGAACATGTGGACCTCCTAACGCCCACCACATTTTGCCCATCTAAAGGGGGGGGGGGGAATACTAGGGACTGCAATAATGTTTCTCTCTGTTCCACTTCTCCAGTACCCGTTCCTGAGCAGGGACTGCCATGGCTCCTACTGGCTTCCAGAGAGGTCGCCCAGGAGATCACAGGGTTTAGCCCTAATGACCTGAGGTTTGGTAAAAAAATTGGTGGTCCCAATGCTGTTCATGATGAGACTATTCAGAGTGAGATGGTTGGGAAGGAGAAAATTAAAATGGAAAATAAGAGAAAGGAAAAGAGAACTGGAAAGAGAAAAAAAGAGAAGAGAAAATCTCTTTATGGTCATTGTGCTGAGATGGATGTTGTTGTGCCAGCAACTTTCCAGCACCTAATGACATGCATCTGGGCATGGTTGACCATTTAAGTTTACGTCTGGGCATGGTTGACCATTTAAGTTTAAATGGTAGAGCGACCTTATAGGGTTGACTCCATTGTTTTGAGGTGCATCATCTTTTAACATTCTGTTCTTCTCGTCTCGTTTGTTCCCCAATCTCTTCTGTCTCCTGCTCTCTTAGACTGCATCCTAGGGCCCTATGTTGCTGAGAGCGGAGGCAGGATGGTGGGGGGAATGGGTGAAGGGTAAAACTATGTTGATTTTGATTTAAATTTGGGAAAAAGTATTATTGTTACATTTGGGATTTGGGTTAGCTTGTTTGTAAATAAAAATATAATTTGGTAATAGGGTAGAACCCTTATCTTTAGGGGGAGGGTGTGACGACCCCCACTCAGAGAGCATGGTGGAGTGGGTAGGTCGTTAACCCAATTACCCTAACCTGTGCAGTGCAGAGAGCTGCCTGCACCAACATTATATATGTTCCCCTGTCTAAACCCTCTGTCTGCTTCTCCCATCTGCTTACCCCACCAAACAGGACGCGTGTAGCTTATTCCCAGCGGAAGAGTGCGTCGCGTGCTTCCGTGTTTTCTCTGATTGGCCATGACGCCCATGTGACCACGGCAGCGCGAGAGAGCTGCAGCGCGGAAATAGGCTGTCTATTGCCATTCTCTAAGACAAACTCTAACCTTAACCAGCTCCTTAACAGCGCCTAAACTTAACCCTTCTAACCTTAACCAA
Source organism: Notolepis coatsorum (assembly GCF_963971535.1). NCBI lineage: Eukaryota > Metazoa > Chordata > Actinopteri > Aulopiformes > Paralepididae > Notolepis > Notolepis coatsorum. The sequence goes on from NC_140172.1 coordinate 36,551,968, forward strand.
CTCCGAAACAATGCCTAACCTTAACCTTAACCTTAACCATGCCTAACCTTAACCTTAACCATAACCAACTTCGAAAGAATATTGCCATTCTCTAAGACAAACTCTAACCTTAACCAGCTCCTTAACAGCGCCTAAACTTAACCCTTCTAACCTTAACCAACTCCGAAACAATGCCTAACCTTAACCATAACCAACTCCGAAACAATGCTTAAAGTTAACATGCCTAAACTTAACCGGCGAAAGAAAGCATGTTAAAAAAAAAAAAAATTGAAGGTATTCAAACTTGTCACCAACGGACCGCAGGACCGCAGCGCTGCCAGTTGAGCTAAGCGTCTAATGAAAAACATCAGGGATTACGGCTACATAATGCCGCAAGCTCTGCCGCTCCGCTCCGCGCAGCTCTGCGGCTGCCGCGCGCCGTGTCGCAGCCAATCAGGGAAAACGCGGAAGCACTCGGCAGCACTCTTCCGCTGGGAATAAGCTATAGGCAAACAGGACAGGTTGCATCAGCCACCAAGTGAACCAACTTTGGGATCCTTTGGCAGTTCTGATATACCTTTGTTGTTTAATTCGATTATTATTTGTTTAGATTAAATAAACTCTTTGTTAAATTGTTATCATGTGTGTCTACTCCCTTTATATGATGACCTCTGGTTCGTCATAATATGGTAATATTCAACATAAAATACGATGTCTGAAATAGCCTACTTTCACATATTCAAATAACCTACACTGTTACGGATTCACCTCCTCAACCCTCCATACCTGTCTCACACACCCCCTGCTTCAGTGCATGCACTGAAGTGCAGGGCGCACAATCAGCACAGGTACGGGCGCACAATCAGCACAGGTACGGGCGCACAATCAGCACAGGTGATATTAGTTATGCTGATGGATGGAGATTCCACACATGCTCCAACTCATCCACTCTGCCTACAAGAAGCATGGTTCTCCATTCATCCAGCGTCAGATCTTCCTTAAGAATGGCCTGGCAAGTATCCTCTACCTTATCTTTCATTATGCTGATTATCGAATGTTTTGTTGAGATCTCTTCTCCCGTATACAACTGTCCCATGATTTTTGACATTCTATTTGCCGTATACTTCTTATTTTTTTCCTTTGTATTTTTCACATTTACGTGGAGGATAATTACAGTGATCCAAATGATCCTTGGTTCATTTCATTCACTCATTGTAACAACCAACAATCTTTCTATTATTTAGTTTAGTTTAGTTTAGTTTCTTTAATAGTTGTCATACAGAAGTACAGAATACTTTCATACAAAATGCTTCTTACTGTTACGCTCCAGAGATTGTGCTAGACAAGATAGTATCAAATAACATAGTATAGCATGTAATTTAGAAGAAGAAAATGAGGTCACAGTGTTCGGTATAGACATATGTACAATGTTCGATGCAGAATAGACGTAACTGAGTTACCATATAATATACAATACTATGCAGTGTACTAATGTACAGTACTATATAGGCTAACATTACATTACCACAGTAAAGCCTTTTACCCAATTACTCACCTGGGTTGGCACGCCTCATAGCAGGGAATGTGTGTGAGAAATGGGAACGTGTGAGGGACCTGAGAGAGAAATTGCCTACATTAGCTAGCTAAGATAGCGGGTGGGGAAGTCGCAAAATGTAAACATTTTGCAGTTGGTGCAATAGACAACACAATATGCATGTATTATGGTCAGACTCTGTTATCACATTTAGCCGTGGGAGTGTCTCCTAATGTTAGCTGCTAGCTAGGTTTACATTCTAGTTTAGCTAATGTTACCAAGCACACTCCAGCAAGCCACGTTATGCTAGCAAGGAAATGCATGCTCCACATATCTTTGCCAAACTCTGGAAATAAATCTATATTAACAAAAGAAACTGGTTCTACCAACTATACCATATTGACTGCATTCTTACAATAACATAACTGTTGTGAAGGGCCAGATTAAACTGAATATATATATATGTATCGTTTGATATACCTTGTATATTATTTATATATATACACGGAATATCCCTTTACCTGCGTACAAACCAGAGTAATATTCGCTCTCCTATTGGACAGCGAACCCAGGCGCCAACGACCAAGCCCCCAACGGCAAGTTCAAAGGCAACTCCGGGCATGTCAGTACATGCCCAGAGTCTAATGACAGTCCTCACGGAGATTGAGGGAGTACTTAACTCGAAGCCCCTCGGATATGTCTCCAGTGATGTGGCGGATATCGACCCAGTTACCCCCAACACACTCCTGATGGGGCGGCTAGATCCTGCATTACCCCAGACAATGTACCGGCCTGAAGAAGCGAACGGCCGACTAATGTGGAGGTACAGCCAAGTATTAGCCGACAAGTTTTGGAGCAGTTTCCTACTGCACTACCTACCGTCTCTACAGACCCGCCAGAAGTGGGTAAAGGAGAGAGACAATTTGACAGAAGGAACAGTCGTCATGATTATTGATCAATCACTGCCCAGACCTATGTGGCCGGCCGGCCGCGTAAGCAAAGTGATCACCGGTGCCGACGGCAAGGTCCGAGCAGCTGAAGTGCTCGTCCAGGGTCGCACTTACACCCATCCCGTGGCGAGGCTCATAGAACTGCCTCGACTCCCAGACACAATCGATGATGACCATGACCCTACAACCCTATGACTTTGTGAAGTTGACTGACCCCTACAGCAAACCCTTATGTGTAAATAGACAACGCGATTAATCTGTCTCTGTTTAACTGATTAGGTCTGGGACCTATTCAGGGGGTGGCTGTTGTGAAGGGCCAGATTAAACCGAATATATATATTTATTTATATATATATATTTAATTGTATTTGTATATTCTCTAATATTCCCTGATATCCCTTGTATATTCCTTGTACAATATGCATTGAATATCCATTCTAGCCTACTGAACATCCCATAATAGTCTCCATTCTACTATTGGTCGAGACCTTGGTGCCAGGCTGCCATACCCCTCAGACCCAGTTCAAACGTACCGCTCCACATGTACGAACAAGTCCTAGTTCCGCGTAGGAATCTGGCTACCGCACCACTAATGGGACTATTTGTTCATAGTGCGTATATATACTGCGCTACTAAAGTAGGACTTCCTTTTTCAGTCCAGTTTCTTACCCTCCAATAGAGTCACAGACGTAAAGCCTCCCCGCGACGCCACGTGTGGGAGTAAGGCCAAGTTCGCCTACCATCGGTATTGAGACATCGTGTATATTAATATTTGAATAGTCATATTTGGCACTATATCGTCGAGTTGGACGTAGTCTATTAAGCTAATAATAGTCTGTTAATATATAGTGCTTCGTGCGGTGAGAATACTACCGTAGTCAGTACCCCATCGTTTCGGGCAGAGAACTGGCTGCTTACCCAGGGTGGTTGACCCCATGTGAAGCTGCACCCGAGGAGCCCCAGAGCCGACGAGCGAGTGGACCTGTATACCGGATTATTCTACCGACGACAGCCCGCCTTCCCAGGCACGGATTATGCTTTGTATACTTTGATTATTCCATGGATAAAGACCCCCGACACTGCCGTGTGTTGGAACCCCCCCCCTGGAGAGGACGCAAGGTGAGGAGACGCTCTGCAAGACGAGGTCGCTTCACGTCTCTCCCCCGTGGACCGGAGAGAGCCGGCCCACAAAGAGTCCACCTGCTTTCATCTGTGGTCCAAGGATCGCCGGCGCATTGAACGGCACTACAGTGGGTTCACCTGGGATACCCTTGGCCGGACGAGGCAGCCGGATTCTACCCCCCCCCCCCCCCTCCTACTCCTGTCGGCTTACAAGCGACCGGATTAACCCCCCCCTTAGTGTATCCAGTCTTATAATCATTAAAGTATCATCGCTGTTATTCCTTAACTATTCCAGGTCGTATATTTACCACCTGCGCCATCAGAGATTGGACATTCTCTATTGATATACCGACGAATACTCTTTGCCATAAAAGTGCATACTATTTCAATTCATAAAAGTGATTACGTGCTTGCTCTACACACCATTGCTGTGTAGTAATAAACGCATACTTCGACTTCGTACATTTGTGTTGGATCCGTTTCATCTACGTGAGAGTGTTTATGATAATATATTTATGCCGTGTACTGGGTGGCCGAATATTAAGTACAAAGGTAGTGGTAGTAAGTATCATATCTAGTAATACAGTCAGGGAATTGTACCCCTCAGTTACATTAACCATGCCTAACCTTAACCTTAACCATAACCAACTTCGAAAGAATATTGCCATTCTCTAAGACAAACTCTAACCTTAACCAGCTCCTTAACAGCGCCTAAACTTAACCCTTCTAACCTTAACCAACTCCGAAACAATGCCTAACCTTAACCATAACCAACTCCGAAACAATGCTTAAAGTTAACATGCCTAAACTTAACCGGCGAAAGAATGCATGTTAAAAAAAAATAAATAAAAAAAAATTGAAGGGATTCAAACTTGTCACCAACGGACCGCAGGACCGCAGTGCTGCCAGTTGAGCTAAGCGTCTAATGAAAAACATCGGGGATTACGGCTACATAATGCCGCAAGCTCTGCCGCTCCGCTCCGCGCAGCTCTGCGGCTGCCGCGCGCCGTGTCGCAGCCAATCAGGGAAAACGCGGAAGCACTCGGCAGCACTCTTCCGCTGGGAATAAGCTATAGGCAAACAGGACAGGTTGCATCAGCCACCAAGTGAACCAACTTTGGGATCCTTTGGCAGTTCTGATATACCTTTGTTGTTTAATTCGATTATTATTTGTTTAGATTAAATAAACTCTTTGTTAAATTGTTATCATGTGTGTCTACTCCCTTTATATGATGACCTCTGGTTCGTCATAATATGGTAATATTCAACATAAAATACGATGTCTGAAATAGCCTACTTTCACATATTCAAATAACCTACACTGTTACGGATTCACCTCCTCAACCCTCCATACCTGTCTCATACACCCCCTGCTTCAGTGCATGCACTGAAGTGCAGGGCGCACAATCAGCACAGGTACGGGCGCACAATCAGCACAGGTGATATTAGTTATGCTGATGGATGGAGATTCCACACAAAGCCTTTTACCCAATTACTCCCCTGGGTTGGCACGCCTCATAGCAGGGAATGTGTGTGAGAAATGGGAACGTGTGAGGGACCTGAGAGAGAAATTGCCTACATTAGCTAGCTAAGATAGCGGGTGGGGAAGTCGCAAAATGTAAACATTTTGCAGTTGGTGCAATAGACAACACAATATGCATGTATTATGGTCAGACTCTGTTATCACATTTAGCCGTGGGAGTGTCTCCTAATGTTAGCTGCTAGCTAGGTTTACATTCTAGTTTAGCTAATGTTACCAAGCACACTCCAGCAAGCCACGTTATGCTAGCAAGGAAATGCATGCTCCACATATCTTTGCCAAACTCTGGAAATAAATCTATATTAACAAAAGAAACTGGTTCTACCAATGGTTACAATAACATAACTGTTGTGAAGGGCCAGATTAAACTGAATATATATATATATATGTATCGTTTGATATACCTTGTATATTATTTATATATATACACGGAATATCCCTTTACCTGCGTACAAACCAGAGTAATATTCGCTCTCCTATTGGACAGCGACCCCAGGCGCCAACGACCAAGCCCCCAACGGCAAGTTCAAAGGCAACTCCGGGCATGTCAGTACATGCCCAGAGTCTGCGTAGTAATACGAGACAAGAACTGAGGTTGGGACTAGATATTCACCTTACGTATAAATACGGCGCAGGTGTAAACAGCAGTAGTCTTACCAAAACCTAGTAAAGCCTTCACCACGAGTCAACGTGCAGTGAAGTGAGCAACCTTGCATCTAAATAGAGCATTGAGAACCGCGTGCGAATAGAATGTTAAAGTGTCAGAGTTTAACGCAGTAACGTTGAGTTCGACTTAATCTAATGTGAAGTAATAGTCGATCATTTATTGTGTATCGTGCGGCTACAGTTCTTCCGTGACCAGCATTACCATCGGTTCGTCGTGTATTTAGCTAGTGCACTTATCCAGGCTGTGCGGCCTAAATCCGTGCCCACACCCGAGGAGTCCTAGGCGAGAACCGTTGGATATGTACACAGGAGAATCGACACCGGCGATTGCAGAACCATTTCTGGTTGGATTATATTGCTTTGGGACCGTGACCACCGGAGAAGAGCACCGTTGATTCCACTGTCGTTTGGGATTTAACCTCGTGAGGATCACCACTCGGGCCCGCCTCGTGGAAGGGGCTGGCTAGCTGTCGTCAATGCTGTCGAGCATCTTGGATTACAACTATTGCTTTTGTCTGCTGATCAAGGGAGTACAAGCACCGGCTCCTGTATCTGGAGCCTCTTTATTCCTCGTTGACCCAGACTGGGTACCCGAACATTCCTCTACCCCCCCCGGCCTTACACCCCGGAGGGAACCCAGTGTCTCCAGTTGGTACCGGTGTGGCCCATATAATTGCTATACCACAGGTGGCGTCAGCTTAGACCCATCATAGTATTCCTACTATTCTCATTGACTTATGCTCTTGACTGACTTTACGTATATTCTTCGCCATACAAGCGCGACTCTAATTCTCAATCTGTAACCTAACGTTGCTTAATAATAATAAATAACCCTCCAATATAATTTATGTGTCAATGCCGTATTCTTGTGTGGGTGTTCACCATCAATATTTGATGTACTGTTTGGCCAGTAAATAAAGTACATAACTAGTAGTGGTTTAATATATCACAATATTTAATACAGTCAGGGTTTTGTAACCCCTCAGTTACAATAACAGTATTACACTACTTCTTGTCTTTTTCTTGTTGGTCTCTTTCTAGTTTCAGTCCGGTTCCAACTAGTTCCAGATATCCCACAATGCTGTGCAGTTCAAGTTGTACATGAATGATTTTGTTGTGTAATGATGTTAGGCCTAGCATACTTAGAGAGAGAGAGAGAGAGAGAGAGAGAGAGAGAGAGAAAATAAGTGCAGACATTTTGCTCTGGGCTCCTAGTTACAGCACACTAGAGTGGTACTCAACTTTTTCCCCTAAGGAATATTGCTTTGTATCAGGGTCTTTAATCTCTGTCGGGGTGGATCTTGGCTGTAGCATTCTCTCCTTAAACTTCCTCATTACCATTGATCGTGGTGTTGGGCTTTCTGGTCGTTGATTTCCATAGGAGGGGGATGGCGGGTGTCTGGGGAATTCCTGGTGAATGGCAGCGCTGCTTGATAACTCCAAAATGCAGCTTTTATACAATGCTGATCTATTCAATTGTCTCTCAGTGAGACTGGGACTTCTGTATTCCTCAGGGAATAGGGTAGCTAGTCAGAGGGGGAGGGGGGAAGAAGCAGGAAAGGCAGGGCACTGACCTACCAAAACACATGAACATGCACACACACACACACACACACACACACACACACATACATACACATACACATACAGTACATGCAAACCCCGCCAAAATCTCCTTCAATCATATCTTAACACCCTACTGTATGTACAAACTCCTCAGTTCTCCCCAATGTCCTGGTTGCCCAAATACACTCTTCCTCAATCCCAGAGTCAATTAACACATTAATTACCTGTCCATATATGGACTTCCTTAGACCTAAAGGCAATTTCCAAAGGGAATACAAACAAAGAAGATTATTGTCTCACATGTCACTGTGACATGACCACCAACAGTAGGCGACAATCTCACTTTATGATAGCATTATGATTATGTTATCATATTATTATCATTGATATTAATTGACCCTATTAATCATGAAGCTACTCCATGTTTACCACTTCAACTAAACTCCCCTCCTACTCCAATATTAGCCGGAATTGGTTTGTCCCATACAGGATCTCCCTTGCATACTGTATATTGACTGCCAAATTTTTTGTGATAAGGATAGGAGGGGAGAGGAGAGGAGAGAAGAGGACAGAGGAGAAGAGGAGAGGAGGGGAGAAGAGGAGAGAGGAATGGAGAGGAGAGGATAGGACAGGCGCTGATGTTGTTTCAGAACCATGTCTATAAAAGGAGGGAACAAGAACTTTGAAAGTCATAATAAGAAAGAGAGTTTTTAAATTTACATACAACAGAAAGTTCATGTTCCATGGACTTTTTCTTCTGTGAAAAACCCAGATGGGGTTATTTGGTGTTAATCCAAATAATCCGTGGCATGCTATTAAAGTGTGCATGTCGTATATTTGGCTAGTAACTCTGGTTTTCTCTGTCTACATGTGTGGTAGACCACCGGTCTCTTGTGCAAGTGTAGACGTGCAGATGAAACCGAGTCCCACACAGCTTGCGATTAGAGTGGTATGGAATGACTTTTATGTAAGACGTCCTGGCAAATTGGTTGTCTCAAGGCATTCTCGATGGCAAATACACACTAATTTCTGGCTTTCCCAGTATTTCAAAAGTAGTTCAGTTATGATTCTAGTCTTCTTCAGCAGTTCTCAGCAGCAGCAGTATTCAGCAATAAGGATCTGCAGTATTCAGCATGGAATCAGTATTCAGCATGGAGCAGCAGTATTCAGCAACAGGAATCAGCAGTATTCAGCATGGAATCAGGAACCTTCATCGACGTCCAGTTCTGGTGGTGTATTTTCATCTCCCTCTCGTTCCGTTTGTCTGTGTTTCTCCTCTTCTTCCCGGGGAGCGTGCTTTTAAACATTCCAGACACGCCCCCTGCTACTTGCGTCATCAAGATGACAGACACACACACACAACCAACCAGAACCCTGAAGCCCTCTCTGGAATGTAAGCCAGAGAGGGAAAAACCTCCCTCTCTTTAATGCGACCGTTTGCCACACAATTTCTTGATTGATTAAAATAGACTTGTTGCATTAAATCATGTCATTTCTTATTAAACATGTATCCCTGGTCTGGTCCCAATACACCTCCTCGTGAAATCCCTGACCAGATCCGATTATCAGATAAGCAGTTGGACAATTACAGTAATTTACAGAGGTTTCAATATCTCAATATCACTTAATTTAGCATAAGATCATCCAACATTACTGGAGTAATGTTTCCAACTTTATTGTTTATTTAATCATATGATACTTATATGATTTACTTGATAATTGCAGTTATCGATATAGTGAGAACCCAGCGTTTGATATATTTTTATTCAGAATGATAAGCTAAAGATTCCTCCACTATTTATGAGTCTCTTTATTGCTAATATTAACTAGATATTCTGCTTTTAATCAAAACACTCTGTTTGCTTTATGGGCAGAGCTCTGGAGGCAACTGTGTTGGTCTAATTAGGAGCCCAGCTAACTGTCCCAGTGTGGCCTACAGCTGCTTTAGGACAATAAATGCAGATTCAAGCCCTTTTGTCTCAGTTCCTGGCTGTGGGCTATTCTGTCATGATAACGCCAACTCTGGATGGTTCCCAGGGTAACACTATAGTTTTAAAACGTGTTCCTGTAGCATGTGTTGACTTTATAACTCGTGGCAATTCTACTGTTCTTTATCTTCGGCCTCCATCTGACACTGAAGTGCCCTCTGGCCTGTTTGGACAGCTGGGCCCGAGAGACAGAATTGCCTCTCACCGACTCAGCTGTTCAAATGTATCTACTTTTTTTTTAATATCTCTTATGATGACACTTTACAATAAACTAAATTGAGTGGTATATTATGTTGCCATGTGACTGTATGATGCTTTGTTATAATTTTGTATACAGTTCATTATGTGTATTATTTTTCACAAAGTAGTTTGAACACCTTTTTCTAAGTAGCTTTATTTAACCAAACAATCTCTCTTGAGGGTAGCTTTGCTGTAGTTCAACTCCTTCCAGTGTGAGGTCATTGGTTGTAAAACGATGCTATGAGTAGCTTCCCCAACACTGGCTCTGATTATTTTATCTATTATTTGATTTTGAAACGGTGGCCTTATGTTGTTGTTATTCAGCCTTTCTGAGACTATTGCATTGTTGAATCAATACATTGTATTTTGGGAAGAAATTGCCACCTGCACAATACCCACACTACCGTGGCACGCCCTTATTTGGTAGTGAGAAAGTGGCCAACCCTAGCTCCTGCTCACTCTGTCCCTCTGCCCTGTCATGCTCGCCTCGGCTTCCCTGTCACACGCCTTCTCCTCTGCCCGCTCCTCTGCCCTCTCCTCTGCCCGCTCCTCTGCCTAAATCAATCAATCAATCAGATTTATTTATATAGCACATTTAACATAACACATGTCAACCAAAGTGCTGTACAGAGGGTAGATACATAGATACATATAGACAACAATCACAACTCCGTTTTACGGGAGGGCACACAGGCAAGCACACAGGAAAACAGGGCATGAGTCAGTGAACGGGAAAAGCTAATAGGTAGAAGTGGGTTTTAAGTCTAGATTTGAAGGCATCTATCGAGGGGGCAAGCCTAATGGAGGTGGGGATGTTGTTCCACAGTTCAGGGGCTGCGACAGCAAAGGCACGGCCCCCCCTGAGCTTAAGGTTAGACCTCCAGACTGTCAGGAGCCTCTGATCGGCTGACCTGAGGGACCTGGTGTTGGAATAGGGGGATAGGTGGTCTGAGATGTAGGAGGGGGGCTGACCATTAAGGTCTTTAAAAACTAATATGGGAACCTTAAAATGTATTCTGTAGCGTACTGGAAGCCAATGAAGGGAGGCAAGGACAGGGGTGATGTGGTCTCTCTTATGGGTTCCAGTCAACAGTCTGGCAGCGGCATTTTGTACTAGCTGTAGGCGGGACAGGGAAGACTGGTTGATGCCTATATAGAGGGAGTTGCAGTACTCTAATCTAGATGAAATGAAAGCGTGGATAACTCTCTGAAGGTCTGCAGGGGAGAGAAGGGCTTTGAGCTTAGCAATGGTGCATAATTGGAAAAAAACATGCCTTCACCACTGAATTCACTTCTCTGTCGAATTTAAATTGGGGATAAAAAATTACACCTACTGTAGGTTATTGACATAAGGCTTGACCAGGGAGGACAGGTTGCCAAGTCTGTTGATAAGGGTGGTGACATCGTCTGGGGGAACGAAGAGGATTATTTCACATTTGTTTTTATTTAGTGTAAAATTTGTGCCATCCAACATTAACGTCATCAAGGCATGAGACTGTTAACACTATAGGGACCAGCCACGGGTTAACTCGTGTTTCGGTGCCATGCGTTGTGGACCAGAGCCACGAGTTAGCTCGTGGCAAGTTGTTATTGTTTTATTCCATATTAATAACGCTATTAACGTCCGCGATCGACTTGCAGGACCTACCCACATATTTGATTTTCGAAACATGCAATACCGGCCAGATCCGCTTAGGGGCGCCATCGCTCCACTGCAGTATCATTGAAGGCGATTGTAAAAAAAAGTATTTTACTGTCTGTGGGCGTTTCATATAAGCCTCGGTTCCAAACGAACACCCTCCATCTTTGATCCCGTTTCCGAACGCAGATTTCAGCCTGGTATAATGGGATTTATGATTAGCCAATGGACATATCGATCTACCAGATTCCGATGACTACTGACGAAATGCTGCCGGCGATCACATGGCCTGACGGTAGTATACTATTCCCCCAAATTACAGCTGGATTGGACATTGTTTTAAAACCTAACGTGATCGATCAGTGAAAATGGCTGATTGAACGCACACTGTATTGCTAATCAATAATAGTAATCGACGTCGCCCGCCGCCCCCATTTCATCCATAGATGCTCTGTAATAGTCCAGATGCTACACAGTTTGTTATATTTCATTCGCAGCAGAAATGGCATTTGATATACTGTGACTAGCCTTTAGCCTATTATCTAGTTCCCCAGAAAAAAGACTAGGCGAAAACTGCAATAAACCTTATATTCACGGCGCTATAAAATGACAACTAACCGATGGATTTTTATTTTATTTAAGCTATTATGAAGGCACGGTTTATGCACTCAAGTGACAATGAGAATGGACAGATAGCAATACTATAAAGTATATATATAGCTGTTAGAAAGTACATCGGTTTGTTGACAAACCTCTGTCCTCTGGCCTATAAATCGGCGTGACACGCTGGTCGTCAATGTGTTAAGTAACGACTGGTTGTTAGGTTTCAGAGAGACATAAAGCTGTGTGTCGTCAGCATAACAATGAAAAGAGATGTTGTGCTTCTGAATGATTGAACCAAGGGGTAGCATGTAAAGAGAGAACAGGATCGGGCCAAGGACCCCACAGGAGAGGGAGGTTGAGGGGGAGGAGCAGTTGGCAATTTTGACAGCAAAGCGGTTTGTGAGATAGGAGAACCATGCTAGTGCAGTGCCACTGACACCAACCCCATGTTGGAGACGATCTAGTAAAAGGTTATGATCAACAGTGTCGAAAGCTGCGCTGAGGTCAAGCAGCATTAAAACAGAGCAGTCACGGTTGTCTCGGCGGCGAGGAGTAGGTCATTTGAAACTTTAAGGAGGGCTGATTCTGTGCTATGGCCAGTCCTAAACCCTCACTGCATTTTTTTCCAGGATGCTGTTCTGGTGCAGGTAGGGAGACAATTGCCACCTTTTCGAGTATTTTTGACAGAAAAGGAAGCTTGGAAATGGACCTGTAATTACTGTGCTGGGTGGGGTCAAGGTTAGGTTTTTTCAATAGGGGCTGGACTACTGCATGTTTAAAGCAGGACAGTACCAGTTGCCAGGGAGCTGTTAATAATGGAGAGGATGCTGGGACCGGTTGTGTGAAAACCCTGTTTCAGGAGAGCAGTGGGAACAGTGTCAAGGGGGCAGGTCACAGGTTTCATAGAGGAAACTATCTCTGTGAGGGTGAGTAGACTGATTGGCTGAAAGCAGGCCAGTGTGGATGAGCAGACCAGAGGGACAGCTAAGTTACGGGTGTGGGGGGTGAGATGTTCCTTCTGATATCCTCAACTTTGGTGGTGATTTTTTTTTAGAATTCCTCACACTTAGTTGGGGACACATCCAGGCAGGTACTGGGGGGGGGGGGGGGGGGCTAATAAGAGATGTGATTGGACCTGCCCAGTGTCAGTATAGAAAATTAACCAATGGCCTTCTGCCCCTGCTTTATGGGCAGGTCGTGGCCTGTAACATTCCCCAGGGTGCTGCGCCATCCTGTGGACTAATGAATGAATTAATGAATTATTTATTTATTTCTAATGTTTACAAATCCAAATAAATAAACAAACAAATAATTTTTTCGAACATTTTTACAAATAAACAAATGACTGTGGATTAATTCATGTGGTGCATCTTTGTTCCCTGATCACCATTCTGTTTCATGTTATTATTATCAATGTGTTGTCTGTGCATTTGATGTCTGTCTTGTCTGTGATGTTACACTCCCTGGTCTAATGTCTCTCCTGTCTGTGTTGGTCTTGTGATCTGGTTTAGTGTTGTTATATTGTGTGTATTTATATTTCTACCTTGTAATGTTCTGTGTCACTCTGTTCTTCCCAGCTGAGTCTAATTAACCAATTACCCTCCTGTGTCAATCTGTGTCTGTATATATGCCTGAGTTCCCTGTCTTCCCTGTCGCGTCATTACTCATGTTACCTAGTTCCTGTCGAGTTGGTCATGTGTTGTCAAGCTGTTTGCTGTTCACCTTTTTTGTAAGTAATTATCTGTTCCTGTCAAAGTCTCTATCGCTCCTGTCACGGAGGATAGTTTCTTTTATAGTCTTTTTGTTTTGTAGGGCAATTAGCTCGTGGGAAGGTTTGCTCTACCTCTGTATCCCTGAGCTACTTTATGTCATTAACGGAGCATTGCTCACTTTTCAATACTCAACACCTGCCTTTGTCTATCCTCTGCTGGTCTGCGCCTGGGTTCCTCTCTATCCACCATTTATGATGCCCCACCGTAACAGTGGCCAATTATTAGTTCATAAAGAAATAGACATTAAATCATATCAGCCAAAAAGTGCTTCAGCCCACTGGGGAAAATGCCCAGTATGTTAGATTACCAGTCCAGATTTCCAGTCAAGATTACCAGTCCAGATTACCAGTCGATATTACCAGTCCAGATTACCAATCCAGATTACCAGTACAGGTTTCCAGTACAGGTTACCAGTAGGGCTGGGCAATATGGCCAGAAATTATATCACGATAACGATATGATTGTTACGGATTGTAATGTATTTTATTATTCTTTTTTTTTGCGACCCCAATTGCACGACACGGACAGGTAATCAGAGTTAGCCAAAACAAGGGCGTGGTTTATCTCTACACAATATCAAAAAGCAGGGTAGCCGGACCAGCAGTCTCAGGTTCAATGTTTTTAATGGCAGCCTGAATAGACTACTTCTTGACTATATTATCTCTACACAAAAAAGCGGCACTGACCCTCTAAGGGTGAAAAACACTAAAGTCCAAGAACACAAAAATTGCAGCACTGTGCCTTTAATGGGCGAACAAAAAGGAACACCGGAATCTTCAAGAACACAGGCATCTTCCCGACCAGAACGCTGCCGACAGGCAATGCAGCAAACGGGGTCCAAGGGGAATGGGGTGAGAACACGGCATCCTCCCGTGGAACGATAGAGAGCGATGACGAACCTCACCCCAGGAACGAGGTCCATGAAGAGGGAGTAGGGCAGTAGATGGCACAACGTCTCACCCAGAGACGCGGCGGTAGATGGTAGAATGTAGAATGGCACGACGTCTCCCAGTGAGAACATAGAAATCCTCCCCGTGGAAGTTTAGAGAGCGACGACGATGTCTCAACAGGAGCGCGGCGGTAGATGGTGGCAACAAGACAACCTGGCCAGGAGTGGAAGGCAACCAGCAGTACTAATACTCTCCCGAGGAGCTGATTACCAACCACTCACAGGTGCGCGAGGAAGAATGTTCGGCACGCCCCCTCGTTGGGCAGCATGCAGTCCTACCCAGCCCTCACAATGATGATAGGCTTGTTCAAGATGGGATAGGCGGACGTAGATCTGCGCAGGTTTTACTACTGCCTCGCCAAGCGCGTTGCATGACGGTTAGAATGTTGTCCGATTTGCTCTGAAAATCTGACGAGGCGAGGCGTGGAACTCCCGCGGGAGCGAGCCACAAGCAGCCTTCAGAGCGAGGCGCCACAGTACCTCTCACTCGGCTGCTCCCGGCTGGGAAGCGACTTGCTATGGTCGGGCAAAGCGCCTATTGGCTCAGAAAAGTTGTCAGTCACCAGCCACGTGACAGCCAGGGAGTTATGAGACGTTTGATTGATTGATTGATTGAAAACTTTATTATGTTATGCGTTATCATCATATCATCATGATAAACTTCAAGCTGTCAGACACACACACACACATACACACATGCGTTGTCTGTTTTGCCTCAATACTGTATATATAATTCTGTTTTGCCTCAATATACACAGTATACATATATATATATTGATGCAAAACAGAATTATTCAGCAGTGTGTTGTGTGTGCGTGCGGCCAGGAGCACGCAACAAGATGGTATACATTATGGTATATGAATAGTATATTCCAGGGCGGCTAGGTGGTGTAGTGGTCTAAGGCACTCGCCACCAGTGTGGAGACGCTAGGATTCGCGTGTTCGAATCCAGCTCTCCACATTGTTTTTCAGTTTGGCTGGTCGTCCGCAGTAATACACATTGGCCGTATTACGGGGAGGGAAAAACTGAAGGGTGGGGATCGAACGTTGTGAACAAGCGACTCCTACAAGTCGGTTGGTGCGCCTGCGCAGTAGAATCAGGAAGTGTCGGGGGCAGCGTGAGCCTCCCACGCGTTACTCCTCGAACACTGAGAGATCGAGCTGCGCAGGTGAAAAGATGCGACTGCTGTTACCTCAAGTACCGGAGGGGACTTGTGCTATGTATGACTTAGTCCTCACTGCAGCCGGCTTGTGGGAGGCAAGAAACAGCGTTCGTGACAGGGGAGGGTTGAATTGGATGATACGAAATTGGGATGGGAGAAAATATAGAAAATGGAGAAAAAGTGGATCAAAAAAAAATGAATAGTATATTCCACTATAGCAGTATATATGGTGTGTGCTGTACATTTGAATCTGATCTAATTTTGCCATCGCATTATAATGAGCTGGACAGGTGTGTAATGTGTGTGTGGTGACGTGAAAGCGTATCTGCCATACGAGACTAGGCGAGAGGCTCTCGTGAAATCGGCAGTGTCCGCCCTTTTAACTCCTCCCCCGGCTTCACTCGGCTACTCTCGTCTACTAGTCGAGGCAAACCGAAATCCATCTCGAACAAGCCTAATGTTATCATATCACTAGGCTACTGTGTACAGACGGTTTCAAACTGTATTTTAAATTAGAAAGCAAAGCAAAAATAAATCCCAATTTGGTCAGTTTGTCATTTGGACAAGCAAAGCCATTACTTTAAGTTGCAGGCAAGAAAGACAAGTCTGTCCACTGTCACAAAAAAAAAAATTATCGATCGATATCGATAATTAAAATATATTGCGATAATTATCGTTATCGTTTTAGCGCCCAGCCCTAGTTACCAGTACATGTTACCACTCCAGGTTAGCAGTCCATGTTACCAGTCCATGTTACCAGTCCAGATTACCAATCCAGCGCTGTCTCTCCACTGTGATACACACCATGGGGAGGACTGCCAGCAGCGCTTAACCCCTTCTCAGCTCAAAATCCAATACTATTCCATTTCCAGAGCAGCGAGAGGCAATCTCTCTGAAGCAGGTAGAGGGAAATACAGTGCATACTGTGCTGAATGGGTTGGTGTGTAGTGTACTCCCATGGGGGTCCGGAAAAAAAGAAAACGGCTAAGAAAAAAGCCAGAGGAAAGAAAAAACATCCGTTCAGAGGTCAACATGTGAAATATGAGAGGAGTAAAAGAGGGCACGGTCAACATACTGAAGCATTATGTAAGAACATGATAACAATCTGCTCAGGGAAGTGGTTTCAGGAAACACGCTGCGCCACTAAGGTCATGTTTCAACCCATTGGTATACATCTTTGACCTTATAATGATTGCAATTCAGATCCATAGTGAATACTAATATTAAGTTCCCTGTAAATCCAGGAAATGTCTGGCAAAATCCATGAATCTCATTTTCAGGTCATGGTTCTCTGTGTCGGTAGCCAGTTTCATATTTGGTTCTAGGTAAACCTGCGTGCGCATATGAGCCAATTCAGCCCCTCTGGGCTTACAGTATGTTATCTTATGTTATGTTATGATTCTCAGGCAATAGACCTTTAATTGGACTCTCTATAATCATTACACCAGAGAGAGGGGAAAGAATGTCTTGCAGGAAAATCTACAGAGTGGAACTTCTAGTGTATAAGTCTGCACATCACGTTGTGTTTGTGTGTGTAAGTAGTCCGCATCTATGTATGTACTGTATGTCTATGTATGGGCACATGCGTGTATGTGATTTGCGTTTGTGTGTGTCTGCATGGTGGTTAATTCATTACCCCTACACCTACGTTCAGTTGAGCATTTGTGTAAAGTCAAGTTAAGTCAAGTGTCCCTGTATTAATCCCTTTGGGGAAGTTCAGGTGCCATAGCAGCATTATCAACACATTAATAATAGTGGAATCGCAGAATTCAACATATTAATAATAGTGGAACGGCAGAATTCAACATATTAATAATAGTGGAATGGCAGAATTCAACAAATTAATAATAGTGGAATCGCAGAATTCAACATATTAATAATAGTGGAACGGCAGAATTCAACATATTAATAATAGTGGAATGGCAGAATTCAATATATTATTAATAGTGGAATGGCAGAATTCAACATATTATTAATAGTGGAATGGCAGGATGTGTGTGTGTGTGTGTGTGTGTGTGTGTGTGTGGTTTATAAACACAACAACATACCAACACAGAATACAATGAATAAAACAAAGTCCTATTTTACAGCATGAAAGGAACTGATATCAGTGAAAAGCATTTCAACAGCACTCCATTCCTTCCATTCCTTCTTCCCCCCTTCCTAATCTCCTTTCTCCTTCTTATCTATTCTCCTCTTTATCGTCCTGCACATCTTCACGTCTTTGCCTGGCCCTCCCCTCGTTCTTCTCCCCTTCCCTGTGTTCCACCTGTCTCCTTTTCCCTCACCCAACACCCCCCCTCCCTCCCAACGCCCCACCGCATACACTTAGATCAAAGCCTCACACAACTCAAATGACAGCCTGTATGAATAGTGAATTTGCCATCAGGTCACGAAGAAGTAATTTCCTAGGGCTGGGTATCGAAATTCAATACTTTTATGGTATCGATTGCATTGCTTCAATAGTTTTTTTATTTTGACCACCTGCCAAAGTCATTTGTGATCCTGTCTGCGTCTATGCCAAATACAACGCAGTTCGGTTTCCGGGTTCCTCTGATTGACCACTAAGCCCACGTGACCGCGGCTAGCACGCCCCCCTTATCGCCCGCTGCCGCGCTGTGAAGCGGAAGAGCCAGCGAGGCGGTGGTTTCAGCAGCAGCGGCCGTCTTCTTCCGAGGCGGCTCGTTCTTATTAATCCCTAATGTCATGTATGTTGTGTATGTCATAAATGTCGATATGAATTGAAAATGGGGGACCCAGATGTAAACAAGACGAAAGTCTTTCTCTGGTCTGCATACCCTTAACAATTGTGTGTATTGCGCCAAAGGGAACACAGTTTCTTGAGTCTGGCGTTGTTGTACTTTATCTATTTAGTGTTACTTTTGGGAGTAGTGGGGGAGAAATGAATGAATGAATGAAAACTTTATTTAACAGATTGCAGAATGAGTACAATACAGTACAATACAGCAATACACACAATTGTTAAGGGGATGCAGACCATAGAAAGACTTTCATCTTGTTTACATCAGGGTCCCCCATTTTCAATTAATATCGACATTTATGACATATACAACATAGATGACATTAGGGATTAATAAGAATGAGCCGCCTCGGAAGAAGACGGCAGCTGCTGCTGAAACCACCGCCTCGCGTCGCCTCGCTGGCTGTTCCGCTTCACAGCGTGGCAGCGGGCGATGAGGGGGGCGTGCTAGCCGCGGTCACGTGGGCTTAGTGGCCAATCAGAGGAACCCGGAAACCGAACTGCGTTGTATTTGGCATAGACGCATCCTGTCTAGCAATCCGGAGTAATTATACTTCACCGTTTGGCTTATCGTAGGGAATATTTCAACTCCAAGACATCTAAAGTGTTCTACCATGGGTATATTTGCTGGGAGGGTGGTAGCCTTCGCAGTCATATTAAGTGGAAGGAAGGCCGATTTTGGCCAGTTTATCTTAAATCCTGATAGATTGCCAAAATCATCTATTACTTTTAGAAGATGAGGTATGGAGGTGGCAGGGTTTTGCATGAACAAGATTATATCGTCTGCATATAAGCTAATGTGATGCTGTGTGCCCTTAATTGAGATCGGTGCTATGGACTGGGATTGTCTTATGTACTGTGCTAAAGGTTCTAGGGATAGAGCAAATAGTCCGGGACTAAGAGGACAACCCTGTCTGGACGAGCGCGACACAGGGAAGTGTGGAGAGCAGAATTGACCTGTTAAAATCATGGCCGATGGATCTGTATATAGTACTTTGATTATATGAATGAACCCATCACCTAACCCCATCCTTCTAAGTACTGCCCATAAATAAGACCATTCCAACCTGTCAAAGGCTTTCATCGCGTCTAAGGATAATACAGCTGTAGGAGGCGCGGCATCCTTACTGGCATCTATCACATGCAGTAACCGTCTAATATTATCCGTGATCAGTCGGCCTCTTATGAAGCCTGTCTGATCAGGGTGAACTAAAGATGTCATATGCTTTTGAAGTCGGATGGCTAGTACCTTAGCGTACAGCTTGAGATCGGTACCAAGGAGGCTTAAGGGTCTATAACTGCCGCATTCGGTGGGGTCTTTATCTTTCTTAAGTAGGACAGATATGAGTGCCATATTGACATCCCTGGAGAAGTTCCCCTCTTTGATTGAGTGCAAAAAAATCATATCAAGTAATAGGGGTCCAATTACATGCCAGCATGAGAGGTACAGTTTGTGTGGAATGCCATCCCAGCCAGGGGCCTTACCACTTTGCAAGTCAGAAATAGCCTCCTTAAGTTCCTCTAGTGTAATCGGTGCATCTAGCCGTTTAGCGTCTTCCTCTGAGGGTTGAGGTAAGTTAATTTGATCAAGGAATTTCTCCAGTTTATTATGATCGAAGATCACTTCTGACTCGTACAGGTTAGAGTAAAACGTACGAAAAGTCTTGTTGATTTTTTTGGGGTCTGTGATAACCATTCCCTGTTGGTCCTTGATGGCAGGGATATCAGCTAATTGTTCACTGGATCGTATCTTCATAGCTAGTAGGTGACTAGGTTTAGAGCCATGAAAGTAATTATGTTGTCTTGTTCTGTGTATTTAAAATTCAGATTGTTGTCTTAAGATGGAGTTAATCACCTTTTTCAACACTTTAATTTGAGACTCCAGTCGACACGAGTAGTTGCGTTGTAAAGAGGAGAACAACGAAGAGTGAAGCACTTCCAGTTCTACCAATTTGGATAGACGTTTCTTGCGGAGGTTGGAGGCAAAGATAGTAGTGTTATTCCTGATGAAACCCTTTACAGTAGGGATGTTCGATATTGGCTTTTTTACCGATACCGATATTCTGATATTGTCCAACTCTTAATTTCCGATACCGATATCAACCGATACCGATATATGCAGGGTTTCCCACCCCAAAAAACGGAATAATTTCAGGTAACTAACCATTTCACTGGATATATATATAACAAATATTGTTATTGTTTTTTTCTTTTTTTAAACCGATATCATATTTTCCGATATCACATTTGACTGCCGATATCGGCCGATAATATCGGTCGGCCGATAATATCGGACATCCCTACTTTACAGATATCCATAAAGTTCTGGGGTCTTGTACCGAACCCGCATTAAAAGCAGGACTTCAATGAGTTTAACTTTAAATTGCAGGATGAATAAAAATGTTCAACAATGTCGAGTTAAAGCGCCATCTTGGGGCTCGGGATGTCATTCTACTGAATGAGGCTTTTAGGAGTAAATAATTGTGGTCTGACAGTGCAATGGGCCTCAATTCAACGTCAAAGCTATCAAATAGTCTAGGGCAGTGGTTCCCAAACTGTGTTGCGCGCACCCCTTGTGGTGCGCGAGAGCCCTCTTGGGGGTGCATGACATGAAAAGGCTAATGGCTGTGCTATGGTGTTATTTTACTAATAAATATAACTAATATACATTATTTAAAATGGGGATTTTCACTGTGTAAATCATGAAATTTACTAAACTTTTAAATTAAAAACGTATGTTTTAATAATAATAATAAAAAAAAATATGTATCCAAAATGCACTTTACTTCCTGCCAAAATGCCATAGGCGCGCGACTGGGACCGGTGCACTATTATTGTGGCAGCGTATTATGCTCATGTGTTTCCCTACACTTCATGCGTTCTTGGAGGGAAACAAAGTTGTCATGGGTGAACCTGTAAAAAGCCTAATAACAGAACACCTCAACCAACTCGCTGAGCAGCTACGGACATATTTCCCACCTATGGATGCATCTCAGATGTGGATTCAACCCATTTTTTTGTTTTCTGGGCAATCTGTTTCTGAGTCTATCCACCTATGCCCCAGCTAAATGTTTTTTTTTGCTGAAGACAATCCGGTCCGTAGCGGACCAGGATCCGGATCAGGAGGCAGAGATGGGGGTGTTGGCCAACAGGGTCGCAACCCTCATGGAGAGGCATAATTTCCCTCCACCCTCTGATCTGTCTCTTGTTTGTGGCCCTGCAGCTAAGCCGGCCTCCCTAGCTGGTATTGTCCCTGCAGCTAGCCAGGTCTTCCCTGCTAGCATTACCCCCACGGTTAGCCTCTCCCCAGCTGACATTTCCCTCCCAGCTAACGTTTCCCCTACAGCTAATCCAGGTCCCGCTGTTGGCCCAGCCCCCGCAGCTCGCAGACCTCCGAGAGCTGGCAAGACTCGGAGAACTAGCATGACTGGTGCAGCTGACAAGGCCTCCACAGATGACCCGGCCGTCGCCTGCATGGTTCCGGTCGGTGTAGCCCCAGCTGTCATCGCTCTCCCTCCGGCTTCCACACCCAGCCCAGCCTCTACGCCGGGTCCGGCTGCAACGCCGGGTCTCGGCTCCTCATCTCCGGCCTCTACGCCATGCCTCGCCGCTGACAGCCCCAGCTGTCATCGCTCTCCCACCGGTCTCCACGCCCAGCCCAGCCTCTACGCCTGGTCCGGCTGCAACGCTGGGTCCCGCCTCCTCTACTGATCCTGGATCCTCCTCGACTGGTCGTGGCTTCCCGTCTGGTCCTGTCCCACGCCGTGACCGGCGCACTGGTCCTCACCATGGTCTTCGCCGTGGTCTACGATGGGTCCTTCTCCGGGGGTTGCCGCCGCCGCACCTCCGTTCCGGCTCTCCGGATCCGGTCCCTAGTCCGGCGGCTGGAGGGTCTCCCGTCCGGGGTCCTGTTCCGGGGTCCTTACCCTCGGTCCCTGGCTCCAGGCTTCCTGATCCTGTTTCTCTCCCCGCCTCCCCTCTCCGGGCCTCTGTTCCCCTCCCCACCCCCCCCTCGTCGGGCTCCTGTTTCCAGGTCCAGCCCCCCTCTCCGGGTCTCGGTACCCATCCCCACCCCCCCTCGTCGGGCCTCTGTTTCCAGGGCCGGCCTCCCTCTCCGGGTCTCGCCACCCTTCCCCACCCCCCCTCGTCGGGCCTCGGTTCCCATCCCCACCCCCCCTCTCCGGGCCTGTGCGCCTGTTTTCAGCCCTCCTGGCTGCTATGCCCCCCCCCCGGGGTTTTTTGCTCGGGCTCCCGCCCCCGGATATCCGGGTCCTCTCTCTGGGTCCTCTCCGGGGTTCTGGCTTCCTCCCTCACCTGGTTATGGACGTTGTTTTTGGGGATCTGGAAGCCCCCCGTTGAGGGGGAGGTACTATCACGTTCCTAGGCCCGGTCCTGGCTGGACTGGGCAGGATGGTAACATTGGGCAGTGCCCTCCACCTAACATTGGGCAGTGCCCTCCACCTAACATTGGCTCTCTGCCTAACAATGGTTGACTACCTGGTCCTCTACCTCCCTCTTGTGGCCAGACGAGCCAGTTGGTTCAGACACTTTTGCTACACGTCATAACTCACATGCTTACGTTAAAGGGAACATGTACTGCTATTCCTAGCACTATTTGGGCAACTTTACACAATTCCTGTTAGTCTATTGAAGACATCTGTAAGTTTTTTTTCCAAAAAATGCATTGTTTTATATTTCTAATCAAGTACTCAAAACCATCATTTTCCAGCTTCAAGATTTCAGGCTGTTATGGCCCCGCCCATAATCACTTTGAGTGACAGTCAGTCCACACAGTCTACGACTGGTAGACAGAGAGAGATAGAGAGAGAGAGAGAGAGGGGGGGGGGGGGGTGCGAGAGAGAGAGAGAGAGAAAAAAAAAAAAGACAGGCTGTCTCTTCCTTTAGTTTTTTCTCTCCCTGCGGCAGCTTGTGTGGGGGGGGGGGCCTCCCTTCCTCCCCTCTCCTGTGTGGCGCGGCAGGTCCCCCCCCCCAAGTGCTCCCTCCCTCTCTCTCTCTGTCTCCCTCTCTCTCTCTCTCTCTGTCTCTCCCTCTCTCTCTCCCTCTCTATCGCTCTCTCTCTCTCCCTCCAGAGTATGCAGAGGTGTAGGGTTTCCCTGCCTCGCAGTATGATGAAGTGGTTTTTCCACTCGCTGTCTAGTCTGCGTGTATCATCTAGGTAGATTGTGGGCGGGCATTAGCTACAACCACAGAGCCAATCACATCACTGTCTTCTACCCAGAGCCTGAATGACGTGACTCAGGCCTTCAAATCAGGATGGACTAATTTACTGGAGCAGGAAATTATCTGAGCTGAATCAGAGCAATCCGCCAATATGGTATTTAGACACTAAAACACATTGATACTAACTCATATTACTATAATACAATGCTAGAGACTGAAAAATGTCATTTATAGTACATGTCCCCTTTAATTAATAGAATGATTAATGGGATGTCACTGTGTATGTTGTTGTTGTTGTTGTTGAACTTCCCCACCCTGGTGTGATTTGGTTTCCCTGTGTAGTGTTGTTGGTGTATTGATTATTGGTAGTGTGTTGTTTTGTTCTGTGCCTGTCTCTCCCCAGCTGGGGGTAATTAGTAATTAGGGTTGTTATTTATGTGTGGGTTGCCCTCACCTGGGTGTGGAGACATTCCTTCCTGTTACCTGTGTTCCGGTGCTGTCTGAATCAAACGTTGTGGTTCCTGTGCTGTCTGTATCAAACGTTGTCTATGTAGTGTTGCTCTGTCTAAAAGTAAGTGTATATTAGTTTCTATTTTGTCATCTTTTATTTCGTGTGTTATGTCCGTTTTCTGGTTAGGTTTGTTTTGTAGTCAGTGTCAGCACGGCTGTGCCTGTTGTTATTCTCATATGTACTTTTGGAAGTTGCCAAAGTAAACACTTTGAATTGTGACCGTCGACTCCTGCCTCATCTCCCTGCTTATTCTTTCCTGCTGCCTTGGGTTCTACCACCACTTTATCATATCGTAACACATTATTATTATTATGATTATGATTATGATTATTATTATTATTATTATTATTATTATTATTATTATTATTATTATTATTATTATTATTATTATTATTATTATTATTATTATTATTATTATTAGTATTAGTATTAGTATTGTTATTAATAATAATAATGTCCATGTCCTCCAGCCTAATATGAAGAATGATAGGAAACATGTCTGCAAACACATTTAGAAATTAAACAATATGGGGCACAACAAAGCACATGTTTGTCACCTTCTCCTGTTGTTACAATGATTCAATCTTGCAAATATTAATAATTGGGAGAGGATGTGACTGATACTCAAAGTGCTTTACAATGTAGGGTGGAAATCCCCTCCTTCACCACCACAATAAACAAAGACCAAACTCCATTGACCATCTTCACACAGTGGCTATTTTTGTCTCATGTCATGCTCAGGTTGGGATTCCTTTCCACCTCACCTGAGCATGACATAAGAGCAAAATGGCCGGCGTGCGAATATGGTCAATGATCCACTCATCCTAGTTTTCTATTGAATGGAGGTTGGGAGATCTTGCAAGTTTGGTATGACTACATTTTATTTATTTTACTTTTTATATAAAAGAATATTTCTTTTTTATGTGTGTTATGTGCAAAAAATTTGTGCTGTTAATACACATTCGTGTTAACATGTTATTAATGCACTAACTTTAACAGTCCTAAGATATATGTAAATTTGTCCATACTAGTGTGTTGCGTGTGCTGTGTGAGCTAATCAGAGGCTTTGTTACATCTTGTTATATTTTGTTACAAACATGCTTATTGGCTCACTGACACTGATGCCATACTTAGGTATCGAAATTTAGTATCAACGCAGTGAAAAATCAATGAAAAACGTCACTCATTCTTAAACTGGAAGCGTGTTCTCGTACAACTTAATTTGCATACAGAAACGCCACGCCAGCTCCTTATAAGGAAAGGTTATCCATTGCGTCTGCTCCGTGCTGACCCTTATCATTTACATTTACATTTAGTCATTTAGCTGACGCTTTTATCCAAAGCGACTTACAAGTTCTGTACGACAAGCCATCAGGAAGGGCACAACTCTATCAGCTGAGCAACAATGTTCATCAAAGTGTTGAGTGCTACAGTGTAGGTTAGTTTATTAGGACAAGTGCATGACAGTACGGTTAGTTAGGGTTAGATTTTTTTATTGTTTTTTTTTTTTTTTTTTTAATTCAGATAATGGTTGAAGAAGTGCGTCTTTAGTCGACGGCGAAAGATTGGACGTGATTCGGCTGTCCTAACTGGGGTGGGTAGTTCATTCCACCATTGTGGGGCAAGGACTGAGAATAGGCGACTTCTCTTTGATGACCCTCCCGGAGCTTGGATAGGAGTAGGTCTGAGGCGGCCAGAAGATGCAGAGCGTAGGGGTCTTGAGGGTGTGTAGTTAGAGACCATTGACCGGAGGTAGGCGGGAGCGGTTCCCTTTGCCGCACGGTATGCTAGGTCGAGGGCCTTGAAGCGGATTCGTGCAGCAATGGGGAGCCAGTGCAGGTCCCTAAGAAGTGGGGTGACATGGGCCGACTTCGGTAGGTTTGAGATCAGGCGGGCCGCTGCGTTCTGAATGAGTTGAAGAGGCTTAGTGGCAGTGGCCGGGAGGCCAGCGAGCATTGCATTGCAGTAGTCGAGGCGGGAGATGACTGTTGATTGGACGAGGAGTTGGGTGGCTTCTTTTGTCAGGAAGGGGCGTATCCTTCTGACGTTGCTCAGGAGGAATCGGCAGGTTCTGGTCGTCGCTGCGATGTGAGCAGAGAAGTTCAACTGGTCGTCGAGGACAACACCAAGGTTCTTGGCGGTCGGGGACGCAGTCACAGCTGTATTCTCGACTGTGATTGAAAGGTCGGTTAGGGGGGAGGATTTGGCCGGCAGGTGGAGCAATTCTGTTTTGCTTAGGTTCAGTTTGAGGTGGTTGGACGTCATCCAGGCTGAGATGTCGGACAGACAGGCCGAGATCCGCTCAGAGACGTGGATATCTGAGGGAGGGAAGGAGAGGAAGAGTTGAGTATCGTCGGCATAACAATGGTAGGAGAAGCCATGAGACGTGATAATGTTACCCAGTGATTTGGGGGGGATATCCAACAGGTAGCACGAAAGCAATTAGCAACTCATCAAAATTAGATTAGATTTTATTAAAATGTATTGTCATTATACAGCAGAAGTACAATACAACATCCAACCAGAGTGCAAATGTAACAGTAAAGTGCAATAGTAACATACAATGTAACAATCATTTCTGAGAAAATAAATAAATAAGAACTAATACCAAAAAATGGCTTGGTGAGGCAGGCTCAGTGAGCGCGCACAGATACTGACACACACACACACACACACACACACACACACACACACACACACAGTATACGTGTGTAATGATGAATAGTTTCAGCAACAGTACATTATATATTATTCTAATGACTTGTTTTATTATGAGATTGCTCATATAAAGGAATATCTTTGAGGGCTGGGTAAACACTGCGCGCTTCCCAACGAGGGGGTGTGCCGAACAGTCTGCTTCACGCACCTGAGAGGAGTTTGCAATCAGCTCGGATGAGAGTAGTATTGCAGACTCCCTTCCACTCCTGGCCAGGTCAGGTTGTTGCCACCATCTACTGCCGCATCTCCGGCGTGAGACGTCGTGCCATCTACATCCTACCCCCGACTGCCGCGTCCCCTTTGTGAGTCGTCGGTGGCCATCTACATCCTACCCCCGACTGCCGCGTCCCCTGTGTGAGACGTCGGCGGCCATCTACATCCTACCCCTGACTGCCGCGTCCCCTGTGTGAGACGTCGGCGGCCATCTACATCCTACCCCTGACTGCCGCGTCCCCTGTGTGAGACGTCGGCGGCCATCTACATCCTACCCCCGACTGCCGTGTCCCCTGTGTGAGACGTCGGCGTCGTTTTCCTGCTGGGACGTTTTCATGCTCCTGTGGATATTTCGTGTGTGATCACCGCTTCCGTGCGGTCAAGTTCCCTGTCGGCACCTTTGCCTGGTGAGTTTCTTGACTACCTGAACATTTCCATGATGTCCTGGATGTTTTTTCGATCACCCTTAAAATGACCAGCGCTGCATTTTTTGTTCATGGACTCTTGTGTATTTTACCCTTAAAGGGTCAGTGCTCCCTTTTTTCCCTGTGAAATAAATAATGCCCTGTTTTTTTTACTAACTCTCATACCGGTCTTGTGTTGTGCTATTGGGGTCCCTATACAAACCATAACTATCTTATCTTATATGCGCTGCACCCCTGGTTCATGACCGCAGACGGAGCATGTGTCCCCTCCCTCTGTCCTCTCTACCCATTTTATGGTGTTCCCCCTCCCCTCTCCTGGATATAAAGGAGCCCCCTCTCTGTGATTCGGTCTCTTACTTCCAGGTCTCCTAGCTAGTAACCTGGATGAGAGCCTTCCAGCTATTCTCTGACTATGTATTGATCATTCTGAGTTAATTAAGCATTACATCACGTGCAGGAGTGTGTTATACTCATTAGATCATGCCTAGGGGTGGTTGTTAGGCCCGACGCCCAGCGGAGGGTCGTTAGACCCCCCCCTAGGCGTGATCTAATGAGTATAACACATGACTTCAAGTGATGTAATGCTTTTATACAATGGCCCAATTCACCCAACCTTATTGCTATACAATAAACACACAGTAATTGAAGCATAATGGAGATTTATTCACAAAACCATCCACAGAAAAAGTAGGTCAAAATATATATTTTTTTAAGTTGCCTCCGTGTCTAGAAGCAGAGGGAGGTGCTACAAAGCATGCCATCTAATAACAAACTTCATATAAATCCCGCGATTTATTATTGTTTTGACAATGGGTCATAACAAACCAATTACATAATCCAACATATGTGTAAACAACTAACATATTCCAGTTGACTGTATCTTTTTTTAATTATTCGTTACGAATATATCCATACTTCCATTGTGTCCGGGACATCCAGTGAAATCGCTTCGTGTGACGGCCATTTTTTATTTATTTTTTAAGTCCGCGATTTTTCTTTTGTTTCACAATGGGTCATGACAAACCAATTACATAATCCAACATATGTGTAACGAACTAACATATTCCAGTTGACTATCTTTTTTGGAGGATTCGTTCAAAATATATTCATACTTCCATTTGTCTATCTAGGGCGGATTCATTCAGTCTCATAAAAAAAATAGTTATTCAGTTGTGGGAGGGATCTGGGGTCACGTGCATCGGCGTATCTAGACCACTATCAGTAGGGCACGTGCCCTACTGATGATCATCTGTGCCCCAGTGATTCAAGTGATTTTTTTTTTTTTTTTACAAATGTTTTTTATTTCCCCTTTTTTAACATGATCAAATGATCTTTTTTACTTCACTTTGAAATATTATAGTGAAATATTTTGCAATGTTGTCGCATTTATCTTGTTGAAATCCTCCAACAGGCTCTTTTTTGTAAGTTGACTGGTTTGCACACCAATAATACAGTGCAATAATAGAATAGTAGAATAGATAGTAAAATTATGCAATAGAATGGCCAGAGTAAAATAGTGCTACAGTACAATCAACAGCGGGGTGTATTAGAAGGCTATGGTGAAGAGGTACGTTTTTAGCTTATTTCTGAAAATATTAAGAGATCTAGCTTCTCTAATGTCCATAGGTAGTGTGTTCCATAACTTTGGTGCATAGTTAGCAAAGGCTGCATCCCCGATTTTCTTTAGACTGTGGCATGGAACCTTCAATAGTAGATGATCGCAATGTTTATACTTTGTATATAAGGAGGAGGACCTTGAAATCAATTCTAAATGTTACCGGAAGCCAGTGTAGGTTATTTACTGTAACTTTGGGTTTGATCCAAGGAGTAAGTTGCCCCATATTGCTCTGTAACATTTCTCTTTTTGTTATAGGACCGACTAGTAGGATTTCAGTTTTGCCCTCATTTAATTTTAGGAAGTTGTTCGTCATCCATTTGTTTATTGCTAAGAGACAGGCGGAAATGGAGTTTATAGCTGTGTGATAATTTGGTTCAGCGGAGATGTACAATTGTGTGTAATCTGCGTAACTATGGAAACATACATTGTGCTTTCTAATGATGTCTCCTCAATGTTCAATGTTCAATGCAATGTTCAATGCAAGTAAAGCACTTTAAACTTTAAGTATGACTAAATGCTTTCTTGACTATATATATAGTAACTGTTCCAAAATGCATAGATTTCTATGTATTTTAGGGGTTTGGGGGGCTAGCTCTTTTTAATATAAATGTCAGATTGTTTTATTTATTTCATAGATTTCTATGCATTTCAGGAGTTTGGGGGGCTGGCTCCCCCAAATAATTAAATAACATAACCCTAACCTAACCCTAAAACCGAAATAAAGTTTAAAAAAAATTGTTACAAAATCCACCCATTTTCGCCCACAAACCGGCCAAAACCGGGCAAATTTTTCATAGTTTTTGGTGCCCTTCTGTGCCCTACTGAAGTGCTGGGTCTAGATACGCCCCTGGTCACGTGGAGTGTGTTATTCAAAATAACAACATCTAACTTGACTGTTTCAGCCAATCAGAATGAAGAAATTTGCATGCCATTGTATAATACATTTTATTAACCCGATCCATTCATCTGAGTAAGTTACTATATCTTTCCCACAAGCAGGAGGTGGCCTTGAGAGCCAAGCATGCAGTCGCTCAGTATTGACATTACTAAATGAGATGTCACGCTAAGATGTCATGTTCTACAGTAGGAATTACTACTATAATACCTAATAAAACAAGTCATTAGGATAGTATAAGTCTACTGTTGCTGGAACGATTAATTTCGCAGGTATACAGTGTGTGTGTGTGTGTGTGTGTGTGTGTGTGTGTGTGTGTGTGTGTGTGTGTGTGTGTGTGTGTGTGTGTGTGTGTGTGTGTGTGTGTGTGTGTGTGTGTGTGTGTGTGTGTGTGTGTGTGTGTGTGTGTGTGTGTGTGTGTGTGTGTGTGTGTGTGTTTGTGTGTGTGTGTGTGCGGTGTGGGCATCTGCCTCACTAAGCCGTTTCTCCACTGGCTCTTACGATGTGCACTAAGCAATAGAAATAAATAAAACCAACAATAAATAATATCATAGAGAACAAGACGGTATATGGCATATTAATACTATTCCACTATACAGTAGCTATATCCACGGCGATTGGGTGTTTAGTTCTTATTTATTTTCGGACATGGTTCGTTGAGTCATGACT
Source organism: Notolepis coatsorum (assembly GCF_963971535.1). Classification (NCBI taxonomy): domain Eukaryota; kingdom Metazoa; phylum Chordata; class Actinopteri; order Aulopiformes; family Paralepididae; genus Notolepis; species Notolepis coatsorum. The sequence goes on from NC_140172.1 coordinate 36,582,670, forward strand.
ATGAATGTAACTATTAATGATACAAATGTTGTCGTATTTATTATCATTATAATTATTTCATTCCGCGATTTCCGCCGATGTTTGTAAATCGAGTTACGAAGGAATGTCTTGGTAACTTTCTTGTATGTCCGTTCAAGAATGAGGACCAATAGATAGCATAGACCATGGCTGTTAATGCTTGGGTGGATGAATGCACATACCAGCTGAGCAAAAGTAGAGGAGGATTGGGTGGTACCCTGTAGCCACAGGCCACAGCTCATCATTCATTCCTTGCTTGATTATAGTATAATAGGATAGCAGCCAGACTATATTGTTGTTATAATAGAGTAGCTTTAATTAAGGAAGATGGCATAGTGCTGGCCTAAATGACATGGAACAGATTGAGGAGCTAAGGCAGGAGATGATAAAAGGGAATAGACAGTATAGAGAATCAATAATACCCCCTACTGCTGAATTGCCTGTGAACAATGCACTCAACCCACAACTACTCCTGTGAAGCTGTTTAGTGGCCCACAGTAGGAAACTGACTGTAGGTGAGCAGCTCCTGTGTGTGTGTGTGTGTGTGTGTGTGTGTGTGTGTGTGTGTGTGTGTGTGTGTGTGTGTGTGTGTGTGTGTGTGTGTGTGTGTGTGTGTGTGTGTGTGTGTGTGTGTGTGTGTGTGTGTGTGTGTGTGTGTGTGTGTGTGCGTGCGTGCGTGCGAGAGAGCAATGCCTTCAATGCACTCTGAAGTGCCCCTGAGCCATGGGCACTCAACCCCCAGCTGCTCCAGCGATACTGCTTAACGGCCAAGAGTAGAACAGTAGGTTGTATGTGGGAAGCTCCCAGGTGTGTGTGTGTGTCTATGTGCCTGTGAGTCTGACTGTGTGGTAGGGCATTACTGAACTAGAAAGGTGCGCTCAGTAGACCACAAATCTTCACCAGGCAGCAGCCACCCATTTATTTCGAGTATAGCCTACATGTTAGGTGGGGCTTGAGTGTAGGTGCATGTCAAACAAAGACGGATGAAAGCAGATCTCCCATTCAGTATTCCTATTAGACTATTACACACTAATGTAATAACACTAGAACCCAAAAGGATCAATAAAGGAATATCTTATCTTATCTTATCTTAACACTAGTACACTATTATACTATTAATGTTACGGTCGAACAAAATGGTCAAATATGGCAGCACCCTAGAACAGACAGACACAGGAGACAGATGCATAAATAAACCAGATTTAATCAAATAGAATACAGGGGGGAAAACTAACCTATACTAACGGGACCTAAGCGGGGGGAGTGTGTGTAAATGTGAAGGAGGTGTGTGTAAGACAATTTACCGTATGTGTATGGGTGCGTGTGTCTAGCATGTAAAACTAATGTGGTGTAATATGTAGATGTACAGGGCTGTTGTTCGTTTGTGTGTACTAACCAGTCCAGTAACAGAGGGAGGGGGGTTTATCCAGGGAGTGAGTCCATCCGTGAGGAGAGGGGGAGAAGTCCAGAGACGCGAGTGGGAGAGAGAGAGCGCACAGGGAGTGACACAGTGATTGCCGGGGGTGGGGGTATCCTTGGTGGAGAGGACAAAAATAACGCTGGTTAGAAAAACAAAAGAACAAAACACTGGGAAAACAAAATAACGAAGCCAAGTTAGTTAGGGAAATATGCTAAGACTTGAATATACTTTAGGTTTGACTAACCACAAGTGATCAGTACGATCAAGCACTGAGAGAGTCTGTTGGGCTTCTTATGCGGCATGTGTCTCCGTCTATGAGTGCCCCCAGCTGTTTCGGATTGCGTCTGATTAGGCTTGACTAGTTGTGACGAGGTGGGAGTCGCAACAATTAACCCCTTAACAGTCTGGCACATTTAGCATAAAACGCCTGTCGATTGCATACCCAACGTAATTAGCTATTTATTATACTTTATACTTATAGCACATGCATGAGTCTGGTAGGTAGGTAGGTAGGTAGGTAGGTAGGTATTTATTTAGACATCAAAACATATACAGATCATTACATCACATTTTTGCTTTTGTCAAGGATAGGAACGAAAAAGCCAATGACTTATTTACATCGTTGTCCCTGGAAGTCAAGGATGCTTGATACATACACATACAACTCATTATAGAAATATTTCACAATCATTACATTTGATAGCAATAATGGCACAATCATTAATTAATACAAACATGCACATTTGTTGAGACATGTTTTTTTTTATATACTTTTTCTCCCATTTTAAATTTTTCTCCCATCCCAATTTCGTATTGTCCAATTCTACCCTCCCCTGTCTCGAACGCTGTTTGGCCATGCCTCCCACAAGCCGGCTGTAATGTGGACGAAGCCATACATTGCACGAGTCCCCTCCGGTACTCGAGGTAGCAGCCGTCACATCTTTTCACTTGCACAGCGCGATCTTTCAGCATCGGGGGTCTGCGCTTTGGAGGGACGCCGCCCCCGTCGCTTCCTGATTCTACTGCGCAGGCACACCAACCGACCTGTAGGAGTTGCTATCCACAACGTCCGATCCCCACCCATCAGCTTCCCACCCCCTAATACTGCCAAATGTATTAGGATGAACGACCAGCAAAGCTGAATGCAATGTGGAGAGCTGGACTCGAACCCAGCGTCTCCTGCATTGGTGGTGAGCGCCTTGCCCACTGCACCACCTAGCCGCCCATGTTGAGACATGTTAAACTAGCCTTGAGTCTGTGTATCTCGGAGCACCCTGAGGGTAGGCGGCGGTGGGGGGGGGGGGGAAGGAGAGCTTTTCCGGAATCACAGTTGCAGGACCGGAGGGGTGGGGATGGCAGATGACTACAGTTGCCGTCATGGGGGGGTGGAACTTGGCGATGACACAGTCACTTTGGCAATGTGAGGCGCAAGGCATACACGTAGGAGGGGGGATGGGGGGAGGGGGCTGGGGGTGGGAGGTCCGCATGTCCCTCTTATCTCCAAGAGGGCCTTCGACTCCAGCAGCTCTCAGTTCGACCTTGGAGCCATCAAGGAATTTGTTTTGGCTGACTGACTGGGAACATTTCCCCAGTCACGTCGATTTTTTTTAAAATTTTGAGTAGAGTGAATTTTAACTCTATTGATTTGAGTGGAGTGAGTTTTAACAACTCCGTCCAAATGACTGAATGCATTAGTCCAAGGGTCCAAGTGTCTTAATCAGTTCATTTTGGTAGGTCCTGTGCGCGGTAAACAGATCCAAAATCTTCTTATTGTAATCCCAAAAGCTTCGATAATCCAAATATCCACGACTTCAAGTTGGTAGCCAGATTCAAATGTCCCAAGAGGCAGAGAGGGTTAGCCTCATTCTGCTTCCTTGACGAAAATATGCAATCCACTGATTAGATCCATTTCGAGTTGATTTGAGTATAGTCCGACAACCGGCACGAAGCACAGAGCACAGCAGCGTCAGGCTTCATGGAGGCAGTAATGGTAGGAACGGCCTTGAGGAGCCTGGGGAGAGGAGAGAAATGCGACTGTTCTTCTGGGAAGGCTGGGAAGGTCTCTTTTGAAAGGTAACATTCTGACGTTTCTTACACTTTGGGTGCTAATGTAATAGAGAAACAGTAGTTTGAACACACTGAAATAAAATATTTCCTCCTTACTTTTGTGTTGACTTGTTGCCAGATGCCTGTTTTTGGGTTCCAGCTGAGAGGTAGGAGCTGGAAAACATAACAGTTCCATAGCCTGAAGTCTTATAGTCATACAGGTCCAAAGTTTATAAAAATCGCACGGAAAATGTGTGTTTCGCAATAATTCAGTGTCATTATCCAAAATGGCCATCCGCTTCCATTAATTCAGACGTGCAAGTCAAAACAAAGAACTTGTTGGTCTTCTTCTGCCCCCTTCTCGTTGCAACAGAAATCTACTGTAAGTACAGTAACCTTTTTATAATGCAAAATGCTCCGCCATTTTGCATCAGATTGAGACACGTTTTTTTTCTAGACGTTCACAGAAAGGTAAAGAAATAATCTATGTTCTATTTTATGGCAATAACGTTCAGGTTTGTTTGACCCCTGAGACATAATCACGAATTTTTTTTATTTCATGTCAGACGACTCCAGGTTTGACAGGGGATGGCATGAGCTGGGTAGTGTAGTTTTATGAAATTCAAAAGCCCTGGGTCTCTTTTTTCATAAGACTATACACTCACATTTGACTGCACCATTTCCTCATGTCAATATCCGCCGGTTTCCATCTCAATGCACTGAGATATCTATAAACTCATATGTATTCATATAACACTTAAAATCATTGGTAAACAAACGTAGTGCTGAACATATACACTTTGACTGCTGTTTTGACAGGGTTAGGGTCTTTACTCTTGGCTACATTTGAAAGAAACACGACATTAATTAATACTGTGTGGTGGACACTAGATGGAGGTGTCTCACTTCAGAATGGACACTGATTGAGTGACAGGAGGGAGTTGACTTAAGGGTGTGGCTGTACCTTCGTTCTGATTTGTTTGGAAGTAAAGTTCAGAGACTCGATACTCCGTCTGCTCGTCTCATTGATTCACTTCCACAGTGGTGACCCTAAACGTGTGAAATATGAGCAATAATGAGAATCCACCGGCTGTGGTTCCCGCAGTGTATGCAGCTACAGTCAAGTTGCCAGAGTTTTGGCAGCATGACCCGGCCCGTGGCACATCGAGGCACAATTTCACCTCCGCGGAATAACGTCGGATGAGACGAAATATTATCATGTTGTCGCGGCATTGGATTCCTCCACTACACGCCGGGTGATGGGATTCCTGAGAGAACCACCAGCAGCCGGCAAATACAATGCGCTCAGAAAACAGCTGTTGCGGCTTTTCCAGCTGTCAGATGCAGAGCGCGCGGAGCGCCTATTGTCCCTCAACGGATTGGGGGACAGTAAACCAACAGAACTGATGGAGAACATGCTAGCACTGCTCGGTTCAGGTGACGCTACATTTATTTTTGTGCAGCTGTTCCTGCGTCACGGCTCTGGCCAGCTCGCCTCTCGTGCGCACCAAGGATTACCGGGGATTGGCAGAAGAGGCGGACAGAATACTACTGGCCTCCCGTCAGTACTGTGTGGCTGCTGTGTCTGATCGGGTGGCTGATCGCAGGGATCAGACACAGAGGGATGATAGAGGGCTTTGTTATTATCATCGCCGTTTTGGCAACAAAGCGAAGAGCTGTGTTCCACCATGCACCTTTGGTAACCAGGGAAACGCGAGAGCCTGCGCTCGTTAGCGGCTATGAGCGCTGGCGTCAATATCAACGAGCTGTTGTTTATCGAGGACACGTTGTCTGGAAGGCGTCTGTTGGTGGATTCGGGCGCCCAGAGGAGCATCCTGCCTGCGTCGGCAACGGACGCCTTGGGAAACGGACATGGACCACCCCTGGACGCGGCTAATGGGACTTCCATCCGTACGTTTGGTACCAGGTACGTGACTATGTGTTTACATGGACAGCAGTTTAGCTGGGAATTTATTATTGCTTCAGTGTCTGTGCCTATACTGGGCGCGGATTTTTTGTGTGCTCACAGACTGTTAGTGGACGTTGCGAACCGTAGGCTGATTGGCTCTGTGTCCTTTGACACATACCCCTGCACACTGGGGGGGCCGGGGCCGCCTGCCCTGGCCAATATGCTCGCCACAGGCGATATGTACCAGCGCCTCCTCGCTGAGTTTCCTGCTCTGACTGTCCCCACTTTCTCTGCCTCTGTCGCCAAGCATGGGGTGGAACATTACATCCCAACGGTGGGCCCGCCAGTTTATGCACGGGCGCGCCGCCTGGATGCTGCTAAACTGGCAATAGCCAGGGAGGAGTTTGCCACAATGGAACGGCTCGGCATTGTGCGCCGGTCCAACAGTCCTTGGGCCTCCCCACTACACATGGTCCCCAAGGCGGACGGGAAGTGGCGTCCGTGTCGTGATTTCCGTCGCCTAAATAACATCACCAGTAGGGATGTCCGATATTATCGGCCGACCGATATTATCGGCCGATATCGGCAGTAAAATGTGATATCGGAAAATATCGGTATCGGTAAAAAATAATTTTTTTTTTTTTTTTTTTTTTTTTTAACATTTATTTAACCTTTATTTACCCAGGCAAGCAAGTAAGAACCAATTCTTATTTTATTTATTGTCAAAAGTATGCATGTTGGTTTAAAATGTTCATTTTTACTTTTTTAATGATCATATTTTGCACAGATAATGCTTACATTTAGAAAGCCTTTTGAATGCATCCAGTGAAATTATTAGTTACCTGAAATTATTCCGTTTTTTGGGGGGGAAACCCTGCATATATCGGTATCGGTTGATATCGGTATCGGTATCGGTATCGGAAATTGGAGTTGGACAATATCGGAATATCGGTATCGGTAAAAAAGCCAATATCGAGCATCCCTAATCACCACTCATGACCGGTACCCAGTGCCACATATCCAGGATTTCTCTGCCCACCATTTTTTCTAAAATAGATTTGGTGCGTGGCTACCACCAGGTGCCGGTCCATCCGCTCGACGTGCCCAAGACTGCCATTATCACCCCGTTTGGACTGTTTTAATTCCTGCGCATGCCATTGGGCCTTAAAGGGGCAGCGCAAACATTCCAGCGGCTGATGGACTCTGTGCTGCGAGGCCTGTAATTTTTGTTTATTTATCTGGATGACATCCTGGTAGCCAGTGCATCGGTGGAGGAGCATCGGGGACATCTCCGTCAACTGTTCGAGCGGCTCAACGAGCATGGGCTGATCGTGAACCCGGCCAAATGTCAGTTTGGCCTGCCGGCCATGGATTTCCTGGGCCACCATGTCTCTTCCCAGGGGGCTGTTCCTCTACCCGCCAAGGTGGAGGCAATTGCTGCTTTCCCCCGCCCCCTCACCATCAAAACTCTCCAGGAGTTCCTGGGGATGGTTCATTTTTACAATAGGTTTATAGCCCATGCGGCTCACCTGATGAGACCTCTGTACGAGGCGTTGAAGGGGAAGAGAGCCAACGATGATGTGGGCTGGTCCCCGGAGCGGGTCCAGGCATTCAAGGGCTCTAAGGCTGCCCTTGCCAATGCCACCATGCTGGCACACCCATCTTCTGCTGCTCCTATAGCCCTCACCACCGATGCCTCCGATTATGCAGTAGGTGCGGTGTGCGAGCAGTGGGTGGCTGGTGCCTGGCAGCCTCTGGCCTTCTTCAGTAGGAAGCTATAGTACATTCGACAGGGAGCTCCTGGCCCTCTTCCTCGCCATACGTCACTTCAGGTTCTTGCTGGAGAGCCGCGAGTTCACAGTTTTTGTCGACCACAAGCCCCTAACGTTTGCCATGGCCAAGAACACGGAGCCATGGTCGGGGCGGCAGCAGCGCCAACTTTCCGCCATATCGGAGTTCACTACCAACATCCAGCATGTAGCCGGTAAAGACAACCAGGTGGCAGACTGCCTCTCCCGGGCGCGCGTCAGCCCTGTGCACCTGGGCATCGAGCGGGAGAGAGGACTGAGGTAGTGTTAACTCCTCTCACTCCTTTTTTTAAAAACATACCATTACATATGGATTTAAATTTTTTTTGTGATATTGTTATCAACTTTGGACATGTTCTTGGTAAGACCTCAGGCTATGGCCCCAGTAGTGTTTTCAGGTAATAACAGAGTAGATAGATCTGCAGACATCTGTTTGCAAAATAATTCACACAGAAAAAACTTTTATTTCAGTGTGTTCAAACCTCTGTAACTCTATGACAATAGCACTCAGATTTTTCCTGTTCATTTTCCAAAGAGTTGATTCCAGGAGGCTCCAGGCTACTGAATATGTTTCAATTGACAATGATGTAAATTAATTCAAATAAAATACTTGTTGTTGACCGATGTGAAAAATATTCCAGGACTCACTTCCCTGGCCTACTGTCAGCCTATGTGGGCAGTTTTTAGTTGGCAAGATATGTGCACATGCACACAGATGCATACACACATACATGCACACGCGCACACACACATACACACACTCACGCAACCGATTCCATTATATCTCCCTAGGCGGAGATGAAAAGTGCATTAATTCTCTGCAAATATTAGGTCAATTAAAAAAGTTTTCTTTTCATTAATATTTGTTAAAACAACTCTCACCCCTGAGCCCCATTCCATCTCCCACCTTCAGGCGAACCCCATTCCATCGACTCTAACCCTCTGAACCTCTCTGTCCTGAATTCAACTTATCTCTGCCTGGCTTCTATGTGTTCAGTGGACTAGAAAATATTTGGTCAATAAAAAAAAGATCAATGCTCTGATAGCCAAGATAGATTTAATGAGGGTTTCTGGAAGGCAAATTCTTCAGAAGGACCTAATTGTAAGGGATAACCTACCACCCCCTTATACCAGCCGTCCCTGCTACACCCACCCACACTCAACTCGGTGTGTGTGTGTGTGTGTGTGTGTGAGAGAGAGAGAGAGAGAGAGAGAGAGAGAGAGAGAGAGAGCGAGAGCGAGAGAGCGAGAGAAAGAGAGAAAGAGAGAAAGAGAGAAAGAGAGAAAGAGAGAGAGAACGAGAACGATAACATTTTGCGTGAACGCAATGACCCCAGACTAACCAACCAACCAGCAAATGCAGCACAACACCACCAGGTAGTTGGGTCTCTCTGTGCAGCAGCTGCTAGCCGGTCAGGTCAGGTTTTGATTGATTGAACATTTTATTAACAGATTGCAGAATGGGTACAATACAGTACGGCTCAATACACAAAATTGTTAAGGGGATGCAGACCAGAGAAAGGCTTTCATCTTGTTTACATCAGGATCCCCCATTTTCAATTCATAATGACATTTATGACATACACAACATACAGATATATATCATGACATTTACGACAGTACTGTTACATTTATGACATACAAGATATATAAATATACAGTACTGTTTACCAGAGATCCTAACAGAAACTATATACATTCTAGGGGGAGGAAACTGTCCATTAGGAGGGGGTTGGGTGGGTGGGTGTACGGGGGTTTGGACATTTACGGGGGCCAGTTTCGAACGTAGCACACGTCTCCTTCCCCTCCGGTGTTCCTCTGGTAGTTCTCACCCCATTGTCTTTCTGTGCACATAATTAATCCCATTGCTCGGCCTCTCCTCCTGCTCTCCGTGATGGATGACACTCCTGCCTAAGAGACAACAGTTCTGTTGGGTCTGTTTTATAGTCCACTAAAACCAGAGTAATTCCTTAAATCATCTGGAGTGGAGCTCCATAAAGAAGGTGTGACCATAAAAAGTGTTGTGGGTAATGACTTCTGTGAGAAGCAGGAGAAAGAAGGGGGCGGAGCAGTGGTGGCATAGTTTAGGGAGCTGCTCTTCTGATCCACATGTCTTATAAATACACATGTAAAATATGTAAATTATGTCCATATGTATGCAAGGTGCACTCCAGCAGTTTGATTTAATTGTCTGTGTTTGTGTGTTGTACTGATAGTGGTGAAGAGACACGCAACTTTTTTACCATTCATGGCTTTTACGTGTGTGTGTGTGTGTGTGTGTGTGTGTGTGTGTGTGTGTGTGTGTGTGTGTGTGTGTGTGTGTGTGTGTGTGTGTGTGTGTGTGTGTGTGTGTGTGTGTGTGTGTGTGTGTGTGTGTGTGTGTGTGTGTGCAGATTCAAGATTCAAGAGATTTATTTGTCACATACCCGAGACATGTAGTGAAATGAAGAATGTGTGTGTCATGTGCGCACGCGTCCTTGTGTGTGAGTCTGAGTATCTTATCTTATTACCAGTGATGCCACAGATTACTTGTAAAAGTAATCCGATTACTGATTACTGATTACTCCTTTAAAAAGTAATCCAAGTTACTTTACTGATTACTTGATTATCAGAGTAACTTAGTTACTTTGAAAGTAACTAGGTTACGAAGTCGTCGTCGTTCCCCCAACAGTTTTTTTAAAACGCTTTATTGAAAGTGCATAAATTGTTTTTAACTTGTTTCTCTGCACATAACGTAAATTGTTAAACTAGTGCTTCAGCTTCTGTACCATCAAGTATGGTAAAGCAACAGTCTATGATGCTCACAGCATTAGAGCAGCCAGCCAGTGGTTTTACAAAACCAGTGTATCCATTCACATCTAACAAATGCAGGCTGAACTATTCAATTATATCAACTGTAACTATTAAATTGTTTTTATAAATGTCTCTCTATAAACATACAATCAGTCTCTCTTTAACATGTAAATTAACTGTAAATCTGGCAAATAAGAGCTTTTGCTCTGCCACCATCAAATATACATTAATCAATAGGGAAAGAAACAATCTCTCTCTTTTGCTGTTTGGCTGGCCTCCGAGTCCTCCTGTACCTAGTCGAAGCGTCGTAGTGTTGTGATTCCAGATGCTTTCAATGCAATTGGATGTGCTGTTTTTAGCGGTAGACAGTATTTACGTTTAGGTCGCTTTCACATATAGTTTTGGTGGACTCGTGCGGTTCTGGGGGTGAAGTTGCAACATTGCATTCTTCATTTGGTTCGCCTGCTTTCACACAGAGGCGGACCGAGACCTTAGGCTTGTTCAAGATGGGATAGGCGGACGCAGATCTGCGCAGGTTTTACTACGGCCTCGCCAAGCGCGTTGCATGACGGTTAGAATGTTGTCCGATTTGCTCTGAAAATCTCACGAGGCGAGGCGCGGAACTCCCGCGGGAGCGAGCCGCGCGCAGCATTCAGAGCGAGGCTCCACAGTACCTCTCACCGGCTGCTCCCGGCTGGGAAGCGACTTGCTACGGTCGCGCAAAGCGCCTATTGGCTCAGAAAAGTTGTCAGTCACCAGCCATGTGACAGCCAGGGAGTTATGAGACGGTTGATTGATTGAAAACTTTATTATGTTATGCGTTATCATCATATCATCATGATAAACTTCAAGCTGTCAGACACACACACACACACACACATACACACATGCGTCGTCTGTTTTGCCTCAATACTGTATATATAATTCTGTTTTGCCTCAATATACACAGTATACATATATATATTGCAAAACAGAATTATTCAGCAGTGTGTTGTGTGTGCGTGCGGCCAGGAGCGCGCAACAAGATGGTATACATTATGGTATATGAATAGTATATTCCACTGTAGCAGTATATGGTGTGCTGTACATTTGAATCTGATCTAATTTTGCACACGGCCATCGCATTATAATGAGCTGGACAGGTGTGTAATGTGTGTGTGGTGACGTGAAAGCGTATCTGCCGCGCGAGACTAGGCGAGAGGCTCTCGTGAAATCGGCAGTGTCCGCCCTCTTAACTCCTCCCCCGGCTTCACTCGGCTACTCTCGTCTACTAGTCGAGGCAAACCGAAATCCATCTTGAACAAGTCTCTTCTGAACAATGTCACGCGGTCGAAAAGGGCGCTTGTCTATTGGACAGTGGAAATGTGTGTGTGGCTGCTGCGATCCCGTGTGTGCGCGCGCGCGTGTGTGTGTGTCTGTGTGTGTATTCAGATCAGCGGAGCCGAGTTTTGACATGGCATTGATCCATTGTTCTATTGAAGCACATTACCACCATCCTCTCGCTAAACAACTTGTAGACCACGGTGTTTTTATGAGTGCCCACAAGTAGCTGTTTTAATAATATAATAAGCCGCGCGCCTCGGTAATAATAATAAGCCGCGTTTTTTCTTCCTGTAAGCGTTTTGGGGTGGAATTCTCAGACGAATGCAACGGAGCCCTGCTGTCACACGATTGGCGCATATGTCACATGACGTGCTGTGAAGACCCGCCCTACTCTGCCTCTGATTCGCAGACTGTGGATGGGGAATGTGATTGGGCCAAAGCAGAGTCACTCACAGACAGAGAGTCCAGTCACGCCGCGGCCCGCGGGACACATTCTTGTGTAACCCTTTCACTGCCACACCACGTCACTCCCAAATAAGAAAAACAGCTCAAAAATGTATTTTTGACTGTCGAAAACGAAATAAAATACTGCATTCCGCCTGCATTATGAATTTATGATGAGATAGTAACGAAATAGTAATGCACAGCCACTTGGACAAGTAACTGCAATCAGATTACTGGCTTTTAAAGATTAACGCGTTAGATTACTATTTTCGGGGAAAAGTAATCAGATTACAATAACGCGTTACTTAGTAACGCGTTACCGGCATCACTGCTTATTACTGAAAAAGCGCATTCATTTTCTGCAAATGTTAGGTAAATAACTATCTATTTTAATCAGTATGTGAAGACAACCCCCTTCCCCCCTGAAGCCTGGTCTGTCTCCCCTTCACCCCTGAAGCCTGGTCTGTCTCCCCTTCACCCCTGAAGCCTGTTCGTCTCCCCCTTCACCCATGAAGCCTGTTCGTCTCCCCCTTCACCCATGAAGCCTGTTCGTCTCCCCCTTCACCCCTGAAGCCTGTGCGTCTCCCCCTTCACCCCTGAAGCCTGTTCGTCTCCCCCTTCACCCCTGAAGCCTGTTCGTCTCCCCCTTCACCCCTGAAGCCTGGTCTGTCTCCCCCTTCACCCATGAAGCCTGTTCGTCTCCCCCTTCACCCCTGAAGCCTGTTCGTCTCCCCCTTCACCCCTGAAGCCTGGTCTGTCTCCCCCTTCACCCCTGAAGCCTGGTCTGTCTCCCCCTTCACCCCTGAAGCCTGGTCTGTCTCCCCCTTCACCCCTGAAGCCTGGTCTGTCTCCCCCTTCACCCCTGAAGCCTGTTCGTCTCCCCCTTCACCCCTGAAGCCTGGTCTGTCTCCCCCTTCACCCCTGAAGCCTGGTCTGTCTCCCCCTTCACCCCTGAAGCCTGGTCTGTCTCCCCCTTCACCCCTGAAGCCTGGTCTGTCTCCCCCTTCACCCCTGAAGCCTGGTCTGTCTCCCCCTTCACCCCTGAAGCCTGGTCTGTCTCCCCTTCACCCCTGAAGCCTGGTCTGTCTCCCCTTCACCCCTGAAGCCTGTTCATCTCCCCCTTCACCCCTGAAGCCTGGTCTGTCTCCCCCTTCCCCCCTGAAGCCTGGTCTGTCTCCCCCTTCACCCCTGAAGCCTGGTCTGTCTCCCCCTTCACCCCTGAAGCCTGGTCTGTCTCCCCCTTCACCCCTGAAGCCTGGTCTGTCTCCCCCTTCACCCCTGAAGCCTGGTCTGTCTCCCCCTTCACCCCTGAAGCCTGGTCTGTCTCCCCTTCACCCCTGAAGCCTGGTCTGTCTCCCCTTCACCCCTGAAGCCTGTTCGTCTCCCCCTTCACCCCTGAAGCCTGGTCTGTCTCCCCCTTCCCCCCTGAAGCCTGGTCTGTCTCCCCCTTCCCCCCTGAAGCCTGTTCGTCTCCCCCTTCCCCCCTGAAGCCTGTTCGTCTCCCCCTTCACCCCTGAAGCCTGTTCGTCTCCCCCTTCACCCCTGAAGCCTGGTCTGTCTCCCCCTTCCCCCCTGAAGCCTGGTCTGTCTCCCCTTCCCCCCTGAAGCCTGTTCGTCTCCCCCTTCCCCCCTGAAGCCTGTTCGTCTCCCCCTTCACCCCTGAAGCCTGGTCTGTCTCCCCCTTCCCCCCTGAAGCCTGGTCTGTCTCCCCCTTCACCCCTGAAGCCTGTTCGTCTCCCCCTTCACCCCTGAAGCCTGGTCTGTCTCCCCCTTCCCCCCTGAAGCCTGGTCTGTCTCCCCCTTCACCCATGAAGCCTGTTCGTCTCCCCCTTCACCCATGAAGCCTGTTCGTCTCCCCCTTCACCCCTGAAGCCTGTTCGTCTCCCCCTTCACCCCTGAAGCCTGTTCGTCTCCCCCTTCACCCCTGAAGCCTGTTCGTCTCCCCCTTCACCCCTGAAGCCTGGTCTGTCTCCCCCTTCACCCATGAAGCCTGTTCGTCTCCCCCTTCACCCCTGAAGCCTGTTCGTCTCCCCCTTCACCCCTGAAGCCTGGTCTGTCTCCCCCTTCACCCCTGAAGCCTGGTCTGTCTCCCCCTTCACCCCTGAAGCCTGGTCTGTCTCCCCCTTCACCCCTGAAGCCTGGTCTGTCTCCCCCTTCACCCCTGAAGCCTGTTCGTCTCCCCCTTCACCCCTGAAGCCTGGTCTGTCTCCCCCTTCACCCCTGAAGCCTGGTCTGTCTCCCCCTTCACCCCTGAAGCCTGGTCTGTCTCCCCCTTCACCCCTGAAGCCTGGTCTGTCTCCCCCTTCACCCCTGAAGCCTGGTCTGTTTCCCCCTTCACCCCTGAAGCCTGGTCTGTCTCCCCTTCACCCCTGAAGCCTGGTCTGTCTCCCCTTCACCCCTGAAGCCTGTTCATCTCCCCCTTCACCCCTGAAGCCTGGTCTGTCTCCCCCTTCCCCCCTGAAGCCTGGTCTGTCTCCCCCTTCACCCCTGAAGCCTGGTCTGTCTCCCCCTTCACCCCTGAAGCCTGGTCTGTCTCCCCCTTCACCCCTGAAGCCTGGTCTGTCTCCCCCTTCACCCCTGAAGCCTGGTCTGTCTCCCCTTCACCCCTGAAGCCTGGTCTGTCTCCCCTTCACCCCTGAAGCCTGTTCGTCTCCCCCTTCACCCCTGAAGCCTGGTCTGTCTCCCCCTTCCCCCCTGAAGCCTGGTCTGTCTCCCCCTTCCCCCCTGAAGCCTGTTCGTCTCCCCCTTCCCCCCTGAAGCCTGTTCGTCTCCCCCTTCACCCCTGAAGCCTGTTCGTCTCCCCCTTCACCCCTGAAGCCTGGTCTGTCTCCCCCTTCCCCCCTGAAGCCTGGTCTGTCTCCCCTTCCCCCCTGAAGCCTGTTCGTCTCCCCCTTCCCCCCTGAAGCCTGTTCGTCTCCCCCTTCACCCCTGAAGCCTGGTCTGTCTCCCCCTTCACCCCTGAAGCCTGTTCGTCTCCCCCTTCACCCCTGAAGCCTGGTCTGTCTCCCCCTTCCCCCCTGAAGCCTGGTCTGTCTCCCCCTTCACCCATGAAGCCTGTTCGTCTCCCCCTTCACCCCTGAAGCCTGGTCTGTCTCCCCCTTCCCCCCTGAAGCCTGTTCGTCTCCCCCTTCCCCCCTGAAGCCTGTTCGTCTCCCCCTTCACCCCTGAAGCCTGTTCGTCTCCCCCTTCACCCCTGAAGCCTGTTCGTCTCCCCGTTCCCCCCTGAAGCCTGGTCTGTCTCCCCCTTCACCCCTGAAGCCTGGTCTGTCTCCCCCTTCCCCCCTGAAGCCTGTTCGTCTCCCCCTTCCCCCCTGAAGCCTGGTCTGTCTCCCCCTTCCCCCCTGAAGCCTGTTCATCTCCCCCTTCCCCCCTGAAGCCTGGTCTGTCTCCCCCTTCACCCCTGAAGCCTGGTCTGTCTCCCCTTCACCCCTGAAGCCTGTTCGTCTCCCCCTTCACCCCTGAAGCCTGGTCTGTCTCCCCTTCACCCCTGAAGCCTGTTCGTCTCCCCCTTCACCCCTGAAGCCTGGTCTGTCTCCCCTTCACCCCTGAAGCCTGTTCGTCTCCCCCTTCACCCCTGAAGCATGTTCGTCTCCCCCTTCACCCCTGAAGCCTGGTCTGTCTCCCCTTCACCCCTGAAGCCTGTTCGTCTCCCCCTTCACCCCTGAAGCCTGTTCGTCTCCCCCTTCACCCCTAAAGCCTGGTCTGTCTCCCCCTTCACCCCTGAAGCCTGGTCTGTCTCCCCCTTCACCCCTGAAGCCTGGTCTGTCTCCCCCTTCACCCCTGAAGCCTGTTCGTCTCCCCCTTCACCCCTAAAGCCTGGTCTGTCTCCCCTTCACCCATGAAGCCTGGTCTGTCTCCCCCTTCACCCCTGAAGCCTGTTCGTCTCCCCCTTCACCCCTAAAGCCTGGTCTGTCTCCCCTTCACCCCTGAAGCCTGTTCATCTCCCCCTTCCCCCCTGAAGCCTGGTCTGTCTCCCCCTTCACCCCTGAAGCCTGTTCGTCTCCCCCTTCACCCCTGAAGCCTGTTCGTCTCCCCCTTCACCCCTAAAGCCTGGTCTGTCTCCCCCTTCCCCCCTGAAGCCTGTTCGTCTCCCCCTTCACCCCTAAAGCCTGGTCTGTCTCCCCCTTCACCCCTGAAGCCTGGTCTGTCTCCCCCTTCACCCCTGAAGCCTGGTCTGTCTCCCCCTTCACCCCTAAAGCCTGGTCTGTCTCCCCCTTCACCCCTGAAGCCTGGTCTGTCTCCCCCTTCACCCCTGAAGCCTGGTCTGTCTCCCCCTTCACCCCTAAAGCCTGGTCTGTCTCCCCCTTCACCCCTGAAGCCTGTTCCATCTCCCACCTTCAGGCAAACTCCAACTCTAACCCTCTGAACCTCTCTGTCCTGAATTCAACTTTACCTGGCTTCTATGTATTCAGTGGACTAGAAAAGATTTGGTCGATAAAATAAAATAAAAAAGATCAAAGCTCCGATAGCCGAGATAGATTTAATGAGGGTTTCTGGAAGGCTAATTATTCAGAAGAGGGAGAGGGAGAAGTTTGTGTGAACACAAAATGTAAATGACCCCAGACCAACCAACCAACCAGCAAACGCAGCAAACACCACTAGTTAGTTGGGTCTCTCTGTGCAGCAGCTGGTCAGGTAGCGCATATCTCCCTCGCCTCTGCCGTTCCTCTGGTAGTCCTCACACCATTGTCTTCAAGTGCACATAATTAGTCCCATTGATGTAGTCCTCCATTCTAGCCCTCTATTGAGTTTCAGGCTACGTCCTCTCTCTCTCTCTATCTCTCTATCTCTCTCTCTCTCTCTCTCTCTCTCTCTCTCTCTCTCTCTCTCTCTCTCTCTCTCTCTCTCTCTCTCTCTCTCTCTCTCTCTCTCTCTCTCTCGCTCTCGCTCTCATTAAGTCAGGTGCAGAGTACAGGTGTGCTGCTGTCAGCGGAGCAGCTGATTGATGTCTGTGGGCCAATTATGTCAGTAATGTAACCCTACCGCAGATGTCATGAGGCTGCCAGATCGTACCTTCGTATTTCCCAGTTAGTGCTGTTATTCTGCTCTCTCTCTTATTGTTCTTAGTCCATTGTTCTTCGACCGTGTCTAACTCTTGTTGTCCTCCTTCCCCGTAGTCCTACCTGGCTCTTCACCCTGTTCTCTGGCTCTTGATAAGACATGATCTGACCCCTGCCTGCCTGACAACTCTCCTTACCTTTTCCCGGAACGTATGAGGACCTACACCCGTTTTGATCCCTGCCTGGCTGACTATACCTTTATCCATGTTGACCCATGTCTGGCTGACTATCCTGTACTAGGGCTGAAAGATTTTGGGAAATAATCGAATTGCAATATCTGACAGATATTGCGATTGTGATCAAATTTGCGATACATTTTTTTAAAGCAGCCCAAAACGTTTATTTTTACATGGGAATCGATACCGGTACCAAATGGTACCCTTTTTCTGTACTTTACTCTCTCTCTCTCTGAAGTCTAAACTTCACAACACACAATCTAAAAACCCTCCCTATCTCCCTCTCCCAAACCGTTCCTACAACAATTTTTTTATGTTGCATGATCATGTACATTTATAAAAAAAAAAATTACGTTTAAATATCACCATTATCTGGCAATCCTCAGTAAATACTATCAAACTCCTCTGATGTCATCTGGTCTTTCCAAAGACCATATGGGACGTGTGCATGCGTGCGCGCACACACACAGAAATGGCTCCTTGTGCAATTTTTTGCTATGTTAATTGAACCAGTAGAGAGAGGGAGGGAGAGAGAGAGAGAGAGAGAGACGCCGTCTGACTGGGTTGGCTAGCTTAACTTAGCTAGCGTCAGCGTCTAACGTTTGTGGGCATCAGGAATGACGAGGATGCATTGCAAATCTTGTTAGAATTTTCACAGCACATTTTCACAGAAACAAAAGGTGGGACTTATTTCGGATCGCAAAATTCAACCAAAGCACTCTGGAGCCATGCTGTAAGTCTTCACACATGGACGTTTCACGAGCTGTTGTTGATGGGTGTATACTAGCTGCCTTGGGCTACTTCTGATTGGTGAGCAATGAGAGCACACGGTAGCCACTTTCGGTACTGTAAATCACGCCAACATCATTGGACGAGCTCCTTGTGCAATGTTTTGCTACGTTAATTGAACCAGTAGAGAGAGGGAGGGAGGGAGAGAGAGAGAGCGAGACGGCCCCCCCCCCCCCTCCGGAGCCCCGCTTCCCTCCCACTTTTTTTTCTTTTTTTTTTACTAGTGGAGCCAGCTCTCTCTGTCTGACTCGGTTGGCTAGCTAAGTTAAGCCAGCCAACGCTCGTCGTACAGGTACTCACAGTTGCACAAGGGTTTCGGACAGACAGACATAGGGTTTGAAAGCTCCGCGTTGCACTCACTTTTGGTTCATATTTGTAAAGTAGGCAAAAAAGAATATGAGGGGAACAATTAATATACGATTATTTATTCAATATGTTAAAATAATGTGTGAAGGAGTAGCAGCAGTTAGTTTACTTCCTCTTTGGGCTGAGATGTTTGACAGTGTAACATCTTCCAACTCTCCTTCATTGGTATAACCTGGTAATCAATCTTCACTATGTGGAGGAGTATCAGCACACACAGGCTGTTGTGGGAAGGTGCCTTGCTCCATATATATAACCCAGGAGGCAGCAACGTGTTCAGCTCTCAGCGTCTGCATGCCAAGTCAGAGGGAAAAGCTGGATACCACTCTATTCAAAAAGTCCTTTAGGATTTCTCCTTTTTCCAATATAATCTAATACTAGAGGATTTCAACAATCTTATTTGATTAATTTCATCCCAGTAGGATCCTATTGGATTTTAAGTTTTCTTCCTATAGTCTTAGAATATTTCAAATTTCAACTTGCTGTGCGCCTTTGTTTTTAACATAATAATAATTGCATATAGTAATTAGAGTCCTGTATAACATATAGCTACTGTGTCTTTTATATATTTTAAACAGTCCTGTTGCAATAGGATCTTAAATGTCCTTCAGGTTGTGTCACTTCTATAATGCAACAACTACACAAGAGGTGATATCATTATCCATTGCCATGGTACCACTTTTGCACTTAAATAATAATCAATCCAATTTCAACCACAATACTGATGGTAATATCCTGTATTTTCCATAATCTTTCCACCATCATGGTAGGAAACCATCATCATACATTTTTGTAAATACCATGGTACTGTAGCATTTCTGCTATTTCCGACTCACCAACTCGGTTGCTGTTTCTCACTTATCAGTTTATTCAACTCTCGGTTATGTCTCTCAGGTACAAAGACTCGGTGCATCATCTATGCTTGCATTCCCATACCCAAAGAGAGTGCACGCTCAGGTGTACCACCCTATTATACCCTCAGCCTTTGCCCCCTCCCCTCTACCAACCCCGAGCTTGCATGACCAATAGCGCCACCTGCCAGCCCCAGGTTGGTAGAGCACAGAGTGAAATGACAGCTGAGGGGAAGAAGCTGTTCCTGAACCTGCTGGCTGACGATACTGCGTGTCTTCCTCAGACACAGCATGTGCTGGACAATCAATTGTAGGGAGTGGTGTACCAGTGATGTGTTTGGTGGTTTTCACCACCCGCTGCAGTGTTTTCAGGTCCAAGGCAGAGCAGTTAGTGAGTATTCTTTCCATAGCACACCGAAGAGATAGGTAGGAGAGACACTGGTGAGCTTTTTTGACCAGGGTCAATGGACATTCTCAATAACCTTGTAAGAAGTTTGTAAGGAAGGAGGAAACCTAAGATAGTCCTAGTAGAGCAATCTTCCATTTACTTGGGTATGCACTTTTTGAATTTTCTGAAAATATGGCTAGGGCTTAACTCTTTGACTGCCACGCTGTTTTTCCATTTTTCTTCTTTTTTTCTTTTTGACAATTTTCACGATGTTTGCAGACCCATCGTATATTCTATATTATAGCTATGGAGACAATAGTATGGCTAATTTGACAGGCAATATTTATACTCCAACAGGGAAAAAACTTTTAATTCTACATACCTTCGTTCCTACCTCCATACCTTCGCAATCCCCTCGCAGGACTAGTTTTCTGACGCTGGGATCATTACAAAGGCATGTTTTATGATGGGGTTCGGTAAAATAGACGTTACCTTTGTCAGCAGGTCCACCAAAACCCTGTTCACTCTTGCTCCAAGTGTCTTGGGTCAGAACAGGAACAATAAATATAACGTTAGTTGGCCCTGGCAGCACCAGGGTAATGTTACATCCAGATAACAGATAACGTTACATCCAAACAGCCTGTATGAAAATACTAGAATCCAACATAGTCTGGTGAAAACGCACCTTATCAGATTTCATTATCTGTTCTTATGCACGCCTGGTGATACTAAATCCAAATTGAACTCGGCCATTTGAAATATAAGATTTGGCACAATCCATAAATGTGCGAATTGGCTATAATAAGGTAATTTATAAGCCTGCTATTCTATATTCTATAATAATATTTCAAATTACATTGGTCCGGATGGGAGAATTCAGTACTGTATTTACAAAACCTTCTGTTTAATCATCTTCCCTTTATTCATTTCCTTATATCTTTTGTACACATGATCTCAAGAAGGTACTGATGTCTGGTCATTATTCGCATGGTGTTATTCACTGTCAAAGATGCAAAGGAAAATCATAATTCATATTCTCCTTTGTTTCATCACAATTTAAGTAAGCCTAGTAATAGACACAATAGTTCTGACACTGGGAATACATTCACTGAGGTCCATAGATGTCCCTAGATACTTGAAGCTTATTTTTGGTCTTTATTTTTAGCTTTATCTTATTTAAATTTGTATTTAACGGGAAAGTGGCCAAGCCACAGTTGACATTCTACTTATGGTAGAATTTAGAGTGTTAGATCCTATGGGATACATAGGAATGTTAAGGATAATTGGATCATTCTGGGATATCCGGTGGTTTAAGGGAGGGAGTCATACGCGAAGGTTGTGTTCATGGAACACAATCCTGTACGACTCTCGGTGGGAGGGGAGGGAGGGGATTTTTATATGTATGTTTTTAAGCTCGGCTCTCAACGGGACCTCACTAGTTGGATGTATATCTATTGTTGCCTCGCACTCCAGAAGCATTACCAAAAACTACACTACAACATGTATAGATTATGGCTAGTTTGAATATAATGATCTGGAACACTGGGGGAATAAATAACCAACTCAAACGCAAAAGCGTGCTCACATTGATGAAAAAAGAACAGGTGGACATTGCTCTGCTAAGCGAAACGCACATTCTAGAGAAAGACATAGATAAGTTAGCGGACAACACATATCATAATATTAGTCACTCTTCTATTGGTACGCGAACTCGGGGTGTAGCCATAG
Organism: Notolepis coatsorum; assembly: GCF_963971535.1. Lineage (NCBI taxonomy): Eukaryota > Metazoa > Chordata > Actinopteri > Aulopiformes > Paralepididae > Notolepis > Notolepis coatsorum. Next base: position 36,603,786 of record NC_140172.1, read on the forward strand.
TCGTTAAACGTAAGTTGAATATTGAATTAAAGGGAGTATGGTCTGATGTAGAAGGTCGGATAACTATAGCTAAGATTGTACACAAGAACAGGAAAATAGCGTTGGTAGCGGTATACACCCCAAATTTGTACGAAGAGGGTTTCTTCACTACACTAACCAATGCAATGTTAGACATTCCCGATTACTCATTTATGTACTCATTTATGATAGGTGCGGATTTTAATGCCATTTGGAATCCAAGGATGGACAAATCTTACCTCGCCTTTTCCAGCGAACAAAAGAATTCATCTAATGCATTAAAGGATTGGTCGAAGATTACAGGTGTAAACGACTTATGGCGATCACTTAATCCCACGACCCGAAAGTACTCTTGTCGATCTGCGAGACATAACACATTATCCAGAATAGATTATGTCTTTGCATCCCCGAGACTATTTGATAAATATGAAGTGGAAATGATACCCAATGCACTATCAGATCACTGTTATTTACTCCTAAAAGGAACATTTGGTATACTATCTTCCCGAGCCCCAAGATGGCGATTTAACTCGATGCTGCTTAATAACAAGGAATACATTACACAACTCAAAGAAGCTCTTATAGTATTCCTACGGGAGAATGCAAACTCGGTGCAAGACCCCAGAATAATATGGATGTTGGTAAAGGGAATGATCAAAGATTTCACTGATAGCTTTTCCTCCAAAATGCGCAAGAATCAATGCACAAAACTGGCTGAGCTGGAAACGCTTTACTCAACGTTATTTAATTCTTTAAAATACAACAACTCAACTCGACTAGAAAATCAAGTTAAGGTACTAAAAAAAGAGATCAATGCCATATACAGACAACAATCGGAAATACAAATACGTAGCACAAGACAACAGCAGTACTCCCAAGGTTCTAAACCTAGTCACCTATTAGCCATGCGATTAAGAATTAATGCAAAATTTGCAGATATAACTACCATTAGAGCACAACAAGTACTTGAAACAGACCCTAAAAAAATAAATGATACATTCAAAGAATTCTACTCCAACTTATATAAATCAGAAACGACCTTCGATCAAAACAAAATGGACACATATCTTAATCAAATTATTCTCCCTAAACTTTCAGAGGATGATGCTAAACAGTTAGAAACACCGATCACACTAGATGAACTTAGGGAGGCCATATCTGAAATGCAAAGTGGTAGGGCTCCTGGAAGAGACGGTATCCCACCAGAAATGTACCTCTCTTGTTGGGACATAATTGGACCCTTATTACTATATACTCGGTTAAGGAGGGGAACTTCCATAAGAATGACAATATTGCACTCATAACAGTCCTCCTTAAAAAAGACAAAGACCCCACCGAGTGCGGTAGTTATAGACCTTTAAGCCTCCTCGGAACCGATATCAAACTGTACTCTAAGGTATTAGCCATCAGACTACAAAAGCATATGACATCTTTAATTCACCCGGACCAAACTGGATTCATAAGAGGTCGCTTGATCACCGATAACATAAGACGATTACTACACGTACTAGATGCCAATAAGGAAGACAACACACCTAAGGCGATACTGTCCCTGGATGCAATGAAAGCTTTTGACAGGTTGGAATGGTCGTATCTATGGGCAGTATTAGAAAGGATGGGGTTAGGAAAAGGATTCATCGATATGATTAAAGTATTATACAAAGACCCATCGGCCATGATTACAACAGGTACAATCATCTCCAAAATCTTTCCGGTATCACGCTCAGCCAGACAGGGTTGCCCTCTTAGTCCCGGACTATTCGATCTATCATTAGAGCCTTTAGCACAATATATAAGACAATCCCAATCCATAGAACCAATCATAATCAAGGGCACACAACACAAAATTAGTTTATATGCGGACGACGTAATACTGTTCATGCAAAACCCCAACACAGCATTGCCTCATCTTCTCAAGCTGATTGAGGACTTTGGAGATCTATTGGGATTTAGGATAAATTGGCCGAAGTCGGCCTTCCTTCCACTTAACGCCCCTGCAAAAAGAAACATAACCCTCCCAAAAGAGATACAGATGGTAAAACAATTTAGATGTTTGGGAGTTGAGATATTCCCCACCATAAGCCAAACGGTGAAGCACAATTACATAAAAATCCAAAACAAAATCAAATACGACCTTGTCAGGTGGTCGAAACTTAAAAACTCATTACAGGCACGTATATCAATAATCAAGATGGACGTCCTACCTAGAATCAATTTCTTCAGTTCAATGCTACCGTTACCCCCTCCAAAGGGTTACTGGAAAGAATTACACTCCTCCACATACAAATTTATTTGGAATAACAAACCACCACGTATAAAAAGATCCACCGCACAGAGAAACAAAGCAGACGGAGGTATGGCATTTCCAGATTTCTACCACTACTTTAAGGCGTTCACTTTAAGACCACTAACAACATGGTTTGATCCCCAAGCATTAGTATCCTGGAGAAATTTCGAAGAAAATATAGTAGCTGAATATATAAGCTGAAGGGCATAGTATACACCAAATTACCAATTAAGCAATGCGAACGGAAATTTGGCCCCATAATCACTCATGCAATCCGTATATGGCGCGAAACACACAAAAAAAATTCGACCCTACATAAATGGCATAATCATACTCCCTTATTCAATAACAATGCACCCTAGATGGGAAAAGCAAGGCATACACTCATTAGGAGACGTCTTCAATAAACAGGGTTTTTGTAGTTTCAATGAAATACGCAAAAGATTTAATCTCGCCAAGTCCACATATTACTTTTATGCACAGTTATTGGCATGTTTGAAGGCTCACGGTGTTCCATTAAATATACCAATTGTACACCACAGATACCATAAATTCTTCTATGAAAGAGAGACATCAAGAGGTTTTGTTTCAGATTTTTATCATCAATTACTAACGTCCTCATATGAAACCCTCCACCTAGACTCCGTCTGGAGGAGGGATATACCAGACCTGGAAAGTGATTTTGATTGGCAAGAAGCCTGGGCAAATATTCGATTCACATCAAGGAACCCGGACCATCAACAAATCAATCTTAACTATATTCACAGGACATACTTGACTCCTATAAGACTGAAAAAAATGGGTCTTATACAAGACTCCAAATGCTCCTTATGTACAAATGGGGACGAGGGGACATTTATGCACATGTACTGGGACTGCCCACCAGTTAAGATATTCTGGAAAGAGGTGACCCAGCAACTATCAAACCTCTTAAATTGGAATATACCTGTACACCCCTCTGTACTACTGCTGAATGATGTTTTTGAGTGTGCAGTACATCCACAGCTAAAGAGATTGGTTTTATCGGGTATCACAGTGGCTAAAAAGCTGATAGCATCACGATGGTTCCAACCGGAAAAAATTTGCTGAAAGGTCTGGATTATTACATATCTCGATGTGATCTATCAAGAAATATCTACAGCAAGAATTTTGGGTCTCAATGAATCCAAAATGACATTGTGGTTAGAAGTGGTTGAGAAAATAAAAGCTAGCATATAATGGTAATGTCTGGTTAGGAGCGAGGGAAAATGGATGGATTATCCAATGGGGGGTCCGGAAGGGGGGGGGGTACGAGCTGGAGCATGTGTGTAGGTTTTTAGATAACAGGTATTAGGGGTATATCCTATATAAGACAATTGCACTGACAACTAATGCTTGTATATCTTATCGTGTGTTGTCATGTGTGTTTATGTGTTTGTTTAAAAAATAATAAAAAAATAAAATACAAAAAAGATGTCCCTAGATACCAAGAATATGCAAATGACCTTGTAGAAGTGGAGTAATATTCCATTTACTTAGGTATGTATTTTAGGCGGATTTTCAGAAAATATGGCTCGTCGTTTTTTCCTCTTCATAATAATCTCCAAAAGTTTGCAATCACCATTGGTACCTCTCTACCACTGCTGCTGCCTCTCGAGTGCTCTCAACTCTGGCGTGTGAGCCCATAGCCCCCCACATAAAACTAGCCCAGTTTAAAAGGTAGGCAATACTGCCACCTATCAAGATTCAATGGTAATTTCAATTCCAATTCCCTCAGAGCTTCATGGATCACACACCAAGGTCCGCCTGACTGTTTAGAATAATAATAATAAAAAATAAATTGCTCGTCACGAACGCAAGAGACACCGGGTTTGACTCCGGCTGTCGGCGTTGCCTCCGGATTGGGCCTGCCGTCATACTAACTCAATTGGCAGAGTTAGCGGGTGGAAGTCGATGGGTGGTAATCTGGACGTTGTGGACAGCAACTCCTACAGGTCGGTTGTGGGACGCCTGCACAGCAGAGACAGGAAAAATGGTGGGGGTAGTGTGAGCCTCCCACACGTTACACCTCGCCGAATGAGAGTCCGCGCTGGCAGGTGAAAAGATGTGACAGGCTGCCTCCACATGTATCGGAGGGGACATGTGATGCAATGCTTCTATCCTCCCTACAACCGACCAGTGGGGGGCATATGCGAGCAACGTTCAAGACAGGGGAGGGGACAATTGGCACGGCTAAATTGGGATGGGATAAAAAAATAGAAAAGGGGGAGAAAAAGTGGATAAAAAAATAAAAATAAAAAAAGGGTATACTTGTTTTTGGCGGCCAACGGTTGGCTTTGAAAAACGAGTATACTTGTTTTTGGCGTTCAATGAGTTAAGAGGTTAACCTAACATATTGGGGTCTGTTGATTAGGAAGCCAAGTCAATTCAGTTTTAGACAGGGAGGTTAATGTCGAGGTCCTTGGTTTCCACAAGGTCACCACGTTTGGAAAATAGTTTGGAGGGGATGATGGTGCATTCTCACATGGGTGTTGCTGTCCATCCAGCTGGGAAAGGGCGGAGTGTAGCGCTGAGGAGATAGCATCCTCCGTGCTCCTGTTCTCACGGTAGGCAAATTGGTATTTATATCCAGTGACAGTGACAGGCCAGAGATAAGCCTCATGATGATGGGGGTGAGTGCCAGTCCTTTCACGTCTGATGCTCACCTATCCTGTCATTTTCTCTCTCCTCTCCTCTTGTCCTTTGTCTCAGGCCTATATTGGTACAAAAGCTGGTCCATGTAAAGCAATTATGGGGTGACAGTGGCTTGAGAGGTAGAGCAGTGGTCTGGTAATCCGTAAGGTTCCCAGTTCAATTCCCGCTCCTCCCGGGCAACATGTCGGAGTGTCCTTGAGCAAGACACTTAACCCATAACTGCTCCCGATGAGGAGGTTGGCACCTTGCATGGTTGCCTCTGCCGTCGGTGTGTGAATGTGTGATTGAATGGGTAAAATGTGAGGAACAAATCGTAAAGTGCTTTGGATAAAAGCCATTTACCATTTAGCAATTGACATGAAAAAGCTGATTGCTCAGAGAACTGTGCAGATATTGGCCAGGAGGACACAGATTTCAGTGTGAGTTATCTCAGTAGGAGAAGACCAGTCTTGTTTTGCTAGTGTATAGGTACAATTTATCTTTCTCTCTCATGATTCCTCTTTTGCTCTCCACTGTATAGTATCTAATAACTATCTAATAACACAGGGGGGAAAACACAGAAGTAATCTATAAATTCCTATTGCTGCTAAGTCAAGTGACTTTCTACATTCTACAGAGGCTTATGGAAGCTATTGTTTGGCATAATTTCTAGTGAAACCGGCAATGCCTCTTCAAAATCCCTGTATCCGTATAAGCCGTAAGTTTCTTAATGTACTTCTTCCAGAACTGAAACGTTGAATCTAAAGTTTCGGTCCTGGAGGTTTATAAAGGGCTTTGTGGGTACCGTCTGTGACCGTAAGATTAATTACAGGGGAAGACAGAGACAGTGCAACTACCCTCTGCTAATTATATGATCCATTATATTGGACTCAAATGAGCAGCCGACATGACAATCCCATTCATTATCATTCTCTTCAAATGGACTAATTACATGATGGTTTTTCCACTTTTCCCCTTCACTGAGGTCCCACAGAGCATATTCCGCTAAAGTTCCTCGATTTATTATCCATTCATTGCTGCCGGATCATTACCTCAATTGATTGGTGCAATGATTGACTACGCTGTATACATTTGACATTTGATCTGTGCGTGATAATATATCATTGTGGATACTGGAAGTGCTTTTGCACTTTCACAAGCCGAGCATTCAGCTGTTCTGTAATGGGCGACAAAAAAATGTAATCTAATTACTGCATCTTCATTCTGCATATTTTGGTGCACACTTCAATGAAGTGAGTTCAAAGCCGAATAGGATTTAGTTTTGCATATTTGTTTTCAGGCTTTTGGGACTGTTGAGTTTGTGTTTATTGGGGGCGTTTTGACTGAGCCGGTCACGTCCTGGTGACTGACCGAGATCAAGAGGTCTTTCTATTTATAGACTGGAACGTACCGCTTCCTGGTTAGACACTAACTCTCTCTGTTGTTTATCTCTCTCTTCTCCAGGCTGAACAGATTTTGAAAATCTTATATCACACAAATGCTGCTTGAGCAAACAACATGTCATAGCGTATTATTGCCATCTGGCATTATTACTTTGGTTACACGATTCCCTTTCTTTTTTTTCTTTTAAATTTAATCCATGACCCGGTATCAATCATGGCCAAATTAATTGCTATTTTTCTCTCCTCCCCACCAACCAGAGGTATTGTCTGTCTTCCTGTCGACAGACACACCAGCTCACTTCCTCTGCCTCATCTAATAAAATATATTCCTATTCTCAAATGAATGGTGCATTGGGCCCGTTATGAAGCTCGAAATATATATGAATTTGACCTAATAAACATCCTCAAAACACCAGTCAGCCACACAACATTAGAGGAAGAGAAGGAAGGGAAATAAACAATTCACTATGATGGCAGAAAATAGCAACACCTCATTTCTACAGAGGGAGAAAATTACCCAATAGAGCAGTTTATGTTGGAGAATAAATTGCCATCAAACCAGTGAAAAGTGAAAGTGAAGAAAATTACCCTATAGAACAACTTGTCTTAGTGTTTGTGATCAAACCACAAAACGCATGGTGGAAACAAATAACAACAACCGTTCAGTTTATCTTCCACATCCTCCATGTTACATTCCGCTACTTTACACCTCCTGTCCTCCCATGTCCCATAATACCCTGTCCCGCCAAAAGGGGCGTTCCACTCCTTTTACATGGACATCATATTTTCATGACATTTCATGCCAGCCAATGTGGCGCAATGCCACAACTCACTGGCCATGGTTATCGTTCAATGATAATCACCTGCTTGTTGATTACAATCAACTTGTTGGACATAATGTAATACAGTATATAGGATTAATCAGTCTCATTTACAGGCACTATTTTGGACAACTGTTGGTTCCTTCGAGGACCTGTCGTCATGTTTATTAATGTGCATGTACCAATAAACGTTCTCTTCTTAAGATAAGATAAGATATTCCTTTATTGATCCCCTTGGGGAAATTCAGGAAATACCTCCGACACAGTCCTGAGTAGACGTGTTTTCTTCCGTCCGCTAGCTAGCTCTATTGTGTATGTAGGCTACACATTTAACACATGCAAGACACTCCGCTAGATTATGTATTCCGTAACACAACTGTTGTTTACTTATCAAAATGTCTGCAATGGAATTAGTAGGCTACGAAGTACTGTAGTAGTATAATACAGAGCAGTAAGTGGTAGACACACTAGTATCTCTCTAGTGTACACACAGATCAGTAGGTACAGTAGGTACACTAATATGTATCTAGTGTACACAGAGAAGTAAGTATAGAGTAGGTAGAGACACTAGTATCTCTCTAGTGTATACAGAGCAGTAAGTACAGTAGGTAGAGACACTAGTATGTCTCTAGTGTACACAGAGCAGTAAGTACAGTAGGTAGAGACACTAGTATGTCTCTAGTGTACACAGATCAGTAAGTACAGTAGGTAGACACACTAGTATCTCTCTGGTGTACATGGATCAGTAAGTACAGTAGGTAGAGACACTAGTATATCTCTAGTGTACACAGAGCAGTACTGTAGGTATACGTGGAAGCAGATCTGAGTCAGTGGTCTGGGACTAAACTTGAGTTATTTAGCTATGGCCCCATCACCCCCATGGTGTACACACACACACACACACGCACACACACACACACACACACACACACACACACACACACACACAGACACACACACACACACACACACACACACACACACACAAACACACACACACACACACACACACACACCTACACACACACACACACACACACACACACACACACACACACACACACACACACACACACACACACACACACACACACACACACACACACACACACACACACACACACACACACACACACACACACACACACACACACACACACACACACACACACACACACACACACACACACCACAGAACACCAACCAGAACACACACACACTGGTCAACCAGAACACTTGTCTCTAGACTGTACACCCACACACACACAGTTATCTCTGATTTAATGCATGGTACCTCCTGCTTCCAACATGATGTAAACCAGTGTAGGCTTTTGTTCACTTCCCCCACCCTCTTGTTATCCTGTGTGTGTGTGTGTGTGTGTGTGTGTGTGTGTGTGTGTGTGTGTGTGTGTGTGTGTGTGTGTGTGTGTGTGTGTGTGTGTGTGTGTGTGTGTGTGTGTGTGTGTGTGTGTGTGTGTGTGTGTGTGTGTGTGTGTGTGTGTGTGTGTGTGTGTGTGCGTGTGTCTCTCTCCCTCTCCCTCTCTCTCTCTATGTATATGTTCCAGTGTGTGTGTCTCTCTCTCCCTCTCCCTCTCTCTCTCTATGTATATCCTCCAGTGTGTGTGTCTCTCTCCTAGAGCCATATGAAATCCGTTTTATTTTTTTCCAAATTCCATAATTTTTTTTTTCAAATTCCGTTTTTTCCGGTTTAATATTTCAGAATTCTGTATTTTGCTTTGTACGCTCATTTTACCATCAGAAATAGTGTCTAATAAGTGGGAATGAATAAATGTCCACAATTTAATAAGATATAACAGTCCATTTAATAAGGCTGTCTTAAATACTTTGAAGCTTTGAAGCTTCGTTCGATGGGCATGGGATTCGAATATGAAAAAAACAATCGATTATAAAAAAAAAAAAAAAAAAATTATATATATTTTTGCAAAATCAACTCTGCCTCTCTTTGTTAACTACAACAAGCAATGCTGTTTGTTATTTAAGATGAGGTCGGACTCGGCACTGACAGATTTGTGTTCATTGTGCTGCTTTTATAAAGCCTCAAATGACGGCTTACAATATTTCATGAAAGCAAAGTGTTTTGTTTGTCTAAGATTTAAAAAGGTTTCATCTTTACAGCACTAACAAAGTTGAACAAAGTGCTGTACAAGTCCCACAACATAAAAAAAAGAAAAAGTAAAAAATTAATACATTTTTTTTTATTTTTTTTTGTTGATTCCATTTTTATTGCTCAATTCCGCGATTCCGTCCGCGATTCCGTGATCGTGGATTCCATATGGCTCTACTCTCTCCCTCTCCCTCTCTCTCTCTGTATATCCTCCTGTGTGTGTGTCTCTCTCCCTCCCTCTCTCTCTATGTATATCCTCCTGTGTGTGTGTCTCTCTCTCCCTCTCTCTCTATGTATATCCTCCTGTGTGTGTGTCTCTCTCTCCCTCTCTCTCTATGTATATCCTCCTGTGTGTGTCTCTCTCCCCCTCCCTCTCTCTCTATGTATATCCTCCTGTGTGTGTCTCTCTCCCCCTCCCTCTCTCTCTATGTATATCCTCCTGTGTGTGTGTGTCTCTCTCCCTCTCTCTCTATGTATATCCTCCTGTGTGTGTGTCTCTCTCTCCCTCTCTCTCTATGTATATCCTCCTGTGTGTGTGTGTCTCTCTCTCTCCCTCTCTCTCTATGTATATCCTCCTGTGTGTGTCTCTCTCTCCCTCTCTCTCTATGTATATCCTCCTGTGTGTGTGTCTCTCTCTCTCCCTCTCTCTCTATGTATATCCTCCTGTGTGTGTCTCTCTCTCCCTCCCTCTCTCTCTATGTATATCCTCCTGTGTGTGTGTCTCTCTCTCTCCCTCTCTCTCTATGTATATCCTCCTGTGTGTGTGTCTCTCTCTCTCCCTCTCTCTCTATGTATATCCTCCTGTGTGTGTGTCTCTCTCTCCCTCCCTCTCTCTCTATGTATATCCTCCTGTGTGTGTGTCTCTCTCTCTCCCTCTCTCTCTATGTATATCCTCCTGTGTGTGTCTCTCTCCCTCCCTCTCTCTCTATGTATATCCTCCTGTGTGTGTGTCTCTCTCTCTCCCTCTCTCTCTATGTATATCCTCCTGTGTGTGTGTCTCTCTCTCCCTCTCTCTCTATGTATATCCTCCTGTGTGTGTGTCTCTCTCTCTCCATCTCTCTCTATGTATATCCTCCTGTGTGTGTGTCTCTCTCTCCCTCTCTCTCTATGTATATCCTCCTGTGTGTGTCTCTCTCTCTCCCTCTCTCTCTATGTATATCCTCCTGTGTGTGTGTCTCTCTCTCTCCCTCTCTCTCTATGTATATCCTCCTGTGTGTGTGTCTCTCTCTCCCTCTCTCTCTATGTATATCCTCCTGTGTGTGTGTCTCTCTCTCTCCCTCTCTCTCTATGTATATCCTCCTGTGTGTGTGTCTCTCTCTCCCTCTCTCTCTATGTATATCCTCCTGTGTGTGTGTCTCTCTCTCCCTCTCTCTCTCTATGTATATCCTCCTGTGTGTGTGTCTCTCTCTCTCTCCCTCTCTCTCTATGTATATCCTCCTGTGTGTGTGTCTCTCTCTCTCCCTCTCTCTCTATGTATATCGTCCTGTGTGTGTGTCTCTCCCTCCCTCTCTCTCTATGTATATCCTCCTGTGTGTGTCTCTCTCTCCCTCTCTCTCTATGTATATCCTCCTGTGTGTCTCTCTCTCCCTCCCTCTCTCTCTATGTATATCCTCCTGTGTGTGTGTCTCTCTCTCTCCCTCTCTCTCTATGTATATCCTCCTGTGTGTGTGTCTCTCTCTCCCTCTCTCTCTATGTATATCCTCCTGTGTGTGTGTCTCTCTCTCTCCCTCTCTCTCTATGTATATCCTCCTGTGTGTGTGTCTCTCTCTCCCTCTCTCTCTATGTATATCCTCCTGTGTGTGTCTCTCGCTCTCCCTCTCTCTCTATGTATATCCTCCTGTGTGTGTGTCTCTCTCTCTCCCTCTCTCTCTATGTATATCCTCCTGTGTGTGTGTCTCTCTCTCTCCCTCTCTCTCTATGTATATCCTCCTGTGTGTGTGTCTCTCTCTCTCCCTCTCTCTCTATGTATGTCCTCCGGTGTCTCTCTCTCGCTCCCTACCCCCCACTCCCTCCATCCTTCTTTTTCCTCAAACATATCTACAACGAATGGATATTCTGCCTCACCCCCTGCCTCTCTCTCTAGTATATCCCCTTCTCTCTCTAACCCCCCTCATCTCTCTTTCCCTGCTTCTCTGTTTCCTTTGAATGAGTCGGCAGTGAAAAAAGGGGCCGTGCCACTGTGCCTTCTCCCAGAGCCGTCTTCCTAATTAGCCAGAGATGTATGGAACTAGTAGCGGCTTTAATGTCACTCATTCTTTTAACCGACAGCACAGGACAATTCTGCCGCTGCTGCCGCCATATTCACGCGTCATTGGTCGCCTTTCATCCCGGCTTTCCTTCTGAAGGGATAATGGCCTCTAAATGGTGAATATTGCGCCACCGTGGGCTTCTATTTTTCATAGAATTCTCTCTTGTCTCCTTTATGCATTTAGTTACAAAGGTTGATGATGAGAGAGAAATTATACTTGTTGTGGCATGTGTGCACATGTGCTTGTGCGTGTGTGCGTGTGCATGACAGTGTGTGTGCGTGTGCATGACAGTGTGTGTGTGTGTGTGTGTGTGTGTGTGTGTGTGTGTGTGTGTGTGTGTGTGTGTGTGTGTGTGTGTGTGTGTGTGTGTGTGTGTGTGTGTGTGTGTGTGTGTGTGTGTGTGTGTGTGTGTGTGTGTGTGTGTGTGCGTGCGTGCGTGCGTGCGTGCGTGTGTGTGTGTGTTCCTGACTTACTACAACATAGGGGACACATTCAGACTACAAACCAGTTGACTGAAGACAGCTTTTTCAAATTGGGGACAAAAACACCATCCCTCTTTTCAGGCTGATCATTAAGGTTCGATTAATCTGTCTCTCGTTGCATGAGCAGAAGTGTCAGCTTCTGGTGAAGGGCAATTGCTTTGACCAATCAAGGCTGATTTCCGGAGGTGCCTTGGCCAGCTGTCTGCAAGTCATTCCAGAAAGAGTCACGATTAACCCTTTCACTGCCACATGACAGCCAGTTAACCATTTCACTGTGACAATACAGAAGGTTAGCCATTTCACACAACCGACGGCGATGCTCCATCATTAGCATCATTAGCTCAGCGGATGATGCTAATGATGGAGCATCGCCGTCGGTTGTGTGATAGTAAAGGGTTAACCTTCTGTAGTGTGGCAGTGAAAGGGTTAAGATAAAGGTGTATACTTTTGTGTCTTTCTTTTTTTTATCTGAACGTTTTCCTTGACTTGAATCGTCCATGTTTGAGATGAGAGTCTGGAACAACAGCTGAACCAGACTCTGACCAGAACCAGACCCAGCTGAACCAGACTCTGACCAGAACCAGCTGAACCAGACTCTGACCAGAACCAGACCCAGCTGAACCAGACTCTGACCAGAACCAGACCCAGCTGAACCAGACTCTGACCATAACCAGCTGAACCAGACTCTGACTAGAACCAGACCCAGCTGAACCAGACTCCAACCAGAACCAGACCCAGCTGAACCAGACTCTGACCAGAACCAGCTGAACCAGACTCTGACCAGAACCAGCTGAACCAGACTCTGACTAGAACCAGACCCAGCTGAACCAGACTCTGACTAGAACCAGCTGAACCAGACTCTGACCAGAACCAGCTGAACCAGACTCTGACCAGAACCAGACCCAGCTGAACCAGACTCTGACCAGAACCAGCTGAACCAGACTCTGACCAGAACCAGACCCAGCTGAACCAGACTCTGACTAGAACCAGACCCAGCTGAACCAGACTCTGACTAGAACCAGACCCAGCAGAACCAGACTCTGACCAGAACCAGACCCAGCTGAACCAGACTCTGACCAGAACCAGACCCAGCTGAACCAGACTCTGACTAGAACCAGACCCAGCTGAACCAGACTCTGACCAGAACCAGACCCAGCTGAACCAGACTCCAACCAGAACCAGCTGAACCAGACTCTGACTAGAACCAGACCCAGCTGAACCAGACTCCAACCAGAACCAGCTGAACCAGACTCCAACACGTCACCTGCCATTGTACTGGACCTTGCTTGGTAATGGTCAATGATGACTCAACTCCTCCTTCTCTGGTTCCAGACATACAAATGTCCTCAATAAATATACAATAAAATGTTGAGTGTAAATGGCGCTTTGCTCGCTGTAGCTCTTGAAACCGGCATTGGTGTTTAAGGCTTGTATCAGTGAAGATTAGGGTCTAGGGAATGACATAAATGCAATGTCAATGTCAATTTGGGCTCAAAAGTGTGTGTGTGTGTGCATGCGTGAGTGTGCATGCATGTGTGTGAATATCTGAATACATTGATACATGTCCCTTGCCTGTTTATGTGTTTAGCATTCAAATGAAAGCGGTGTGGTGTGTATGTCTGCATGTGCATGATGCATGTGTGCACGCGTGTGTGCACTCATATGTGTACACATACTCATACGTGTGGTTGTGTGTGTCACGTCTGTACTGTTTATCTACTAGGTCCCTGCCCTAGAAAAACTAAAAGAGCAGACCGCTGCTGCATAACTGCAGTTTGGCAAACAAGTTTGTAATTAGGCTCATTGATTACACACACCTGGCTCAGTGGACCGTGAGATGACTGTGAGAGAGACTGTGATGAGAGAGAGAGAGAGAGAGAATTTGTGTGCGGGTGGGTATATAGGCATGAGGGCATGAGTTTCTGTGTGTGTGTGTGCGTGCGTGCGTGCGTGCGCGTGTGCATGTGTGTGTGTGTGCGCGTGCGTGTGTGCTAGCAAGCGTGTGACAGCATGAGTGTGCGTGAATGTTTGAATGTCTCAGATACAGGTAATCAGGCCAATGCTGTTATCAGGGTAGCTAGCCTGCTGGCCTGCGGCTAACAGTCATGTAGAGTGTGTCGCAGCACAGGAGAGATGCCCAGATGAAATGACTCACTATAATAATCTGATTGATGACACTGTGTACAACTGGGAACAAGGCAGTTTTTTTTGTGTGAAAAACAATAACTATACAATCCATTATGTTACGTGTCAAATTCAGTTCAGTCAAATAATCAGATGAAACTCGGGAAGAGGAAATGAGGGGGAAAGTATTTTCAAGACTATATTCAACTAGTTAAAAAGACATAATCATCAATGCTGTTTGAAATTGTGACGTACCATGATGATAACCCCCCTTTTCTGTTTTCCCTTCTCAGGTGCCGCCCGCCCTTCCCTATAGAGTGTGCTGATTACCCGATGATGACGGCAGCTGAGGGCAATCACTCATTAAGGGGCAGGTGGATAAAACCTCAGATGCTGCACATGTCGCGGGTGGTGGTGTGTGTCTGTATGTGCTGATGTACCTGCAGGACCCTGAAAGGAGGACACGTGCAGTGATGGTCCTGATGAGGACCTAGATGCTTAGCTGGCCGTTTTAACAGGCAAGTGCATATCCGACTATTATGTGTATTGGAATCTCCTATCACAGTACTGCATCATGCTGTCCCTTCTTCCCTGCTTAGATGAGGTCCATGGAGTCCCGGTGAGACCGTGGGGAGCCGTCATGTGGGGATGGTGATATGTGCTGGGGCCAGTGACAGCAGGCAAGTGCGGGGGGGATGATATATTTCAGTCTTGAAGTCTACACATGAGGTCCCTCTTTCTTACGCAGCCGGGGTGTGCCGCTGGAGGGAGCAGGAGGTTGATTGTCTGGCTGGCGTGGAGGGGCAGTGCCAGGAAGGTCGGGCGCTGTTGAAAGGAGAATTCGTTTTGGCAGTAGACGGGACAGAGTCGCAAGGACGACACCGGGGAACGCGGAAGTGCAGAGATACGAGGACATGCTACCTTTCTTTTGTGCCTTTTTTTCCCCAGTGAAAACAGGCTGCTGTGTTCACCCTCTCTCTGTGGAACGAGTGGAGCCGAAACCAAGCGAGATACAGTGTAGCCACGCTACATGCCGTGAGTAACTAAACACAAAGTATCGGAATATCTGCGCCGGATGAATGTACTGTTTCCCGAGCTATCAGTGAATGGATTATGTGAACTGTGCTATAAGAAACTTTGGATTATGCTAACTGTCATTACAACTGAAGAGAATTAAGAGCACTGCGTGCTGAAATGCTGCTACTATTTGCACGAGCCCGCTCGTTGGAGAGCAGCAAAAGGTGCGCATATTGACTAACAAATGAACGTGGGAGCTCGATGTGTGTAATTAACTGTGCTATTTCCTTGCAGCCAGGAGGACGCTACTCTGCATTAGGAAGTACCCTATTCTCCGGTCCCAGTCGGAACGCTTTTCAGCCCGAGGCCGTGGGAGAGAGGGAGGGGGGGAGAGACCCTCCCCGCCCACGTGCCTTCGGGCTGCGTTATATCCTTTTTTTTGTCGTATCGTCTATAACTGTGACTGGCGCTTCCACTGCCCCAACCTAGGCTAGGATGTGGGAGGAGCATTCTGGCCCTAGACCCAAACCTCATAGTGTCCCATACCCACTACCCTAACATGCCCTCTTATCTTTATTGTGTGCCACCAGTGTGTATTGTTCTTAATATTAAGTAATTATGTGCTGTGACTCCCTGAGACCAGAGGTGTGGTATTTATATTCTCAGGCTATGTTTGTAGCGTAGTGTAATTCTGGATTAGTTCGTGACCGTTTCCAGACCTGGGTGCAATATAGGCACCATTTCCCACGTGTGCAGTGCTTCAGGGGCAGAACAGATAGTGGGAGTAGCAGCTTGGGGTTGGCCTACAGTGCAGAGAAGCGCTTCCTCTTTTAATCACCCTAGGCCTACAGGCACTGGACTTTTAGATTAGTTTAGTTAGTAGTTATTTATTTAGATTCATGAACTTGTATGCTATATTATATTATATGTAATAAAGTATTTCTTATTGTTTCTTGAACATTCTCCCGTGTCTGTTTGTGGTCTTGGGGAAATTCATGTATGGTAGGTCAGCTGAGCCCTTTGGGAAGTGCATCCGTGCGTTTGTACAGCTTAATCATAGATCTGGATGCTTCCCATTGGGGTCTGGTGACACACACTCATGGCCTTTTGCCATTGCCACTGACCTGTGTGGATTGTATGTTGGCCGTCTTTGCCATTATTAAGAATGGACTGATTATTGTGTCGGCCTTTGTTCCACTATTGTGTGGGAATATGTGAACAGAAGGTTCACACTTCATTTGTTAATAGCCTTGCTTTTTGCACTGGTTGGTTACCAGTGTTCTTACCATGTGAGTGTTGGTTGTGTCCTGTGACACTTGATTGCTTGTCTTTGTTTAGTGTTTACCTTTGCTTAGTGTTGTTTGTATTATTGTATATCCCTGTTTGTTCTCCCTTACCTTATCCCTGTGTTTGTGGGTTTCATTCCCCTTTATGAAAAATATATATAATTTACTTTATTTATTAACGCATTATTATTTCCTCCTACCGGGACCTGTGCTAAACACACTCACTGAACGGGTTGGCTTCACAACAACCCGGTGCAGGTACATTTATATGATTATTAGACCTTTGTTTGTGAGAGAAATACATGCAGCTGTTAGTCATCTCTTGTGTTTTCCCCAGGGCATGCAGGGACTGCCGCCGGGGGCTATGCGCGGCAAATCGTGGTCACTCACTCAGTCACGGACGATCTGGCAGGGACACATGCACAGGCGGCGCCGTGGGTCTGCGCGGTTTCGTGCTCGTTTTGCCATCATGGTACAATTAGTGGTGGAACGCATCGCTGCAAGCTGCAGAGATTTGTGAGGTACTGTGTTATGCAAATGTTGACAGGACTGGGGCATTGCAATATTACTCTAAACGTGTCGGTTTTTAAATTAGTTTCCCAAAAAAATCCTCAGCCTAACTCACCACATATCCCGAGGACCTGCCTTGTAGTGGCATGGGCAATGTCCTCCTAATCAACATATGTCTTCAAGTATCATGTAATCATCAAGTATCCTGTATACTTTTTTTTACTTTTTTAACCTTAACCCTAACTAACCTTACTGTCATGCACTTGTCCTAATATACACTGTAGGACTCAACACTTTGATGAACATTGTTACTCAGCTGATAGAGTTGTACCCTTCCTGCTGACTTGCTGTACAAAATGACCAAATGTAATGTCCCATCTGTTCTGTCTTCATGTGTAATGTCCCATCTGTTCTGTCTTCATGTGTCATGTCCCATCTGTTCTGTCTTCATGTGTCATGTCCCATCTGTTCCGTCCTCATGTGTCATGTCCCATCTGTTCTGTCTTCATGTGTCATGTCCCATCTGTTCTGTCTTCATGTGTCATGTCCAATCTGTTCTGTCTTCATGTGTCATGTCCCATCTGTTATGTCCTCATGTGTCATGTCCCATCTGTTCTGTCTTCATGTCCCATCTATTCTGTCTTCATGTGTTATGTCCCATCTGTTCTGTCCTCATGTGTCATGTCCCATCTGTTCTGTCCTCATGTGTCATGTCCCATCTGTTCTGTCTTCATGTGTCATGTCCCATCTGTTCTGTCTGCATGTGTCATGTCCCATCTGTTCTGTCCTCATGTGTCATGTCCCATCTGTTCTGTCCTCATGTGTCATGTCCCATCTGTTCTGTCCTCATGTGTCATGTCACATCTGTTCTGTCTTCATGTCCCATCTGTTCTGTCCTCATGTGTCATGTCCCATCTGTTCTGTCCTCATGTGTCATGTCCCATCTGTTCTGTCCTCATGTGTCATGTCCCATCTGTTCTGTCTTCATGTCCCATATGTTCTGTCCTCATGTGTAATGTCCCATCTGTTCTGTCCTCATGTGTCATGTCCCATCTGTTCTGTCTTCATGTGTCATGTCCCATCTGTTCCGTCCTCATGTGTCATGTCCCATCTGTTCTGTCTTCATGTGTCATGTCCCATCTGTTCTGTCTTCATGTGTCATGTCCAATCTGTTCTGTCTTCATGTGTCATGTCCCATCTGTTATGTCCTCATGTGTCATGTCCCATCTGTTCTGTCTTCATGTCCCATCTATTCTGTCTTCATGTGTTATGTCCCATCTGTTCTGTCCTCATGTGTCATGTCCCATCTGTTCTGTCCTCATGTGTCATGTCCCATCTGTTCTGTCTTCATGTGTCATGTCCCATCTGTTCTGTCTGCATGTGTCATGTCCCATCTGTTCTGTCCTCATGTGTCATGTCCCATCTGTTCTGTCCTCATGTGTCATGTCCCATCTGTTCTGTCCTCATGTGTCATGTCACATCTGTTCTGTCTTCATGTCCCATCTGTTCTGTCCTCATGTGTCATGTCCCATCTGTTCTGTCCTCATGTGTCATGTCCCATCTGTTCTGTCCTCATGTGTCATGTCCCATCTGTTCTGTCTTCATGTCCCATATGTTCTGTCCTCATGTGTCATGTCCCATCTGTTCTGTCCTCATGTGTCATGTCCCATCTGTTCTGTCTTCATGTGTCATGTCCCATCTGTTCTGTGTTCATGTGTCATGTCTCATCTGTTCTGTCTTCATGTCCCATCTGTTCTGTCTTCATGTGTCATGTCCCATCTGTTCTGTCCTCATGTGTCATGTCCCATCTGTTCTGTCCTCATGTGTCATGTCCCATCTGTTCTGTCTTCATGTCCCATCTGTTCTGTCCTCATGTGTCATGTCCCATATGTTCTGTCTTCATGTGTCATGTCCCATCTGTTCTGTCCTCATGTGTCATGTCCCATCTGTTCTGTCCTCATGTGTCATGTCCCATCTGTTCTGTCTTCATGTGTCATGTCCCATCTGTTCTGTCTTCATGTCCCATCTGTTCTGTCCTCATGTGTCATGTCCCATCTGTTCTGTCTTCATGTGTCATGTCCCGTCTGTTCTGTCCTCATGTGTCATGTCCCGTCTGTTCTGTCTTCATGTGTAATGTCCCATCTGTTCTGTCTTCATGTGTCATGTCCCATCTGTTCTGTCTTCATGTGTCATGTCCCATCTGTTCCGTCCTCATGTGTCATGTCCCATCTGTTCTGTCTTCATGTGTCATGTCCCATCTGTTCTGTCTTCATGTGTCATGTCTCATCTGTTCTGTCTTCATGTGTCATGTCCCATCTGTTATGTCCTCATGTGTCATGTCCCATCTGTTCTGTCTTCATGTCCCATCTATTCTGTCTTCATGTGTTATGTCCCATCTGTTCTGTCCTCATGTGTTATGTCCCATCTGTTCTGTCCTCATGTGTCATGTCCCATCTGTTCTGTCTTCATGTGTCATGTCCCATCTGTTCTGTCTTCATGTGTCATGTCCCATCTGTTCTGTCCTCATGTGTCATGTCCCATCTGTTCTGTCTTCATGTGTCATGTCCCATCTGTACTGTCTTCATGTGTCATGTCCCATCTGTTCTGTCTTCATGTGTCATGTCCCATCTGTTCTGTCTTCATGTGTCATGACCCGTCTGTTCTGTCTTCATGTGTCATGTCCCATCTGTTCTGTCCTCATGTGTCATGTCACATCTGTTCTGTCCTCATGTGTCATGTCCTATCTGTTCTGTCTTCATGTCCCATCTGTTCCGTCCTCATGTGTCATGTCCCATCTGTTCTGTCTTCATGTGTCATGTCCCATCTGTTCTGTCTTCATGTGTCATGTCCCATCTGTTCTGTCCTCATGTGTCATGTCCCATCTGTTCTGTCTTCATGTGTCATGTCCCATCTGTTCTGTCCTCATGTGTCATGTCCCATCTGTTCTGTCCTCATGTGTCATGTCCCATCTGTTCTGTCTTCATGTCCCATCTGTTCCGTCCTCATGTGTCATGTCCCATCTGTTCTGTCCTCATGTGTCATGTCCCATCTGTTCTGTCCTCATGTGTCATGTCCCATCTGTTCTGTCTTCATGTCCCATCTGTTCTGTCCTCATGTGTCATGTCCCATCTGTTCTGTCCTCATGTGTCATGTCCCATCTGTTCTGTCTTCATGTGTCATGTCCCATCTGTTCTGTCTTCATGTGTCATGTCCCATCTGTTCTGTCTTCATGTCCCATCTGTTCTGTCTTCATGTGTCATGTCCCATCTGTTCTGTCCTCATGTGTCATGTCCCATCTGTTCTGTCCTCATGTGTCATGTCCCATCTGTTCTGTCCTCATGTGTCATGTCCCATCTGTTCTGTCTTCATGTGTCATGTCCCATCTGTTCTGTCTTCATGTGTCATGTCCCATCTGTTCTGTCTTCATGTGTCATGTCCCATCTGTTCTGTCTTCATGTGTCATGTCCCATCTGTTCTGTCTTCATGTCCCATCTGTTCTGTCCTCATGTGTCATGTCCCATATGTTCTGTCTTCATGTCCCATCTGTTCTGTCTTCATGTGTCATGTCCCATCTGTTCTGTCTTCATGTCCCATCTGTTCTGTCCTCATGTGTCATGTCCCATATGTTCTGTCTTCATGTCCCATCTGTTCTGTCTTCATGTGTCATGTCCCATCTGTTCTGTCTTCATGTCCCATCTGTTCTGTCCTCATGTGTCATGTCCCATATGTTCTGTCTTCATGTGTCATGTCCCATCTGTTCTGTCCTCATGTGTCATGTCCCATCTGTTCTGTCATGTGTCATGTCCCATCTGTTCTGTCTTCATGTGTCATGTCCCATCTGTTTTGTCTTCATGTGTCATGTCCCATCTGTTCTGTCTTCATGTGTCATGTCCCATCTGTTCTGTCTTCATGTGTCATGTCCCATCTGTTCTGTCTTCATGTGTCATGTCCCATCTGTTCTGTCTTCATGTGTCATGTCCCATCTGTTCTGTCTTCATGTGTCATGACCCGTCTGTTCTGTCCTCATGTGTCATGTCCCGTCTGTTCTGTCTTCATGTGTCATGTCCCGTCCCGTCTGTTCTGTCTTCATGTGTCATGTCCCATCTGTTCTGGCTTCATGTGTCATGTCCCATCTGTTCTGTCTTCATGTGTCATGTACAGTGTTGGGACTGTGTAACGAAGTTACTTTTGGCGATAACTAGTACTCTAACGCATTACTTTTGAAATTCAGTAACGCTACTTACGTTACTGAATGGTTCGTCACTGCGTTATTTGCGTTATATACGGCGTAGATTGATAGCGAGCGGTAGTGATTATTATTATTATTATTATTATTATTATTATTATTATTATTATTATTATTATTATATTCTGTCTGGCTGCGGGGAAACGCTATGCTGGGGGCGTGTTTTGTTTACTATTCCTGATCCTGACTGATAATGGCAGCGCCCAGCGCCTACTCGCGTATTTCTCTTTTGTCGAGCGAAAAGAAAATAACGTTTTAGTTATGTCATTTGTGTTTTGGCTCAAAGATACTGGAGTCTAACGTTAACTACCAGGACTCATCCAAATCCACTCGCCACCCGCGTAGAATGATACCAGGCGACGCACAGCAAATGGGACGGAAAACTTTTTCAAACTACTTCGAGAGAGAATATACAGTACAACATGGAAATGAGATAAAGAAAATGTTTAAGGGGCTGCTGGACTAACGTTACATCTCGACACTGGTGAGTGCAGTGATGTGAATGTAAATGAATGGAAACTCAAGTTGATCAACGCATTTTGACTACAAATCTGCCAGGGAATCTCATCAATACTAATCAAACAATATAAATATAGTCCTTTCATGCACAATTGATATCCTAACTATTCTAACGTTGCAATGCACGATTGATATCTTAAACAACGTTGCAAGACGGTTATAATGAAACGCTCCGGCGACAGATATCAAGGCTGTTCCTCAAGCACTTATTTTCAACCTAGAACCTAAACGTGCATGCGCGCAACCTAAACGTGCCTGCGCTCAACCTCCCCGAGCAATTAGGCACGGTGCATTTCTTATTACGTCGGGACATTTGTGTTTGTGTCAGATTTGTGTTTGTATCTATTCTAGACCACATTGCTTAGCAGAGTTCAGTGATGTGAATGGAAACTGTCAAGTTGATCAACCGATTTTGAGTATCTGTATCTGCATGGGAGCAATTTTTTTCTTCTTCAAGTAACTAAATAGTTACTTTTCACAGTAACGCATTACTTTTGGGTGTAAGTAACTAGTAACGTAACTGAGTTACTATTTTTCAGTAACTAGCACAACACTGGTCATGTCCCATCTGTTCTGTCCTCACAAAGTCCTGTCCTCATGTATCATGTCCCATCTGTTCTGTCTGTGCACTGGTATTAAAAAAAAAATTAATTCTTCACATAAATAATATTTTAGAAAAGCGACAGGGTGACGTTTGACCAGGTCTCCGACCTTTTGAAAAATAAAAGTGTGAGCTACTCATTATTCTTATAGGCATAATATGCCATCTAAACAGCAAACGTTGCATGGATTCTACCAATCAGAGCCCTATAGGCAGTGTTCGAATTATGAGGGGGCCAATGGGGGCTCAGCCCCCATAGCTATAGTCTGAGCCCCCATAGTCAAGACCCCCTGTGGGGGTCTCTCAAAAAATTTATATAATTAAAAAAAATTTTTTTTTACTAATTATTATTTATGTTACCTAAATAAATTGTTAATAGATCATATTTTTATTTTCAGTTTTTAAAAGAACAGAGTAATTAATGTTGTGGAATAGGCTGCATTTCACCTCCAAGCCGTTATGCGTCGCCCATGAGCGTCGCCCATGAGTTTAACGCTACTCCAACCTAGTGAAGAGGAAGCAGACAATTTGTCCCTCGGAAATAGAGTAAATGTATGTAACACAATTAACTATACATATATAAATAAACAATAAACCTCAAATGTGCAGACAGACGGAACCGAAGAGAGAACGAGTGAAGAGGAAAAACTCAGCTGCAGGGAGCGGGCGTGATGGGTCTTCTGGATTCTGGACTGACATGAGACACTTTAGAGCTGTAGGAGGAAAAACTGAGGAAGTTGTTGTTACTGTTGTTTACTTGATGTAATGTTGCTGCTTATTTGGTAACATGCTGCTGGTATTTTGATCACTGTATAGTTTTTGCATTTTGACAGATTTGTGGGAGAAAGTGTTAAGAAAAACGTAATAATTGCCACTTGAGATGATGCAATCTATAGCTTGATGTAATGGCTTCTGATAATGCAGAGCTCTAATTGCAGATGTTGTTATTACTCTCGTGGTCTGAGATAGAAAAGGCATCAACCCCTGGCTGCCTGTGTGACACTTTAAGTCATCATGATGTGGCGGCTGTAGCTCAGGAGGTAGAGCTAGTCGTCACTACTCACTTTGGATAAAAGAGGTCAGTGGTTTGAATCCCGGCTCTTCCAGTCTGCATGTCGGTGCCATGCTGCAGTAGTTACTTTTCTTCTTGTTGTTCTAAGAAGATGCTGCTACTTCTAATTTATTTTTCATTCAGTTCTTGATTACCTGTGCACATTTGTTTATAACATTATTTATTTTGATTTATACAAGTATTTATTTTATGTTCATTTTATTATCAGATGATAATGTTACTTACTGAATCCTGATAAATGCTGCTGTTGTGCCATACAACTATTTATTTTCCATTCGATTATTTTGTTAGTTTTTGATTTATAAGTGCAGAGACAAATAAATGTTAATTCAAGTTCATAAATTTGGTCTCATTTTTCAAATTAAATTGTTGTATTTTATAAGATGCAAATAAGTAAATATGGCATTATATATCAGAGGTGAGTAAGAAAATGAACAAATATTGATTGTTAATAATGAGACTGAATAATGACATCACACAATAGTCTAATGATTAGACTGTTGTGTGATGTCATTATTACTTAGTATTAGACTAATCCTAATGAGATATTCCTCTAAATATGACTTCAAAAACAGCCACAATTTCAGGAAAAAAAATGTAAAAAAAAGAAATCAGGTGGCCCCCATAGCTCTCAGATGATAATTCGAACCCTGCCTATAGGTGAAGGAATTGGCACAACCAAATGTATGTTATTAGAGTAATAAAGTAGTATAGAATATATATAGTTCGAATAGTCTATCATAAGGGGCAAGTTCAGAATGTTTTACCCATAGCCCTATTTTCTACTTTATACCAATGATGTTGAGGATCGGCAGAGACCTTTTCTCAGCACAGGCCCTGCTGCTCTTCATACTGGATACCCACAGCTCAGACGAGTTGGCCACAATACTAATGTGAAGTAATGGGGTCATGCTTCAGTCTGCACAGACACTGGAATACATGCTGAAACCTACCCCACAGGGGGGATTTGTATGATTAAATCGGCATTGGTTTTGGAACTCTAACCCATTTCAATTGTAATTTATGGGCTTTTAATATTAAAACAATGTAGCTAATAATGGAGAAGGTAATTGCCGCTGTTCAGAGGGGGGGATACATGGATCCAAATAAAATAAATTACATTGCGATGCTATTGATGTTTTTAATAAAAGGTAATCAAATATTAAATACAAACATTTTATTAAAAAAAGGTTGTCCACTGTATCTCGAATATGATTTTAACTTCCCCACATGCAAAGGGACAGAGGTATTGAAGATAGAAATAGGTTATGTGAATATCCAATATAAAACCAACTTTACCCCTGTATCAACTTCCCTTTAAAGATAATCATTCATACAGTAGCCGAATCATCCTCCTTTTGATTCTAGTATCAAAATAGCAGTCAATGTCGGCTTGCAACCTCACACATGCTTACTTTTTTTTTTACAAGAGAAAAGGGTCGATCACAAATTAAGCACATCATTTGTTTTTATTGAGAACTCAGCAGTGGGGGGTGTAGATTTATAGAACCACTGAGCTGTTGCCCATAGATTTATAGAACCACTGAGCTGTTGACCATATTTTTAATCATCCATAGGATGTAACTGAGCTCTCCCTCTCTAGGAAATGACAATACCAACCAGATGTAGTGAAGAGTAGGAGTGAACAGATTGCTTGGAGGATGCTGTCAGTGTGTGTGTGTGTGTGTGTGTGTGTGCGCGCGTGCGTAATCTTTCTACCACAACAAAGAAGTATCAGAGTGCTAATGAAATAGAGTAACAGAGGTTTGAACACACTGAAGTAAAAGTTTTGTGTACTCATCACATTTCTGTTTAGTGGTTGCCAGATGCCTGTTTCTAAGTTCCAGCTGAGAGGTAGGAGCCAGAAAACATAACGGTTCCATAGCCGGAAGCAGTGGCGGTCCGCGCATAGGGGGCGCTGGGGAGCCGCCCCCCCCTGGTAAAGAGAGCAGGAGAAGAAGACATTTTTTATTTTTATTTTAGACCCCTAAAAATTAAATAAACATGTTTAAAATTAATAATATTTACTCATTTTAAGTGTTTGTGTTTCAAATGCACAATAACGTTAATATATCAAATATATTATTATTATATATTGTTTTGTGATTCACATGACGTCACTGTCTGATATGATATATAGCAGGGATCGGCAATAGGCGGCCCGTGGGCCGAAATTGGCCCGCCAGCAATAATTTCTGGCCCGTCAGTTTATTTTGAGAATATGATATTTATTTTATTTTAATCATATTTTATTTTTTTATTATTATTATTATTATTATTATTATTATTATTATTATTATTATTATTATTATTATTATTATATTATATATTATATTATATATAATATAAATGGATAAAACATAAAGTATGCATATAATAAAAAGAATATATATATATATATATATATATATATATATTCTTTTTATTATATGCATACTTTATGTTTTATCCATGTTGAGAGTGAATGACAGGTGAGTGCAATGTACCGTATATGCTTGCTCAAAGTGAGGTGGACAGTGCTGGTGCTGAAATGGGAAATGCAAGTCCATGAAATAAAAACACCAGTTCAGTAAGTCATTCAAGCTTTATCTTTACTCATTTACGGCACCACACATGCATGTGAACAGTAATGCAATTAAAAACAATGCAAAAACTTTAAAGAAAAAGAGTGCTTGAAGAATCTCCTGAAATGACGGCACTATAGGTATTTGAATTAACTAAATGAAAAATACAATTTGGCATTAAACAGTAATGCAATTAAAAACAATGCAAAAACAATGCAATTCATTTTAAACAAAAAGAGTGCTTGAAGAAGCTCCTGAAATTACGAGACATTCGTTAACTAAATGAAAAATACAATTTGGCATTAAACAGTAATGCAATTAAAAACAGGGCTGGATTAATGTCCGGGCCGCGGCCCGTGGGCCTCTAGTGATGAGGGGCCTCAAAAAAGGGGGGCCTTTTTGGAGGCCCCTCGTCACAAGAGGCCCCAAATTAGTATTATTATTTTTTTTAATATATTATTATTATATTATTTTTTTTACTTTTATTTTTATTTTTTTGGAGGCCCCTCGTCACTAGAGGCCCCAAATATTTGTTTGTTGTTTTTTTACTTTTATTTTTAAAGATTTTGGAGGCCCCTCGTCACTAGAGGCCCCACATTTTATTTAAATTTTTTTCTTATTTTGGAGATCGATGTCATACTGTGACACTGAAATGAAAACATAATTCATCAACTAAAATATTTAGTCAACAAAAATATTTCATCAACTAAAATATACAGTACGTCACACCCTGCCGTCTGCAAGTGGCTAATCTTTTTTCTCCTCTTCATAAGAGTTTGAGGTTTTCCGTTTGAGGTCAAAACAGCAATAAAAAGTCAAAACTTGCATCTCCACATCCCAGCCCCGACGCCTGAATACTTTTACCAACGGATTTCCA
Source organism: Notolepis coatsorum (assembly GCF_963971535.1). Lineage (NCBI taxonomy): Eukaryota > Metazoa > Chordata > Actinopteri > Aulopiformes > Paralepididae > Notolepis > Notolepis coatsorum. The sequence continues at coordinate 36,630,639 of NC_140172.1, forward strand.
GGTCCGCGTTCGCGTTCTGCGCTCGGATTGGCCACTGACGTTTCTGGTAGCGCCAATCGTGTGACGCCTCTTTCTTTCACCGGTTAAGCTTAGGCACTCTTTCGAAGTTGGTTAAGGTTAGAGTTTGTCTTAGAGCAGGGCTATAGAACACCAGCCCTGATTCCATACTCTAACCGTAACCAACTTCTAAAGAGTCGCCTAAGAAACGTCAGTCAATATTTCTATTGTATTTTTTTTCTTTTATACATACATACATACATACATACATACATACATACATACATACATACATACATACATACATACATACATACATACATACATACATACATACATACAGCCCCACCCCAACCTAATAGACAGTCCCCTCCCCACCGTATGTAATGTATATATTCTCTCCCCACCTTATGTATATTTCTCTCCCACCCACCCACCCACCCCCTCCTAATGTACAGTCCCCTCCCCATCATATGTATATACTCTCTGTCAGGATCTATGGGTAACAGTACTGTATATTTGCATATCATATATGTCACAAATGTAACAGTACTATATACCTGTATGTCATGTATGTCCCTATGCCATAAATGTCATGATGTCATATATGTTGTGCATGTCATACATGTCACTATGAATTGAAAACTGATGTAAACAAGACAAACGTCTTTCTCTGGTCTGCATCCCCTTAACAATTGTGTGTATTGAGCCGTACTGTATTATTTGTACCCATTCTGCAATCTGTTAAATACAATTTTCATTAATTCATTCATTCACAGACAGTAACACAGGACAAAAAACACATTTCAACCCCCTCCCTTCCCTAATTATAATTTAAATTGACATTCACGTAAAAGTAAGCTTACTATTCTAATATTATATTCTTGTCTCCAACGCTCGACATAAACGTATGCAATTTAACACTATGATCGCCGCGGACGAGTTTTCACGTCATTTCTAGCCATGCTCAATCTGCCGAAGACGCCGTAACTCGTCTTTGATGTCAATATTTCAAAAATCTGTCATCGAAATCATATTTCCTTTCCGGAGCCCTGAGACACACTGCTGATCTCCTCTCAACTCTCTAGCGGTTCAAGAGCGCCATCTGGTGGCCGATCGGCAGATCGCCAACCGGAAATTAACCTTTGAACCGGTAGTGCTCATCCATATGTGGTCCTGGCACTCGCTATCGTTAGAGAGACTCCGTATTTACACAGTGAACATCGATCGGTGCAAATAACTCGAAAAAACAACATGATTTGGACGTATATATACTATTATACAACCTGGAAATGGATCGGGCATTTCTCCATCCCATAATAGAAAAAATTCTGTTCCACGCTCATCTGCCAGCGGCGCGAGGAAGCCACGGTATGTTTCAGCGTTATTTTCTAACGTCTTCTATACTAACTGATCTGATGAACATATGACCCACTCTGGATGAATCATCTAACGCTGCCCACGGAATTATAAACGATCCCCCGCCCATCCGGTCATCATCAGATGATGCGTAGAAACTTCTAGAACCATGTCCAGTTGACATTTTTTATCTCGCACAGATTCCTACCAAACTGTATTTGATCATCAATATAATGCATTTAGGGCTATAAATCACGTTCTGAAGAAAGCTGCAGAAAACGATAAAAACATACTTATACTTTAGACCATATTTTTGTATGAATATGTGAATGAAAAAGTTTAACGTTGCTACACCCTGAACAATACATATAGGACATTGAATGGGCCATAATAATGGCAATTTAGCAATAGAATTAAAAAAGTTATAGCCCTGCAAAGAAGGGGAACTTCTCCATAGACAAATAGAGCTGGCGAGGGATGGTAAATTATGAATTTAACCCATGGCGATTAAAGTGTTAACATTCTCCATAGAACCTATTTTACGCCGGAAAGACTTCACAGGATGAATGACGCTATCTCTGACCTTTGCCCTAGGTGCTCAACTGAAACAGGTAGCCTGCTCCACATGTTCTGGGAATGTAACAAACTAAGACCTTACTATGAATTGAAAATGGGGGACCCTGATGTAAACAAGACAAACGTCTTTCTCTGGTCTGCATCCCCTTAACAATTGTGTGTATTGAGCCATACTGTATTATTTGTACCCATTCTGCAATCTGTTAAATACAATTTTCATTAATTCATTCATTCACAGACAGTAACACAGGACAAAAACACATTTCAACCCCCTCCCTTCCCTAATTATAATTTAAATTGACATTCACGTAAAAGTAAGCTTACTATTCTAATATTATATTCTTGTCTCCAACATGATGTGTTTCTTTTCTCTTCTTGATTGATTGATTGAAAACTTTATTAACAGATTGTAGAATGGGTACAGTACAGTACAGCTCAATAATTGTTAAGGGGATGCAGACCAGAGAAAGACTTTCGTCTTGTTTACATCAGGGTCCCCCATTTTCAATTCATCATAACATATATGACATACAGATAGACAGTACTGCTACATCTATACATTTATGACATACCAGATTTGCAAATACAGTACTGTTTGTGATACGAAAAGAGTCCAGAAAAGAGAGTATATACATTTGATGTAGAAACTGTACATTGGAGGCGGTTGGGTAGGTGGGGTGGGGTTGGGGGGGTGGGGGGGACTGTACATTGGAGGTGGTTCGGTGGGTGGGAGGGGTGGGTGGGCGGGTTACACTGTACAACTGTACAAGCAAAACTGTACATTGGAATATTGACAACCATACTTGGTCATTTACTGTACATTGGAGGGGGTTGTGTTAGGACATTTACAGGGGCTAGTTTTGAATTGCAGTCTCCCGTAGGTGTTCTTTGAGAGTGTTTTTGAAAGTGGGTAGTGATTCACATTCCTTTACAGCTTTGGGTAGGGCGTTCCACATTGATGTGGCATAATTGCGAAACGTGTTTAGTCCCTTGTTTGAGCCGAATCTGGGTTTAACATGATTTGTGGAGCTCCCTCTGGTGTTGTGATCGTGGTATTCACTAACCTTTGGGAAGTATTTTGACATGTACATGGGTACCTTGGTCGTGTAGTGTATCTTGTAGACCAGGCCCATTGCAAGTTGCTGTACTCTGTCGTCTACTCTAAGCCATCCTAGGTTGTCAAAGTGGGCAGGGGTGATCAAAGTCCTTTTAGCTTTCCCCTCAGAGCCAACCACTTCTAAATATTCTATATATTTTTTAAAGTGACATAAAAACGCCACTGTGCGTGCGTGCACGTGTATGTGTGTGTGGGGGGGCCTCCACAAGAATCTGGCCCAGGGGCCTCTGAAGTCTTAATCTGGCCTTGATTAAAAACATTGCAAAAACAAGGCAATTAAACTTTAAACAATTTGGCAATAGCAGGCTTAGTATTCACTTTAGTTTAGTGTGAAAAGTGGCATCTCCCGTCGGTTACTATTCGCTGGATATCTGGTGATATGGACGTAACATTAATCCGCAGGCAGTTCTCAAGGCTTTTATGCGTCAGTCGGTTCCTCTGAGATGTCTTTATCGCATTCATTGATGAAAAGGACGACTCGCCTACATAGGTAGAAGGAAACATTGTGAGCACATACAATGTGAGTCTCTTGATGTTGCTGTACTCTTCTGAGCATGCTATCCAAAAGGCACTCACAGACTCTGCACCTCACAATGCATCACTGACAAGGGTGGTTGTTTGGAAGTCCATTAGCTCAATTTCCAGTGCAGCCTCATCTAACAAGGGGATAATTCCTTTCGCCAGGGAGGAGAAGTGTCCACCAGGTTTGACTGTGAGAGGATCACGTACAAAGGCAATGATTTATTTTGGGATAGAGTAGTCATCAAACCTAGAGGTGAAGTTGGCTCGTAGCTGCTTGATGAAGTCAACCATCATCTCCGTCACTTGTCTCTATGCCTTTTTTAGTGTGGTGAAATGTAGGAGCCTGCCACCAGTGGATATGTCTGTCTCAAACATCTCCAGCTTCCTCGTGAACGATTCGAGCTTTTCAACCATGTCCACGATGGTTTTATCTCTCCCCTGTAGCTGAAGGTTAAGCTGATTTATGTGGCCAAATATATCAGACAAAAATGCTACATTGGATATGAACTTTATGTCTCCCAGGAAAGCAAGGTGGTCAGCTGCTGCCTTGCTCTTGCTCAATGCAAGGAACACCTTGACCTCATCCAGTAGCGCACAAAAGCGGTCCAATGCCTTGCCTTTGCTCAACCAGCGCACGTCATTGTGTAGCAGCAGGTCACTGTGGGTGGCATCTTCTGACTCAGCCACAAGTTGTCGGAAAAGCCGATGCTGGGTGCTTGACGTACTTCTGACAAAATTAATGACTTGCATCACTTTATCCATAACGCCCTTTAGCTCGCCACTGAGCCTGGCACAAAGGACACTTTGGTGGATGAGGCAGTGCAGCCCATGCATTTGGGGGGCGAGTTCCTTCAACCTGCTAACTAGACCTCTGTGCTTTCCCACCATAGCAGGAGCCCCATCTGTCACGATTAGGTGAACCCTCTCAAATGACAGTGAATGCAGCCTAAACAATTCTTCCAGTTTAGAAAACAGAATCTCTCCAGTGGTGTGCCCTTCTAATGGGATTAGAGACAGCAGCTCTTCCTTGAAATCATTTCCATTAAAATATCTCACATACACGCACAACTGGGCTACATCAGTGCTGTCAGTGCTCTCGTCAATGGCTAAGGAAAAGTTATTGGCTTGACCAATACACTCAATAATTGTACCCTACACCGCGTCTGACAGTGCTTCTATGCGGCGGGAAGCAGACCCTGCAGAGAGGGGCAGCTGTTTCACTGACGCAATTATTCCATCCATTGATTTGTCAGTGGCAAGTTCCTCCAAAACAGTCACCATCATCTCCTTGAAAACCTCTGCGTCTGTGAATGGCTTGTTGTGCTTTGCGAGCAGCCACGACGCCTTTAGAGACGCACTTGTCACTTTTTGTTGATCTGTGAGGCCTCGCACCAGGATCCTGTTGCTGTGTGCATATCCAGCTCTCAGCGCTTCAATTTTGCGCTTTCGTGCCTCTGTCTTTGGTGGGAAGAACATTTTAAAGTTGGCATGTTTTGTATCGTGGTGCCGTCTAATATTGTATTCTTTGATAACAGACACACCTTCATTGCAGATCAGACAGGTGGGATTTGCATGAATTAATCCAGGTAAGATGAACGCATAGTTGTCTGTCCATTCATCTTTAAATACTCTGTTTTCACTCTCAATTTTCCTCTTTAGGTTTTTCGATAGTGACATTTCAATGTTTTTACATTAGCTAGCAGGCCTAGCAGCAGGTGAAATGTAAATGTCTATCTATGTCTGTCACTATAGCCAATTGAAATGCTAGAAATGATCACGTGGACTCGGAGAACCAATGGAAAATTCGTATAGTTTCTCTTTTCCGGTGCAGTGATCCCCCACGGCGTGCGTCAGCTAAACAAACGTTATCTAAATTTAGTAAAAACAAAACAAAACAAAGATCTTTGGATAGCTTCTTTGCAAAGAGGAAATACCAACTCAGGAGCCAGAAGAGGAAACTACGACTTCCAAGACACATAAACAAAACCAGGAGTCATACGGGTTTATCGCAACAGGTGACTCTCGCGTGTTGACATGGCAACACGAGGCAATGAAGCAAGCAACTGTGTTCAAGTTGGGTGGACATTGGGTGGGCATTCAACGCGAGTGGACATTTGACATGTTTCAAACATTAGCATGGATTTTGCAGGACCGAATCAGAAACAATAATTAATAAGCCCAGGGCAGTGCTGCATTGGTGAGTTGTGTTTTAATTATTAATAATAATAATACATTCGATGTTACACCTGCCGTGGTGCTTCAAATCAAATGCCTGCACCCTACTGATCTGTTCATGTGTTATAATAATAATACATTCGATGTATAATACACCCGCCGCGGTGCTTCAAATCAAATGCCCACCACCCTACTGATCTGTTCATGTGTTATACTAATAATAATACATTCGATGTAATGCGAGCACCTGCAATAAAATCAAATGACTGATCTGTTCATGTGTTATGCACCCGAGAGGCAATTTATAATAGAAAAAAGACAGTGCAAACATGTATATGTCATTTATTTTGACAGAGTTAAACATTTTTCACTATCATTGGCACGCCATTCAATGGCTTGGGGAAAATTTGGCCCGTGGGCAAACCTAATTGCCGACCCCTGATATAGAGAGTACCTCTAAAGCTGGGCGCATAGACGTAGCACGCACACTGTGCGTGTCACTGTATCATCGCAGCCAATTAAATAGGTCAAGCAAATACATTTCGCCTATCAGTGCATTCAAATATGATGTAATATGATGGGGCACGTTTTTCTAGCGCTCCAAGCAAGCAGGGTCCTGCTGTGTTGTCACTCCCCCAGTCCACACAACGGAGAGTTTGCTAGCTTACTATAGTAGCTACCATGGATCATGGGGACATTACAACCTCGAATGCAGGTAAATCCCTCAAAACAATACCTTTTGAGAGATGAACACTGGTGTGAAAGAGTTTCGACCTCATCAGCCTGATATCTCCTCAATTCAGAAACAATCAACAGACAGAGGAAGAAGTACTTTGGCTAACAAGAAGCTATATGGCTAGCTGGATGCAGCTAACAGCTACCCATGGTATGGACTGTTACTGGAGTTTCTTTTTCAGTGGATTTAACTTCAACTCTTGTGATGGAAAGTCTATGTAAATCTTACTCATACTGAAGTTATTCTTGGTATATACTACATACTACTAGGTTTGATCATTTGCAGTTCCTTCAAATTTGTGTAACGATAGCTGGGATTCCACGTCATGCTGTGTGTGTGTGTGTGAGAGAGAGAGAAAGAGAGATAGAGGGGGATACTAATTATTTCGCCGCGGGGGGGCATAATCACCCGGGACAATATAATGGTAACTTGTTTCAAATGACAAGATATACATCTGTGATTATTATTATAAAGATCTGAATACGGGCGTGGGAGAGAGAGAGAGAGCGAGCAAATTGAACATGGGGGACCCTGATGTAAACAAGACGAAAGTCTTTCTCTGGTCTGCATCCCCGAGCTGTACTGTATTGTACCCATTCTGCAATCTGTTAATAAAGTTTTCAATCAATCAAGAGAGAGAGCGAGAGAGAGAGCGAGAGAGAGAGAGAGAGCGAGAGAGAGAGAGAGAGAGGGGGATACTAACTAATTTCGTCGCGGGGGGCATAATTACCCGGGACAATATAATTGTAACTTGTTTCAAATGACAAGATATACATCTGTGATTATTATTATACAGATCTGAATACGGGCGTGGGAGAGAGAGAGAGCGAGAGAGCGAGAGAGAGAGAGAGAGAGAGAGAGCGAGAGAGCGAGAGAGAGAGAGAGAGAGAGAGAGCGAGAGAGAGAGAGCGAGAGAGAGAGAGAGAGAGACCTGGGCGTGCGTGTTTGTGTAGGAGCTATTGGAAACGTGGCTGCATTGACTGTGATCATATATTGATTGATGGCAATGGTGGTAGTTGTACTGTACCTACTTAAATATTCGTACCTTGTGGTTTCGCCGAAGCTCTGACGCGCACAGTAGACTACTCAGTGTGTGGTTTCGCCAATGCGTGCACGTGTGTGTGTGTGTGTGTGACATTGTGATACCTCGGTACATGTTTGCAAAATGTTTGGTATAGCGCCCCCCCTGGAGAAGAATTCACCAACCGCCACTGGCCGGAAGTCTTATCTAGTACAGGTCCAAAGTTTATAAAAATCCCACAGAAAATTTGTTTCACAAAGGTTTTTGTAATGTGTGTAGCCTACCAGCGTTAATTCAGCATGATTATCCAAAATGGCGGTCCGCTTCGATTGATTTCAAGGCTCTAGTCAAAACAAAAGGACTTCCCTGGCTTCATCTACCTTTTTCTCGTTGCGATCAGCCCCCACACTGAAAAACTCCAGAATTTCATTGGCTACAAAGGTGGTCAATCATTTTCGCCATCAGCAGTGACTGGTCCGTTCAGGACCTGACCAAACCGGATGTGGTCACTTGTCTGAATGGCTTGTCAAATGGCGCTCGTCGGATGTTTCGTCTTGTAACTCGAGACTGGAAGCACGCAAAGCAGTGGGGTGACGATCGAAAGGCGGCGAATTCAACTTTATGTATTGGTTGATCGGCGAAAATGCAGCGCTAGGCCGACAGACTAGGGCAAATTGCTGCGACGTGCGTGCGCGTGCGCTGACGGGTCGTCCAAATGCTTAAGGGGTTAAGAGAAGAAACTAAATGAATAAGACTCCATTCTATCTCTCTCGCTATCCGCTCGGTGGTTGCGCGGCATATCTCCTTCCTAGCTCGCTCTCTCGCTCATCGCTCGCCTTCCCCCTCCACCAGGAGGGAAGCCCCCGTCTCCCTGATGTGGTCTGTCTCCAACTGCCCTCGACCGGAAAAGCCAACAGCAGTGTAATTCCTTGCACAATTCAAACAATTGTCTTGCCATTGACACCATACATATTTTTTCCAAAATATGTCTGGCAGAAGATCTCTGAACTACATCTTGCTACATTCATCCAAGTGTGCCCTGGCATCAAACACCATGAAATGTTTTTCACTGCTGATTTATAATCACAAACACCCCACCAAAATCAGCATTATAAAAACAAACTAACTTCATGTTTTTAAAGATATTATTATTCATAAATATTAGTAGTAGTAGTAGTAGTAGTAGTAGTAGTAGTAGTAGTAGTAGTAGTAGTAGTAGTAGTAGTAGTAGTAGTAGTAGTAGTAGTAGTAGTAGTAGTAGTAGTAGTAGTAGTAGTAGTAGTAGTTTTATTCAGTCATCTCACACAATACAATATACACCATCATTTAACAATATTTGATTTTACAGTTATTATTAGGTTATATATTGCTAACTTTAATGTATTGGTATTAGCCTACTCTTGACTGGAGGTTTTGGAATGCCTCCTGCATTGAGACAAAGTTACTCATTGTAAATGTTATTAATTACAAATCAAATGTTGAGGATGTGGAAATATGTCATAATTAATAATATGCCAATCTTAAAAAAACAAATGATGCTTTGAAGGCACAACAATTGCATAAACCGTGTGTGTGTGTGTGTGTGTACAGAAAATCCTACAATAATGTTTCCGTCCTAGTTGGGACATTGATTGGACATCCCACATGGACAAAACGCTAGACTAGAGGTTAGGATAAGGTTACGCTAATGTAAGGATTAGGTAAGGGGTCAAAGAAGAGGGAATGAATAATGGACGGTCCCCAGAAGGAATGACAATGTGTGTGTGTGTGTGTGTCTGTGTGTGTGTATAACCAATGGTTTAATTCCCCTAAAGGCTAATCTACTCTCCTCTCTGATATTAGGCCACCAGAGCACACACAGCCCTCTCATCTCTCCTTTTCCTCTCTCTCTCTCCTCTCCTCCTCCCCAGCTCGTATTCTTCTCCTCCATTGCTCTCCCCTGTTTTTGTCTTCTCCATTTCTTTTCTATTAATATAATAATGTATACTTTTATTAATCCCCTTGGGGAAATCCGTCCCCTGCATTTGACCCCGACTATTTAGCTAGCAGCGGGCAGCCGCACAGTGCGGCACCCGGGGACCAACTCCAGTTGTAACTTCAGTACGTCGGTCCACGGCAATGGCAGGATAAACCTAGCATGCATGTGTTTTTATTGTGTGGGAGGAAACTGGAGTACCCCGGAGGAAACCCACACAAACACAGGGAGAACATGCAAACTCTACAAAGGACCCCCCCTGCTGGGGTTTGGACCTAGGACCTTCTTGCTGTAAGGCAACAGTGCCAGCAACAGTGCGAACGACTGTGCCACCAAGCTGCCTCTCTAACACTGCATTAGCATCCTCCAGACATGTTTAATTCTGTCTTATTCTATGTATGTAACTATTCTATACTTTGAACATTTTCATTCCATTCCAATACCATGAAATGAAAGAGAAGTGAGGGAAATATTTGGGAGGGGAAGTGAATGAATAACGCTCTCCCCTCCCTCAATACCCACTGCAGATGTGTCCTTGAGCAAGCCACCCCCTGAACCACTCCAGGGGAGCTGCCCAGTGGCCAATAGTAGATGACTCTGGACTGTGTCATGGACCATTTCTCCATCATTAATGTGTCGTGACCACCTTTCTTTAGTCACCATGAACCACAGTGACCAGGAACTTGTAAACACAAAGTCACATGCCATTAACTTTACATTTGATTTACCTACAATTTAAGACCTGTGTAATGTCTGTTGTGGCTTCCACCTCGTCACCTCCCGTGGAGACTAATCAGGCGCAATGCGGAACAGCTGGACACGTCCTGAGACAGAGGCACCTGCTGCATAGTAGACCTGACAACTCATCTCTCAGTGCTTGATCGTACTGACCATTGTGGAACCGTACCTCCACCCCGGAATTCCCCGCGTCGCTACCCGTTCATTCTTGCTCCCCTGGACTGGTTAGTACACACACATGTAAACAAGTCTCTAACATTTACATTGAACACCACATGAGTTTTTGCACGCTAGACACACGCACTGATACACATACTGTAATTGAAACTTACTTGTGATTTATTAAAGTATCATTATTGTATTACGTCTGTCTCCTGTATCTGTCTGTCCTGGGTTTCTGCCACACTTGACTCTCTTTAGTATTAGTGTAACAATGTCTCTAATATGGAAGCATGTCAAATAGAATTTTTCCAATCATAACTCTGTATCTATTACCCTAGCCATCACTAATCACATGGTTTAACATTTACAAAATGTAGTCTCTCTTTAATTATATCAGGTAGGACTTACTGGAACCCCTAGACAATCCTAGGCTACATTCCTAGTTGAACACAAGTGTTGAATACCCTTTATCAGGTTATTGATAAGCATAGTTTACCATAAAATACAACTTATCAATAATGCCATAAACACGGGGCGGTCGGGTAGTGCAGCGGACTAAGCGTCTGCCTACCACCACAGAGACAGTGGGATCGAATCCAGCTGCGGTGCTTCCGGGTTGGCCGACCGTCCATACTAACACAATTGGCAGTGTTAGAGGGTGGGAAACCCGGCGAGGGTGGGTCCTGGTCGTTGTAAACAGCGACTCCTACAGTTCGCTCGGGGCGCCTGCACAGCAAGGGAAGGATCTAAGAGAGGTAGTGTGACCTTCCACACGTTACACTCTCCCAGTGAGAGTCCGCGCTGCCAGGTGAAAAGAAGCGGTGGGCTGGGTACACATGTGTCGGAGGAAGCATGTGATAGTGATAGTCTCCACCCTCCCGGACAGACGGTAGGGGGTAGAGTGCGCAACGACCAGGAAGGGGATTGGGAATTGGCATAACGACTAACATTGGGATGGGAGAAAAACGGAAAAAGTAAGGAGGAAAAAGATAATTAAAAGATAAGATAAAAAATAAATAAAAAATGCTATAAAAACAACCAGAATAAGTGTGGTGAGAAGAGGCATAACGTCTATATAACAAAAGGGAGAAAATGGATCACACTGTCAGCAAAGCCAAAGTTACTCTAGTCACCCAAACAACTGTGTCTAGTAGAGATTTACAATCGCCATGCTTTTCCTTACACACAACACCCAAATTACAACAATGGGTACCTAATGCACAGTCCAGAAGTAATCATTCCGACCAATATCGCACTCCAAATGAACCCCTCTTTTAACCATGCTACAAATAACCCTCTCCAAATCTACAGCAGCTTCTACCACCTCTTGGGTAGCCTTTTCTAATCCCATAGCTAGGGCCGCCTCAAGGGGCGTGCGAGCAGTGCGGTCGCACAGGGCCAAGCGGGGAGGGGGGCCTCGCAAAAAAATATATAAAATAAATAAAAATTCAGGTCGCGTAGCGGAGATTGTGCTCATCACCAATGCAAGAGGCTGCGGTCTCGACTCCCCGAGAGTCAGCATTGCCTTGGCTCTGGCTGATCGCTATACTAACTCGTTTGGCTGAGTTAGGGGTAGGGGAGCCGTGGGTGGTTCCTGGGCGTTGTGGACAGTGACCCCTACAGTTCGGTCGGGGCGCCTGCTCAGCAAGGGTAGGATCTGGAGAGAGGTAGTGCGACCTTCCACACGTTACACTCTCCCGGTGAGAATCTGCGCGGCCAGGCTGGCTGCCGGCTGGCTGCACATGCGTCGGAGGAAAAGCATGTGACAGTCTCCGGCCTCTCGGACCAACAGTAGGGGAAAAAAACAATCAACATTTTTTTTTAATAAAAAATAAAAAATCACTTTCCATCACAGACCTAAATCTAGTTTTGCTTACATGCTTATATATTTCACATTAGACACGTTTGTAGAAGGTGTCTGACTTATTCCGGGCTCTGCGGCTCTGCAGATATACTATTGGAGCTCTGCGGCTCTGCAGATACACTATTGGAGCTCTGCGGCTCTGCAGATATACTATTGGTTTCAACGAGGGGAGGGGTTACAGGTACGGGGTCTGACTATTCGGCGCTATCCACGGGAGCATCGGAGCAGAAGAAATAACGCTGCGTGCCGTAAGCTTATCAATACCAAGTATAGTGATTCGGTTATGCCAAGATGAAGAGAGTGAACAGTTTCAAGTACCTCGGAGCCCACATATCCGAGGACTTGACATGGACCACACACATTGACAGTGTTGTGAAGAAGGCACGGCAACGCCTCTACTTCCTCAGGCACCTAAGGAAGTTCCAAGTCAGTCAGAAGATCCTTAAGAACTTCTACTCATGCACAATAGAGAGCATCCTGACTGGCAATATCACCTCCTGGTTTGGGAATAGCACCGCACAAGACTGTAGCAGACTACAGAGAGTGGCCCGTTCAGCCGAACGCACAATTGGAGGGGGGCTTCCCACTCTCCAGGACATTTACAACAAGCGGTGCATGGGTAAGGCTAAGAGAATTATCAAAGACTCCAGCCACCCAAACAACTGCCTCTTTGAACTGCTGTGGTCAGGTAAGCGATACCGGAGTCTCATGGCAAGCACAGAGAGACTCAGAAGAAGCTTCTATCCTCAGGCCATCAGAATGCTAAATGACAATAACACTATGTAACAACCATCAAATGCACGCACAGCACACACATCCACACGCACACACTCACTTTAAACAAGCAACTCACTGCAGCGCCCACTTTACCCACTTTAGAACACCTAAACACACTTTATAGTTATTGGTAAAGAATTTACACTACAACCCATACCTCATTACACCTTACTGTAAACTGTACCTAAATTGTACCTCATCCCATTTCTGCTTTGCACTGTATAGTATATTGTATTGTAACTCAGTTACTTCTACTCTGCATTGTACATTGTATATATGTATATACTGAACACTTTTGTCCACGTACTTGACTTCTATTTTATACTTGCTATACTTATTTTATACTTATCTATTTTGTCTAGCACAGTCTCTGGAGCGTAACAGAAAGAAGCATTTTGTATAAAAGTATTCTGTACTTTTACAACTAATAAAGAAACTTGAAACTTGAAACATTATCCCTCTGATATGTTTTTCGTCACTCCACTTGGTGCTGACATTGCTATACATAGCTTCTGTAGGTCTTTGGTCTTCTCTTCTTGGTTGATTTGCAGAATGGTACTTCAGATTTGGATTTGTTCCTAGAATGAGACAAACTTCTCATTCAACCTTCGACATGAATCCTCCAATTCCCTGTCTGGAAAGTGATGTCGCTCTGTGTTACGAATCTTCCCAATGTCAACAGAGCTCTTTCGAGATCTATTTTATCCCTTATCAGGGATTTGAATGCCAAGGTCAGTAAATTATGTATTTTCCTGCTTCTTTCAGCTCTCTCCTCTGGATTTCTGTGGTCGATATTGTCAATCTCTGCAGGGACAATTCTAATTCCTCGTCCACCGGGTTGCTTACATCCATTTGCTCTTGTAGCATGACACACTGCTTGGTCCCCGCAACCTGTGGTTGTTGCAAGATGTTTCAGCAAGATGTCTCTTACTCTCCCAGCAGCTTTCTCACTGCAGTTGGAAATGGATAAATTAATGTTAAATGAATATTGTCCTAGATTCTGTTCTCCTGATGTGTTCGTAAATTCCAGATTCGAGATAGAGCTCATTCTGGTGATTCTGGTTGATTTGTAGTTTGGATGGGTGTAGGCCATGGTCAGTCAATCAGTAATTTCCCCTGACTGTAGAAAACCGAAGGTCTGAAAGGTCCTCACACAGAGGAGCAGCGTCGCTGGCCCCCCATCTCTCTCACCACAGCTTCTTGTTTTCCTCGTTCGACAGAGGAACAACTTTGACAACTGCATATAAATAAGCAGGAATACTCTGGGCCCCAAACAATATTTGAGTTATGACCTTGTGAAAAATCTGCTGCCATCAAATTGTCACCGCCCACAACAACTGGTCGGCTCCCAGGTGAATGTGTGGAACGGTGTGAGTGTGTGAAGCAGGGCGTTGGTGAAAAATAGCATCCGTGGTCAGCGAGCCTACCCTGGGTAACTAAAGGTAAAAAGAAAATAGTAAATTATTTATATTTGAATTATTGTAATACAGTATGTCTATATATTTTCTCTCCTTATACTTGCTCCCATCCTTGCTAGCCAACCAACCAGCAGTTTAGTTTCTACTATAAAGTAACCAGTGAGTACGTTTACATGCATATTAACATTCCAGATACTACTGTAGCTAATATCCTGGTTAAGGACTGTGTTTACAGTATATGCATTTCCATATTCTGATCACAAATGTCCTGTACATGAGTAAACTAAATGCTGCAAGTATTACCATGGAAATGGAAAATCCCCTAACCAAGTGGTAAATGTTGTGAGTTTTACCATGGAAATGGAAGCCCATCCATCAGATTAAAATATGTTCTTATTGAACATAATTGGTATATGGTGAATCCACATGGTCCTCACTCCAAACAATCCAAAATATTTTAGACATGGCATCTTTAAGGTTTCAAATAGAGACACAATCTTATCCCTGCTTTTGTAAACAGGATATGGCATTTTATACGTGCCACCTCACTTGAGAATCCCGGATAATATTATAATACAAAACCCACTCATTGTATTATGAGAATACTACTCTGCTACGCAAGTGACCACCCGCACACTACTGTGTCTTCACTTTCTCAATAAAGTCTTTAATTATAAAACAGACTTTATTGAGCAAGTGAAGATAGTGTGCAGGTGTTCACTTGCGTAGCATGGGTGTTCCTGACTGAAGTACATGTTTGCTCCCACAACTCCACCTGCCACAAAGTATTTACTCAGGTGTGCAAGATGACAACACATTATTATTCTCACAAATGTAATCCTCTATTACATCTCCACCATCTAATACCTCATACTTTGTACCAAACTGTCCTCGTTGGCCATCTGAGCTAAAGAGATAAATGGCAATCCAATTTTACTGCACCGTTCTCATGTTCATGTCGCATCTGCAACGCGCTCCCCCCCCCCCCCCCCCCCCGCCACTTTGTAACGCCGTACTTTCATCCTTCTGTATCAAACTGTCCCCGTAGCCTCCTCTTCTCCAGGACATCTCATTATGGGAGGTAAATTAAGCATGGCGCCTACCTTCAGAGCATGCAACAGTTTTACAGGGCCATTGGTCTCGCCTCACAAATACTCCATCAGTTAATTGAATATCGGGTCTGCAGGGGCCTCTCCTAACAGACTGCCATCTGCAGCACATAGCCTAGTATGTGCACATACGCATGAGAGCGTGTGCACAATAGACCCACACACACACACACACACACACACACACACACACACACACACACACACACACACACACACACACACACACACACACACACACACACACACACACACACACACACACACACACACACACACACACACACACACACACACAATGGAGAATGACTGATTACAGTAACATAAGAGACTGGAAGTATACTGGAGTTGAATGAAGCTAAATTTAAGGGTTTAATCAGACGCCATCTGCAGGGAGGAACCTTTTACAGATCAGAGATCACAAGACCAACAAATTATAATCCTAATCCCGTTTCCGAAGTGGCCAGCCCTGTGGTTGGTAAAATTAGCCCTGAAGCCCTAACAACCACTACTGAGGTGAGGCCCATGGGCCTGAGAGGGCAGGGCCTTCTCTCTCAGTATTTCCTCCAGTTGTTGTGCTGAAACGTCCTCAGTTTTAAGAGCTGTGTTCACTATAACTGTGTTTATGGCTCTCCTTTGCTTCTTCTCGCGGGAGATAATCACCATAGCTATAAATGCCAAGAACTGTCTTTTCTCCAGATACATTCCTCTTGTTCCCCTCTTCCAAACTGTTTCACCTGACTAGGCACCCTGGCACCTTATTCACTGCCTCAGCATATAGGCCTACTGTAACCCTCATTGTGTTTACCTCAATTTCTCAACGTTCCTTTGGCATTCAGGAGACATTGCCTCCACAGTTCACACATTTAATTGGTTCTTCACACAACTCTGAATAACCATGCCATCTTGCTGCACTTAACACACATCGGCAAAGGCACGTTTCCAAATGACATCTTCTGCACTGCAGGAGAAACATTGCAAAGGGTCTCACTGGGTATCTGAATAGTCTCTTCCTCAACTTGTAGCCCGTACTTCAGTTGGAAATTCACCCCTTTCAAATCCCAGCAACTGTTATGGGAACAGAGGAACGGGACCCGTAAAAAGCAACACAACCAATTCAAAGGGGAGAACGCCAACCGGCGTGTATTTATTTATACAAAATAAATTACAAAACAAAACCACAGAACAAACAAACGACTGTTGTGGTGTAGTGTGGGTAGGCGGAAGCCTGGGATATGATGTATGTAATTAATCAATGTGATGTGTGTGGGTTTAACCATGTAGATGGCGTCTTACCGTGTTGTTATATGTGATGGGCCAAGGTAGTCCAAAACAACTCCTGGGATAGTCCGGGGTCTTAACCCTTTACTGGTCACTTCTTGAAATACCTGGAAATTCACAATTTCAACTCTAGAATGTTATTTTGGTGCTATTTCAAAAGTTATCTACAATTTTGAAATAATTATTATATATTTTTTTGTAAATTAAGGTTAACCAAAGTGTCCGTAAACAGGCCCTTGACCGGTACCCCTAAAAATGTGGGGGCTATGGGGCATATTTTTCTTTAGGGGGCATATCTATGAAACTTGGCAGGCTGATTCATAACATAAAATAAATAAGAAAATGTATTGGGAGTAGGGATGCTCGATATTGGCTTTTTTACCGATACCGATATTCCGATATTGTCCAACTCTTAATTTCCGATACCGATATCAACCGATATCAACCGATACCGATATATGCAGGGCCCCCCCCCCCCCAAAAAACGGAATAATTTCAGGTAACTAATAATTTCACTGGATGCAATATTGTTATTGTTTTTTTTTTTTTTACCGATACCGATATTTTCCGATATCACATTTTACTGCCGATATTGGCCGATAATATCGGTCGGCCGATAATATCGGCCATCCCTAATTGGGAGTTTTCTTGAATTTGCGTTGCCATGGCAACAGTAGCCGATAAAGGCCCAAATACGAATAGCGGACAAAACTATATAACTACATGGTACTACATGGTACTACAGGGTACTACATGGTACTTTGGATTTTGAAGAGTAGAAGCAGGTGCAAAATTTGTATTTTTTTTGATGTGGTGAAAAGAAGGAAGTTGCAGACCCCCAGGGTCTATCCTGGTTGGTCAGATGGGATGGTGACAATATCTGTGTCATCTGTGTCATACCTGTGCTGATTGTCTGGAAGAAGTTTTTTTCATAGATTAAAGATCCCCCCTCTCCCACCTGGCTAAATATATTGTATGGGGAAGTGGCCAAAAATGGTTACTTGGCCGGTAAAGGGTTAATACGAGGGGGGCAGGCGAGAGAGAGAAAACACGGGGGGCAAGCGAGTGGGTAAAAAATACCGGGGAGTCAAAGCAAGCGGAAAAAACACGAGCCCCTTCACTTCTTGTAGCTCTTCAAACTACATAATTATCCCTGAATGACAGAGAGCACTATGCACAGATGCCTCAAGCATTTTAATTATCACTCCAATCATTTCCCAATATGAATAAACACAGACCTGTTATCTTACATTAGAATAGCATTTTTTCTTATTTACCTTTTACAGAAAAAAGTTGAATGTTATATGAAATTTTGGCTGATGCTGAAACCCTGATTCATGCTTTTGTCTCATCACGTCTGGACTACTGTAATGCACTTTTTTCAGGCCTACCTAATTCAAGCATCAAAAATCTTCAACTTGTGCAAAATGCAGCTGCACGGATACTAACTAGAACTAGAAAATTCGATCACATCACACAAGTTTTGTCCATCCTACACTGGCTTCCTATTCAAGCCCGATCTGACTTTAAAGTGCTACTCCTCACCTACAAAATGTTTAATGGGCTTGCACCGCTCTATCTATCCTATCTCATCTCCCGATACTCGCCCGCTCGTGTTCTGCGCTCACAAAATGTGGGGCTTCTATCGATTCCTAGGGTTCAAAAGAAATCCGCCGGCCACAGAGCCTTTGTCCACCGCGCTCCCTACCTGTGGAACAAATTACCTGCCGTCGTCAGGGGTGCCTGCTCTGTCGAAGCTTTAGATTAATCTTTCTAGTTTAGTTAGGATGTCTATTTTCTCCCATGTCTGCTTTTCTGCAGACATGGGAGAACCTTTTAACCTCTGTCTCTGTCTCAACCGGTCCCATGGAACAGCTTCATATCGCCTTCTGTCTGGCCTGCAGTGCTGAACCTCCTGAGTGACTCCTCCTGCCCCCACGGGGCATACGGCCCTGAGCTATTGTCTTGTATCTCATCCTGTACCTGTACGCTTGCAGTAGTTCTATCTATTACTCTTCTATGACTTGACTTGACTTGACTATTACTCTATTTCACAATTTTCTTATATACTATGATTCTACTGTCACCATGTATGCATATGCTCACTACATGTATTTATTGCTCCATCTCCACCCACTACAAACATGGGAACTCTCTAATCCCTGTCCCAAACCCCCCCCCCCATCTCTTTGAGTGCTTGTCTTGTAGTGCTGACCAAGGTGATGGATGTCTCTGGGCCTTGGTCAAGATTGCAGTGACTGTTCTACATGCACCACCGAGGCCATGGATCAGCTTCTTACCGTCTTCTGTCCGTGGTCTGTCAACGTGGTTTCATTGCTGGGTTAAGTACTTCTATTCTATTCACATAATATGCTTACTTTACTTCATATATCTATTCTATTCACATATGCTTACCACTTGTATATATTGCTATGTCCGCCCATCACAATCACGCGAACTGTCTAACGCCTGTCCCATCTCCCTGTCTCCCTGTCTCCGGCTGTCTCAGAGTGATGACCGGAGTGCTGGACGTCCCGCGATGATGACGGGGAGGCTGCGACCCTCTCTGCGCCGCACCCTGTCTCCGGCTGTCTCGGAGTGATGACCGCAGTGTTGGACGTCCCGTGATTAAGACGGGGAGGACGTGACCCTCTTTGCGCCGCCCTTGTGCCTCAAATAGATCCGCTATAAGCTCTAGTTCAAGTTCAAGTTCAAGTTCTTTAATAGTTGTCATACAGAAGTACAGAATACTTTCATACAAAATGCTTCTTACTGTTACGCTCCAGAGACTGTGCTAGACAAGATAGTATCAAATAACATAATATAGCATGTAATTTAGAAGAAGAAAATGAGGTCACAGTGTTCGGTATAGACATATGTACAATGTTCTGAGTTACCATATAATATACAATACTATGCAGTGTACTAATGTACAGTACTATCTAGTGCAAAGCAGAAATGGGATGAGGTACAATTTTAGGTACAATTTACAGTAAGGTGTACGAGTTGTAGTGCAATCCTTCATCAATAAATATAAAGTGTGGGGAGTGGGTGCTACAGTGTGTTTGTTTAAAGTGGGTGTGTGCTATAAAGTGTGTGGAGTGGGTGCTACAGTGTGTTTGTTTAAAGTGAGTGTGTGCGTGTGGATGTGTGTGCTATGTGCGTTTGGTGGTTGTTGTTGTGTAGTGTTCATTCATTGTTCGTTTAGCAGCCTCTATCTTTAATCTTTCAAAATGTTCAGTTGCTATCGCTATCAGTTCTATCTTAAATGTTTCAAAATGTTCAGTTGCTATTGCATGCACTCATCTGTGTTTCACTACACACATGAGTGCATGCTTACCAACTGTCCGTCTGCAACACTACTATCACCGACATCTAAGAAGGGAGATCCCCCCTTGAATGGCCCTTCTAAGGTTTCTCTCCTCCACATTGCCTGTGGTGCATTTTTTCCTATTGCTAGGTTTTAGTGAGTTTTTCCTTACCTTCGCGTGGGGTATGTCTGGGAGTGTTTGCATTCATTTATTTTGCATTTATTTTAAATTTGTTGGACCTTATGCTGTTCTTGTTTTGTTCTTGACTTATTGTGATGTTTCTTCTTGACTTGTTTAAAGAAGACGTGTCCGGCCCATGGGGACATTAACGTGTGTTGTCGGGCCTTACAAATAAATGTGATTTGATTTGATTTGATGAATGCCTTGAGGACAGTTGTTCACTCATTCTCTCATGGTTAGTCACTCTGCCCCTGGTGGTGGTTCATGGGCAATGCGCTTTGTGTAGGTTTTGTGTAAGTTAGCTTTGCATCTATGACATTGTGTGTCCTTGTTAATCGAGTCCCCCCCTCTCAGTCACCCTCATCAATTCAATATCACATGGCCAGCCAGTGCTCAAATGAATGAGTGGGCTAGTCCGTGTTGCTAATTACCTTTTTGACTGAGAGATTTGTTCTGATTTTAGGACAGATTGGAGGTGAGACAATGTTAAGTGGCTCTGAATGTCAAAGTAGATAGGGGCCTGGTTCTCTGATAGTGGATTTCAATATTAGGTCCAGGGAATAGCATCATTAGTAGAGTTTTTTCTTTTCTTCTTTTTTTGTATCCCCTTTTTTCTTTTTCTTTTTTTTGTTAGAGCATCCAACTCCAAATTACAAAAGCATTTAATTGGATGTTTTTGGTTCCAATGAATTTGGATTCAGAGTTCCAAATGAGTCTGTTATTTGAGTCCTGGGTTCCACACCATTACATACCTCTAAAGAACATTTAAAGGATAGTTTTTAATTTACATAAAGTGGTACAACATCGGTCAGGTATTTCCGATGCCTGATTATTCTCTCAGGCCGACACTATGTCTTGCAACTATCAGCTACATAGGCAGCATAATGTAAATGGGCCCCAGGGCATAGTAATACACTGGTGTTCTTCAAGAAACAAAATAGTTCCAAGATATACTGTAGCATCTGTCTGAGAGAAGAATCAAGCATCAGAAAAACATGAAGGTTGTTGTCCTCTGTTTTTGTTTGCACGTTTTGGTTTGGCATATTGTTGTTAACAGTCCCCACAACAGTGTGTTACCTGTCTGGAGCTACCCGGCTAGCTCAGAAAACTGCTAGAACTGGCCGTGCATTGGCTACTCTACTGTCAAGTATTTCACATCACTTTATGGCAAAAAGAAATCCAAACTATCCCTTTAACTTGATTCCAGGCCAAAATGACAGCATTGAACATCATTCTCTGACAGGGAGATGATTAGACAGCTTGATCGGACAGCCGTGTCAGCTCATTCTAAGTGTGTGTATGCATATCTGTGTGTGCTTGTATGCATATCTGTGTGTGTGTGCATTTCATGTGTAACCAAATTGCCTTCAGCAGCTCTCTTATTTTCTGTCAGATTTACGGTGAGATATAGAAAACCCCAAATGTCTCGCTCGCAGATACGGTGAATGTGCTCAATGTGCAGAAATGGTATGTTTTCATATAAAATTCTTGCCATTGTTTGCATGGCTGTGCTACAGCCTAACCCTAACACAAATAATGCAGGAAGCTGTTATTAGTCTGTGGGAGTGTGTCAACATCAAAGCAGTTTCATTTGATGTGCTTTCAATTCACAGCTTAAAGGCCAACTTGCAGGTTGTATTTTTGTTCAATAAACAATGTGACTAGGCCAACGCTGACTTTCATGAAGAGGGAAAAAAAGTTATCGAAATTGACCCAGTTTTAGCGTTTTTATCAAACATTTTGTCGACCAAACCACAACCTCCACGCACATGCATATTTTAATCCATGGTTTATAGCGTGCGTGTATCATCTTAATGATGACGTCACACTGGGTACAGGACAGCAAGGGCTCTGAGAGTCACAGGCAGGTAGTGGCACGAAGCACAGAGCCTTGCTACTACTAGCCGAGGAGCTAGTCTCTGTTTCACCTAACACTATTGCTCCGTGATCATAGCCATTCATCTCTAAAGCTAACCACTATTTGTAAAAGCCACAACCACGTTACCATATTTGTAATAATGTAAATCATTGTGTCGTTGTACATATTGTGTTTATAACGTTAGTAGCTAAGTTAGCTAGCTTGGTAGCCAGCATTCTCGAAACTCCTAACATGGCCCGATTTAAAATGGTTCTCTCCTCTTTGTATACCTTTGTCCTCACAAGTATTCTGCCAGGGAACTTATGGACACGACAATAGTAGTAGTTATAAGGTGTTTGAGCTTGTAACGGTAACGTTAGTTAGCTAATAGCTATCGTGGTAGCCCCTTTCGTGACTGTAATGCACCGAGTGCTATCCGAGGGGGCTACTATCGTATCAACATGCTGCAACGTGTAGCTTGCTAGCCGGCATGATGCATGTGCAGTGCTTTGCCCCACAGGTCTGAGAAGAGGACCTGCACATTTTACTCGTTCCCAAAACTCTTTTACATGCACGACAGTAGACATAATGCTAACGTTAGCGGGGTAACGTTAGCCAGAGCCATATAGCCAGCTTGATACTATGACCCAGGGATAAGGCGACAGCCCACAGACCAGTAGCGCTGCTTTACTGAACAACAGGCTGCCTAGTGGTACATGTAGTTCTTTTTTTACGACATTAAAAACCTTATAACTACCTTGTTTCAACCAGTTGTAGCTGGTCCATCAAAGTCTCCGACGATTAAACCCATTTGCGTCTTGTAAGGCGTCCATTTGGATCAAGGAAATAGCTTTCTGCACTCGTCAAACTCCATTGTAGTGGATCAGAAGTAGGGAAAGTTGTCTCGAGTGACGTCACTGCCCTGCTAGCGTCTGATAAGCTTTTAGATTTGCTCCGTGCATGTTATTCGTGCGTGGACCTTTTTAACCCTTTCTGAGTGGCATTTCCGGCGTCAAATGGAAAAAAATTAATAATGAAATTAGATACCAATGATGTAAACTACCCATAATTGCAGAGTAGGGTTTAACCTGCAAGTTGGCCTTTAAGCTCTTTCTGCACTCTGGTTCCATCCTGTCAACTAAAATGTTCAATTTCAAGTTTCAAGTTTGTTTATTATTTGTCACAATAAAATACTGTACTTTACGGTGAAATGCTTGGTTCTGTATGAGCCCCTGAGAGTGTGCTTCATACAGTAAAAGAAAGAGTAATTAAAAAACTAAGTTAAAAAAGTAAGTAAAAGAGGAATATACAATATGCAATACAATATTCAATCTAAAGTACAGCCTAAGAACAATCTAAGTACAGTGAGTAAAAATGAGTAAACAAATGCTTACAAAATGTTACATAATATGCAATGTTAACATGTATTTTGTCTAATATAATATTATTTTGTGACTCTTTTCTTAACGAGTTTGCTCTTTTTTTAGTTATTGACCTTACACCACTCCAAGACATGTGTAGTGATGCAAGTAGTGATGCTTCTACTTGCTGCCCCCTATATTATACCTCTGGTAGTACAGCTAGCCCACAGCCAGCTGTGGTGTAATTTATTTATCATTAGTGTGAACAATAATGTCTCTCTCTCTCTCTCTCTCTCTCTCTCTCTCTCTCTCTCTCTCTCTCTCTCTCTCTCTCTCTCTCTCTCTCTCTCTCTCTCTCTCTCTCTCTCTCTCTCTCTTCATCTCTCCCTAGGTCTGTTGGGGAGGAGTTTCCACATCCCTGATAAAGTGGGTGGGGGGGAGGGGATCAACAACAAACAATTAGCTTCCTGTTGACATAGCGAAAAGGAGACACATCTGTTTTATTGTTCTTTAATGAACCACCTATATTAACACTAATATGAAATGACCAGCGCAGGGCAGTGTATACAGTAGCTCCTCCACACCAACCCCCACATGCACGTGTGTATGCGTGCACACACACACACACGCACGCACGCACACACACACACACACACACACACACACACACACACACACACACACACACACACACACACACACACACACACACACACACACACACACACACACACACACACACACACACACACACACACACACACACACACACACACACACACACACACACACACACACACACACACACACACACAAATCGCATTCACAACAGCAACAACATCCAGCAGTGCTCCTGGCACACATTCATATACCCATAATGGACACACACATACTCTTCACTCTAACCACACAACACTGACAATTTAAACCACCTTCTTTCAAGCGGAAAAGCATTTGTTGTTATCTATATGGCCTAGGGATGCTCAATTAATATGTGACCACAAGCAACTCTCCTAAAGCCAGAAACTGGAAAAGTAGGCAGTATTCAAACTATATTATTGCTTTCGGGGGATCTCACATTTTTGACTGTGTGTGTGTGTGTGTGTGTGTGTGTGTGTGTGTGTGTGTGTGTGTGTGTGTGTGTGTGTGTGTGTGTGTGTGTGTGTGTGTGTGTGTGTGTGTGTGTGTGTGTGTGTGTGTGTGGGGGGGGGTGAGTAGTCTCACAGAGAGTACTAACTCTTGCAAAGAAACATCCATACAAGCATATAGGCCTACTTGTGTCATTACATAGCCATGAATAATAACCAATTCCAATTACATTGACGTGAAGCTTCCCCACAGCTAATCAAAACAATGAACAGGTCCAGTCCTCATCAACAGGTAGCCTACCCGTCACATACAATACACTACTAACAGTGAATAATAATACAGTAAATTGGGAATATTCTTTACAGAATCCACAGAGTCCTGGGCTCCACTGCCTTTACTCTTTGTCCTGAAGCCCATGATATGCACTGGCGACGACTTGATCTAATCCAAGATGTCTCCATGTTGCTTGGTCCAGTTAGCCCGGGAGGGAGGGAGGGAGGGGCATGTGAGGTCAGCATAATCATCGGCCTCTTCCTCTGTCCAGCTGTTTACCTCCAGCTTCTTCTATTGGCCTGTTGTGTGTTGCAGCACCGGACATTTGCGTGTCCGTGTCAGCAGCAGTCCCAGCGGTTGAAATGTCAGTGTCATTTGTCGTCAAGCTAACATTTGAGGGTAGATGCCATGGGGCTCTGGTTGCTCTTCAGAGTCGATTGGCTTCGATTTTTTTGATTAATCCTAAATTTGCGAGTAAGCTTCCTTGTTTTTCATTTTACATGACTGTATGCCGACGACCAAAACATATAAACAAATAATGGACTGAGCAGGACTAAGAAAGGAAATTATTTTCTGATGTTTGAGTTGATCTGAACTGGAACAAGGTGAGTGAAGGTTATGTGACATGGTGATCTATGAGGCGGTAGTGCTTTAGCACGCGTTTTGCAAAAAAAATCCGCAAGGTCCCAATAGATCTTAGGAACCCCTATCAAATCGGGATTAGAGGGTATGACAGAATCTGCTACGCTCCCCACCATCCTGGAGAGAGAAGGAGGAGACAAAATAGAAGAGGGGGGGGGGAGGGAATGGGCAAACTCTCGCCGAAGACCGACTTCACGTTGTCCTCCGTTGAAAGTTTGCCCGTGACCCAGTTAATATGACGTTTGCAAGAAGCCAACCAGGGATGACCCAACACCACAACAGAATAGGGGGAGACAATAACAAACAATTGTACCCATTCCCACCCACCACCCGCCACCCGGATGTGAACAGGAACAGTACGTTGAGTGACTCTCCCACTGCCCAGGGGCTGACCGTACAGGGCGTAGATGGGGACAGGAACCCCCAACTCCTCGACCGGGATCGCCCACTCCCTCATCAACCCCAAGTGTATAAAATTGCCCGCCGCCCCTGAGTCAATGAGAGCCTTAGTTCCCCTAATGCTACTCCCACAGTTAACCGCCACCTCCAAAAAAGTGCGTGTGTCAGTAGGTAGTGCTGAGGTGAGCCCACCTGCTGGCGCCTTCTTAGGGCCCAGCGGGGCACCTCCCCTTCCCGACTGGCGCCGAGTCGAGCCGGCCTGGTCCCGACAGCTGCCGAACTGATGACCGATGCGGACGCACCGGAAGCAGCGTCTCTCTTCAATGAAGCGCCGCCGCTCCTCGTCCGAGAACGACAGCGCCCCAAGCTGCATGGATTCATCACCCAGTGGCCCACTTGTGTAATGCAGGAAGCTGTCAACACCGGGAGAAGAAGGGACACGTACCTGGGTAGTAGTTTCACGCTCCCGTTCTCTCTCCCGATGTCGGTTGTCCATATGAATGGCCGTGTTGATGAGCACTTCCAGCTGCTCCGGGATCTCACGTGCGGAATGCTCGTCCCTCATCCGTGCGGAGAGCCCATGGACAAACAAGACAACACAGGGAATCTCCGGCCAAGCTGCCTCCCGAGCCACGATCCGGAAATCAATGGCGTAATCTGAGACAGTGCGGAGGCCCTGCCGGCAGGCGAGAAGCCGCCCACCGGCCTCGAAGATCGAGAGTACTCGGGAAGTGTTGAAGACTCTTCTCAACTCCCCGGTAAAGGCATCCACACTGTTGCAGATTAACGACCCACTTTCCCATTCGGCCGTAGCCCAGGAGAGTGCTCGACCGGTGAGAAGGGTAATGATATATGCGACCTGGGATCTGGAAGAGGGGAATGAATGTGTCTGCAGCTGGAACACGAGTGAACACTGGGTGATGAACTCTCTGCATCCCTCCGGTGATCCTGCGTAGCGGCCCGGTGGAGATAGCCATGGCTCCTGGGCCCGCTCCTGGTGCCCAAAAGCTCCCCGACCCTCTTCGCCGCTTCTCCCGGCACCGCCTCTGCCACCGTTGATCTTACTCCTGCCACCTCGCCTTGCGCCCTCTGGGCCATGAGCAACGCCGAATGCGCAGTCTCCTGCGACGTGATGATGAGCCCGCCCAGCCGAACCAGCTCGGTGTTGACGAGTTGTTGATGTCCGTCCATTCGCTCCAGCGCACTCTTTTGTGCCTGGAACATCTCCATGATTGCATCCATGGAACTCTGATGATGGTCAGGTCTTCTGTCAGAATGGAGGTAGGTGAGTTCCAGTTGTGGTATGCAATCAAGGAGACGGAGAGGGTGTACTCTTAAGTAGGTTTGATTTAATAGTAAAGAACACAAAGAGTAATACTAGGATACATTGCCGAGTGGCAGGAAAGAAAGAGGGAATATATAAATGAAGCTTAATGGTGGTCCAGAAACCGGAACCGCCCACGTTATCTCCGAGCGTTATAATGAAGACCTGACGAAGAGCAAACAAAAGATAGAAGGGTTAAGTAGCGACCACATTCCAACATTCCACACACACCCCTGTGACAGCCAATCAGGACCCATACACTAAGTGACAGCACTAAGTGACAAGGGAGACAGGTGACAGTAGCCAAGTGACAGATCACAGAATGGTGGGTGGTTCACAGACAGCAGTCAGCGAACCAGAACGTAACACCAGTGTGTGTTTACTTTATTAGATGTGGTCTGACTCATCTTGGCTCTGAACTCTGCTTCAGCATTATCCAGCATTAGCTCTTAGCTCCATGTTAGCTGCACCATGCTAAGCATTGAGGGGATAACATAGGCTTGAAATGCTCCGGTGATATGCAAAGTCTTTGCAAACACAACCGTTCTCGTATCAAAACTTCCACTTTTTTTCATATCTAAATCTCCAATTCAACGGGCCATGCAACGCAGTCTCAACTTTTCCCATGTTGTAGCCTACAACTGTCTGACGTCAACCAATGCACGCTGTGCAACGGTATAAGCGGTATACCTGGAACTCATCCACTGAGAAACGTTCCGCTTCATTAAAGGAAGACAGACACAGGATAACATAAGGAAGACAGTGCAGATATTAGAGGAGATACAAAAGGAAGGAGGAAGTGCAGTATTAGTTAGCCTAGATGCAGAAAAAGCATTCGACAGTGTAAGCTGGATATTTCTATATAAAGTATTGGAGAAATTTGGATTAGACAAAAACGCTATGAAAACAATTAGGGCATTATATCAAGAACCGACGGCAAGGATTAAAGTAAATGGTAGTCTGACGGACCGGATTAAACTAGAGAGAGCTACCAGACAGGGTTGTTGTCTTTCGCCGACGTACCACTGGCTCAACTAATTAGACAGACCAAAGACATCAAAGGGGTGGAGATAAGGGGAACAGAACATAAATTGGGACTGTTTGCAGACGACGTGATAGTATATATGAGACAACCAGACACAAGCTTTCTCCGATACTGATGGATTTACTGACAGAATATGGATATTACTCAGGGTATAGACTCAACGTGACGAAGACACAGACTTTAGCACTGAACTACACTCCAACGATAGAGATCAAAGAAAAATACAAAATTAAATGGGTCATGGACAGGATCAAGTACCTAGGGGTGAACATTACAAGAGGGGTGGAGGGGTTATACGAGGCAAACTATACACAGATTAATCAGAAAATCAAGAGATACCTAGAAAGATGGACAGTAGTGCCCCTAGATTTCAGCTCAAGGATCGAAATCATTAATTAAGATGAACATATTACCAATGTTATTATACCTATTTCAGTCTTTACCTATATTAATACCACAAAAACAATTCAGGGAATGGGATAGACAGATATCAAGATTCATTTGGGGGGGGGGGGGGGGACCAAGGATCAGATATGTGACTCTACAATACCAAAGGAGAAAGGAGGAATGGCAGTACCCAGTTTAGAAGACTATTACTATGCAGCACAGCTTAGAACAGTAGCATGCTGGTGCAATGTGAATTATGAAGCCAAACGGAAAGACATAGCAACCAAAAGAGAGCGATTCAAAGTGCAGGCACTAATAAGAGTTAGGGAGCTGTTCAGAAGACAGGAACAACTACTAGACCCAATTACCAAATTCACTATAAATATATGGAACACCATAGTAAAGAAATACAAGCTAGAAAAAGAATCCAAGATACTGAGATGGATAACACACAACAACAAATTCAAACCAGGGATAGACGACCATTGGTTCAAAAGATGGGAACGGGGGGGGGGGGGGTATAAAAGCAATATGTACAATGATAGAAGGAAGGGAGATGCAGACTCTAGAAAAATTGAAAGAAAGATTCGGACTAGAGAATAGAGACCACTTTAGATATTTACAGATTAGAGATTACTATAACAAAGAAATAAAACAAGACAGAGACAAAGAACAGAATGGGATAATTAAGATAATGGTAAAAACATATGAAGGAAGGAAGGGGAGGGTTATATCAGCACTATATCAGGCAATAATGGCCAGTAAGGAAATTACAACTTTGTATATAAAAGAAAAGTGGGAGAAATAATTATAAATAGAGATAACAGAGGAGGAATGGTATAACACATGTAAGATACAACAATCAACCACAGGATCAAGGATATGGAGGGAGTTTGGGTGGAAAAACATAATTCGATTCTTTATAACACCAGAAATACAGGGTAATTACATGCCAACACAAAAGCCATGTTGGAGAAAATGTGGGCAAGAAGTAGCGAACCACACACACATATTCTGGGAATGTCAGAAAATAAGAAACTATTGGGAGGAGATAGGAGGGATAATAAATGAAATAGTAGGATATGAAATACCCCAGACAGGTCAAGTACTATACCTACGGAACTTGACACAGAAAGACATTCAGGGAGAAGACAATCTGATTAAGATACTATTAGTAGCAGCCAAGAAAGTATTGACTAAACTGTGGTACAGGGTAGAAACACAAACAAAGGAAAAATGGATAGAGATAATAGAGGGGATACAGGAAATGGAGAGAATCACACATATGCTGAGGCTACAAGAGGAGAAATCGGAGTCAAAATGGGAAAAGTGGGAGGAATATAGGAAGAAAAGAAACGACATCACAGAAGAATGAAAAGGAAGCAAGAAAATACATTGAAATGTAAATAAATAATGTATGGACCGATGAACCCATGTCACTCCTTTTTTTTTTTTTTTTTTTTTTTTTTTTTTTTTTTTGATATTATAATTTTTTGATAATTTTGTCAGTAAATGTATTGTCTTGGATGTTTAAAAACTGCAAATAAAAATGTAAGTTTAAAAAAAAAGAGAAACGTTCCGCGGTGTAAAAAAAAGTATAAAGTGCGATAAAATGCAGGGCGGACATTGCGCTCGTCACCAACGCACAAGACACCGGTATCGAATCCGGCAGTCGGCGTTGCCTCCGGCTTGGGCCGGCCGTCATACTAACTCAATTGGCAGAGTTAGCGGGTGGGAAGTCGATGGGTGGTAATCTGGACGTTGTAAACAGCGACTCCTACAGGTCGGTTGGGGCGCCTGCACAGCAGAGATAGGAAAATGGCGGGGGCAGTGTGAGCCTCCTACACGTTACTCCTCGCCAAATGAGAGTCCGCGCTGGCAGGTGAAAAGATGCGACTGGCTGCCTACACATGTATCGGAGGGGACATGCGATGGGCTTCTATCCTCCCTACAACCAGCCACATGCGAGCAACGTTCAAGACAGGGGAGGGGAGAATTGGCACGGCTAAATTGGGATGGGAGAAAAAAATTGAAAAAGAGGAGAAAATTGGATAAAAAAGTGCGATAAAATGCGCCATTGTTTTTTACGTAAAACATTTTCTGTAGTTAATTAATCAAAATGAACGCGATAAAGTCCCAGCCCTACTTGAAATTAAACTATTTGGAATCTCAAGGTGGTTTTACTCATGCTGCCATTTAACATGATGAGAGTTGTACAGTATGGGAACATAATCCCAAATGTTAAAGGGGACCTGCATTGCTATTCCTAGCACTGTTTAGGCAACTTTACACAATTCCTGTGAGTCTATTGAAGACATCTGTAAGAGAGAGAGAGAGAGAGAGAGAGAGAGAGAGAGAGAGAGAGAGAGAGAGAGAGAGAGAGAGAGAGAGAGAGAGAGAGAGAGAGAGAGAGAGAGAAGAGAGAGAGAGAGAGAGAGAGAGCGCGCCCAGGACTCTCTCCTCTCTCCCTCCCTCCCTCTCTCTCTCTCCCTTTCAGCGGGACTGAGAATGAAACATGCAGACGCGGGCTCTCTCCTCTCTCCCTCCTCCCTCCCTCTTTCTCTCCCTCTTAGCGGGACTGAGAATGAAACACGCAGCCGCAGGCTCTCTCCTCTCTCCCTCCCTCCCTCTCTCTCTCTTCCTCTCTCTCTGTCTCTCCCTCTCTCTCTCCCTCTCTATCTCTCTCTCTCTCTTTCCCTCGCAGAGTGCATGCAGAGGTGTCGGGTTTCACTCTGCCTCACAGTTTGAGGAAGTGGTTTCCACTCGCTGTGTGGGCTGTCCGCTTACCCAGCGCCCACTGACGTCAGCATGCGCCTCAAATCAGAACGACCTAATTTTGTTAAGAACTGGCGCTGCACTGATGGCTGCCTTTCTGATCGCTCCGTCGAGACTGTGCTTTCTTTTGTTAATTTTTATAGTATTAGGAGTTTTATTTGCACCAACTGTTGGTGCATTATATGTGTATGACCGTCAGTCAATCATTGACATTGGATTAAGGAAAACTTACCGATTGGATTGCTCTCTGGATCGGATCGCTGAACAGCAGAAATGGCCCGCCGAGATCCTTTGTTATGGCCATGGCCAAGACCAGGAGAAGCCGCCGCGAAGACGTGGAAAGAGAGCCGGGGTCCGAAACAGACTGAGGTCCAAACGACACAGAACCACATTGCCCAGCATATTGTTGGCCAATGTGCAATCGATAGGAAATAAACTGGACGACATCAGAGCACGGATCCAATTCCAGAGGGACATTCGGGATTGTAACGTCCTCTGTTTCACAGAAACTTGGCTGAGTCCAGATGTCCCGAATCACGCAATAGAACCGGCAGACCACTTCTTCGTTCTCCGCAAGGACCGGACGGCAGAAGAGTCACTAAAGAAGAAAGGAGGCAGCATTGCCTTCATGATAAACAAGGAGTGGTGCGATTTAGGCAACACAAAGGAACTGTCTAACCACTGCTCCCCAGACCTGGAGTTTATCACGATAAAATGTCGACCCTTCTTCCTCCCAAGAGAGTTAACGTCCATCATCCTCATCGGAGTGTACATTCCACCACACGCGAACACTGGGGTCGCACTTTCAAAACTTCACGACGAGGTAAACAAACTCCAGACAGCTAATGTTGACGCTGCCATTTTGGTTCTGGGCGATTTCAACAGCGCGCGTCTTAAAAAGGTGTTGCCGAATTTCTATCAGCATGTGACCTGTCCCACCAGAGGCGAGAACATATTAGACCATGTATACTCGCAATTTAAGAATGGGTACAAGTCACAGGCTCTTAGTCCATTCGGTAAAAGCGATCACGCCGCCATCTTTCTTTTGCCAAAGTACAAACAAAGTCTCAAGCGAACGCCGGTGGTCTCGCGAGAGGTTAAGCGTTGGGCCGTGACGTCAGAGGAGTCACTCCAAGCTGCACTTGGATGCACAGACTGGAGTGTATTCCGTGATAACACAGCCAATATTAACGAATACACCGAAACGGTGATTGACTATGTCTGTACTCTGGTAGAAGAAACAATCCCCTCCACCAAAATTAAAATCTACCCAAATCAAAAGCCCTCGGTAGACAAATCCGTCCGTGAGGCTCTGAAAGTGCGCACATCAGCATACAACACCGGGCTGGTGACAGGCAACATGGAAGAACACAAGATGGCAAGATACAACGTCAGGAGAGCAGTAATAGAGGCAAAACGGCGTTACAGGGATAAAGTTGAACAGGCTGACTCTAGAGGCATGTGGCAGGGCCTCAGAACAATGACAGACTACAAAGGCACCCCCCTCAAACTGAACAGTGACATCTCCTTAGCAAATGATCTCAATTCCTTCTATGCGAGGTTTGAGGCTGTGAATAACAACACCAGCCTACAAACCACGGCAATGGGGGGGGGGGGGGTCTGCTGATGGAGACTCAGTGTTCAGGGTAACAGAGCATGAGGTGAGACGGATCTTTAAAAAAGTGAATATCAGGAAGGCAGCAGGACCGGACGGCATCCCCGGCCGCGTCCTAAAAGTCTGTGCCGACCAACTGGCCCCGGTATTCACTGACATCTTCAACCTGTCCTTGGAACAGGCTGTCATCCCCACCTGTCTGAAGAAATCCACCATCATCCCTGTACCCAAAAAATCTACGCCCGCTTGCCTCAACGACTACCGCCCTGTAGCCCTCACCTCCATAGCCATGAAGTGCTTTGAGAAGCTAGTGAAGGGCTACATCTGTTCCTCCCTCCCCATCAACCTGGACCCTCTGCAATTTGCATATCGCCCCAACAGGTCCACGGAGGACGCCATAGCCCATGTGCTGCACACAGCAGCATCACACCTGGACAAGAGGCAGGGGAACTATGTGAGAATGCTGTTCATCGACTACAGCTCAGCATTCAATAACATAGTCCCCTCCAAAGTCATAGCCAAGCTCAGGGACCTGGGCTTGAACTATGACCTCTGCCAGTGGGTCTTGGACTTCCTGACGGGCAGACCCCAGGTGGTAAGAGCCGGCAACTGCACCTCCTCATCCATCACGCTCAACATAGGGGCCCCCCAGGGCTGTGTTCTGAGCCCCCTCCTCTACTCCCTGTACACACATGACTGCGTAGCACAGCGGAACAACAACACCATCATCAAATTTGCTGATGACACAGTAGTGGTGGGCCTGATCTCTGCCAACGACGAAAGGGCCTACCTGGAAGAGGTAGAGAACCTGTCACAGTGGTGTCAGGAGAACTGCCTCTCCCTGAACGTCAGCAAAACAAAAGAGATGATTGTGGACTTCAGGAGGTCGGGGGTCAAGGACTACAGCCCCCTCAGCATCGACGGGGCACCGGTTGAGAGAGTGAACAGTTTCAAGTACCTCGGAGCCCACATATCCGAGGACTTGACATGGACCACACACATTGACAGTGTTGTGAAGAAGGCACGACAACGCCTCTACTTCCTCAGGCGCCTAAGGAAGTTCCAAGTCAGTCAGAAGATCCTTAGGAACTTCTACTCATGTACAATAGAGAGCATCCTGACCGGCAACATCACCTCCTGGTTTGGGAATAGCACTGCACAAGACCGTAGCAGACTACAAAGAGTGACACGTTCAGCCGAACGCACAATTGGAGGGGGGCTTCCCACCCTCCAGAACATTTACAACAAGCGGTGCAAGGGGAAGGCTAAGAGAATTATTAAGGACTCGAGCCACCCGAACAACTGCCTCTTTGAACTGCTGCGGTCAGGCAAGCGATACCGGAGTCTTAAGGCGAGCACAGAAAGACTCAGAAGAAGCTTCTATCCCCAGGCCATCAGGCTGCTAAACGAACAATAATCACTATGCAACAACCATCAAATGCACACAGCACACACACCCACACGCACACACTCACTCAAACAAACAACACACTGCAGCACCCACTCTCCACACTTTAGATCACACAAACACACTTACACTTTATATTTATTGATAAAGGATTTGCACTACAACTCGTACACCTACTGTGAATTGTACCTAAATTGCACCTCGTCCCATTTCTCCATTTCTGCCTTGCACTATATAGTATTGTATATTAGTACACTGCACAGTATTGTATATTGTATGGTAACTACGTCTATTCTGCATCGAACATTGTACATATGTCTAAACTGAACACTGTGACCTCATTTTTTTTACTTCTAATTTTACTATGTTATTTTATTTCATACTTATCTTGTCTTGCACAGTCTCTGGAGCGCAACAGTAAGAAGCATTTTGTATAAAAGTATTCTGTACTTCTGTATGACAACTATTAAAGAAACTTGAAACTTGAAACTTGAAACTTAAATCGAGCAGGAAATGGTCTGAGCTGAATAGGACCTTAAGCAATAGGACCTTCTCTGTCCAACTTGGCGACTTCACTTCCTCTGTGGCCCCCCTCACCTGCGGGGTGCCCCAAGGCTCGATATTGGGTCCCACTCTCTTCCTCCTAGATATACTCCCCCTAGGCCAGATCTTGGCAAAACATAACATCTCATTCCATTGCTTCGCCAATGACGTGCAGGTCTACCTCCCCTTAAAACCCACCCAAGGGAAAACAATAAAACCACTACTTGACTGCCTGGCAGAAATCAAGTGCTGGATGTCTGAAAACTCCCTGACACTAAATGAAGGGAAAACTGAGGTCATTGTTTTTAATAGTGCCCCCCCGGCCCCCCTCATTGACACACTTGTTCCCCTGGGTCCAAACCTCTCCACCTCTGTCAGGAACCTCGGGGTCATCTTCGACAGCAATTTAAAATTTTACAAACAGGTCAGTGCCGTAGTCAAAAACAGTTTTTACCACCTTAGACTCCTGGCGAAGACAAAGGCATACCTCTCCCAAAGTAACCTAGAGACGGTGATACATGCCTTTGTCACCACTCACCTCGACTACTGCAATGCCCTTTACACGGGCATCGACAAATCCCTGCTTCGCCGCCTGCAACTGGTGCAGAACGCCAGTTTGTTTTGGCGCCTCCTCACCAAAACAAAAAAAATTAACACATCAGCCCAGTTTTGGCCTCGCTCCACTGGCTGCCTGTTCGCTTTAGGATCGATTTTAAATTAGCCCTAAATGTTTTTAAATCACTAAATGGCACGGCTCCTCCCTACCTGTCTGAGCTTTTGCACCGCCACACCCCCCACCGATCCCTCAGATTAGCTGACCAGCTGCTATTGGTGGTGCCTAGAACTAGGCTCAAGACTAGGGGAGACAGAGCTTTCTCCACTGCAGCGCCTAGATTGTGGAACAGCCTCCCCCTCAGCGTACGGACCGCCCAGACCGTGCAGGCTTTTAAATCACTTTTAAAAACCTACCTGTTCTCCTTGGCCTTCCCCCCCACTTAATCACTACTAGACCCCTGTCCCTTCTATCCTCTTTGTTTTACTGTGCCCTACCTGTTTTTATTACTTTCATTGCTTTACGATGTTTTTAATCTTATATCTTGCATCATGTTATTTTGTTTTTATTACTTTCATTGCTTTACTATGTTTTTAATCTTATATCTTGCATCACATTATTTTGTTTTTATCAACCTGCCTGTGAAGCACTTTGGTGCCAGCTGCCGCTGCCTGGAAATGTGCTATATAAATAAAATTTACTTGACTTGACTTGAATGAGAGCAATCCGCCAATATGGTATTTAGACACAAAAACACATTGATACTAACTCCTATTACTATAATACAATGCTAGAGACTGAAAAATGACATTTATAATGCATGTCACCTATATAGTTTATTCAAATAAACTTTTAAAATTCTAAAAACTCTCAGAATTTTCAATGACAACCACATTAGCATTTAAAAAATGTTTGAAAATATGGAAAAACTCAATTCAACTGAGACTGGTACACTTCCCGATGGTCCCGGATGCGGTCTCTAGTGGCGCTATTAGTTAGAAAATGTGTCTCCTCATTGAATAGGGGCTCAGAGGATCCCCCTGGGTGGACTGTTCTCCCAGTCACCATTACCATCATTGATATTTCATCCTCTGTGGAGTGGATGTCATTCCTGATGACATCCCGGGTTTGAGTCTTTTGTAGTCTGGTTTCTGGCTTTGTCTAATGCATTAATCATATACTGTCAATGTACTAAAAGGACCCCCCCCCCTGAGGCAGCTGGTCAGAGCTAACTGGTAATTACAGAAAGAGGAACTTCTCATAGGGTCTGCAAATACTTTATATATGTATATGTGTGTTGTATCTGATATAGAACTGGTAGTAAAACACTTAATAACTGCTTAAAATATGATATAAAGAGTTAAGAACATAACATTACAGATTGATTGAAACTAGACTTGATGACTTGAATACAAAATGTGATATGTACTAAAGGAGGATGGAAGCTCCAAGCTTCTCTCATCACTTCTTGTTAATATCATTGGAGCAAACTTAGTAAATATAACATAATTTATAATCAATACACCCTATTTGGATACAGTTAAATAAAGCCCAGTCGGTGAGACTATTTTTAGAGAAACCCTTTAAGAATTCCTGTGAAAACTACTACTAGGAGGTCAGAGGGAGCTGAGAACAGGTGTGGCCATGCAAGTTCTCAGAAAAGGGCCACATCAGCAAATCGAGCAAGCATCTCCATTGGATTAGGAGATGAAAGCCAATCATCTTTGGGGTAGTCTGAGGATTCGCCTGTTCCCTGGACCTTTGTTCCCTGTCTCCTCACCTCACCAGCCCCCACCTTTGGACTTTCCCTGTCTACTCTCCTCAACAGCCCCCACCCTTGCGATGTTTTACTTACCTCTACTCTTCACCAGCCCCCACCCTTGGACTACCTTTCACAGCTGTCATAGTTTATGATTAGCGCCCCAGAGGGCTTTAAATACCTGGACCTCCCCTCCAGTCCTTGTCGGGTCGTTTTGTATGCTGGTTCTGTGTTCTGGACTCTGTATCTTTATCTGTGTTCAGTGTTCATGGAGTCCTGGACGTTACCATCACCTGCCGCGTCTCCGGCGTGAGACGTCGACGTGCCAGCCATCACCACCTGTCGCCGTTTGCCTGGAGTGGGACACCGTCTGCGCTCTCTAATTCTCTACGGGAGGTTTTCCAGTGTTCCCACTCCAGACGTCAAGCCGGCGCGCATCGCTTCCTATTTCCACGGGAGGATGCGTCTCTTCGCCCCGGTCCCCTGGGACCCCGGTGTTCTGCGCTGCCCGTCTACAGCTTCCGAGGAGGATCTCCGTGCCAGGCCTGGAGTGGGGTTCCCACTCCAGACGTCAAGCCGGCACGCTCCCACTCCAGACGTCAAGCCGGCGCGCTCCCACTCCAGACGTCAAGCCGGCGCGCTCCCACTCCAGACGTCAAGCCGGCGCGCATCGCTTCCTAGTTCCACGGGAGGATGCGTCTCTTCGCCCCGGTCCCCTGGGACCCCTGTGTTCTGCGCTGCCCGTCTGCAGCATCCGAGGAAGATCTCCGTGCCAGGCCTCCGCCGTCGGAACCCTGTCATCTCTGTAAGCAGCTGGCCCTCGCCCTGTCCAAGGCCTTAACCCTGTTCTCTGT
The DNA here is from genome assembly GCF_963971535.1 of Notolepis coatsorum. NCBI lineage: Eukaryota > Metazoa > Chordata > Actinopteri > Aulopiformes > Paralepididae > Notolepis > Notolepis coatsorum. The sequence continues at coordinate 36,668,842 of NC_140172.1, forward strand.
CCCTGTCTCCAGCCCGCCTCTCCGGGCCTCTGTCCCTGTCCCCCTCTCCAGTGCCCCTGGTCCTGGTCCTTGACATTTTGCCCTGGCCCTGTCCCTTAGCCTTAGTCCCTTAGCCTGTTTGCCTCTTAAAGGCACAGTGCCGCATTTTCCCTATTTTCTTTGACTCCAGTGTTTTTTGTGTTCTCCCTTAAAGGGACAGTGCCGCCTTTTGTTATGTAATGAATAAATGCCCTGTTTTGGCTTACTCTCATACCTGTCTTGTGTTGTGCGATTGGGGTCGGTTACAAACCATAACAGGTAGAGAATAGGAAAAGGTGGGGTGTCATTGTATTAGTATTAAGGCTGTCAAAGTTAATGCGGTATTAACGCGTTATCGCCCGATTCTATTAATGCCACTATTGTTTTTAACTCAAGTTATATATATATTTTGTTTAACTTTTTTTTATTTTTTATTAGACTTCACTCAGGTGTATTATTGATACTCTCATTGATACTATGTTTGTTTCTGACTCAAAGTGTGTGTGTGTGCGTGTGTGTGTGTGTGTGTGTGTGTGTGTGTGTGTGTGTGTGTGTGTGTGTGTGTGTGTGTGTGTGTGTGTGTGTGTGTGTGTGTGTGGTGTGTGTGTGTGTGTGTGTGTGTGTGTGTGTGTGTGTGTGTGAGAGAGATAGAGAGGGGGGGTGAGAGATGAGGGAAGGGGCAAGAGAGAAAGAGAGCTGGGAGAGTTCTCAGCCCTTGTGTGGGTTAATGTAACAAGTTCCTAACGTTTTCTTTCCCCTATTATTTCATGCACTTTATTCATTGTTTTAAATTATTATTTTCTTTTAAGTTATTTTGTGCATCACTCTGTTTTGAATTTGATGCAAATTTGCAACGCATGAGGGTCATCCTTTTGTGTTAAATGGCTGCATAAAGCAAGCATTTGTTGACTCTCATGTTGATAAGAGTATTAAAACTTGAAAAATATCAGTTTATGGTCAAAAAAAGAAAATGCGATTAAATTGCAATTAATCGCGAGTTAACTATACACAATCATGCGATTAATCAAGTTAAATATTTCAATCGATTGACAGCACTAATTAGTATATAAGGCTGGACACGGGAGGAGGAGGCTCTCTTCTTCCACCAGGGCGATGCACAGACTGAGGAACCATGACATTCAGAACCATGCTGCATGCTATATTTCGTGAGTATAATGGGGCCATAGGCCAGTACATGTTCTCTAACATTGTATGTGACTGGGGAAATATGATGTATTGTGCCATTGAGGCAGAGTACCAGCTATATAAGGACTGGGCCGTTCTGTGAATGATTACCTTTGAAATGTCTGTTTTCCACTGAACCATCATATTTCAATTAAACCTTTGATTAATTAAGTACTTCTGGACATCTATTATTCACACTCTCTGAAAGATCATCTTCTCTTCTCTTCAACCCATTGTCAGAAATATTATACAACAATAGTAAATGTGTTTATAGGTCCCACATTCTGGCCTCTGAAGTTGATAATGTCAATTTAATTTGGGCGTTACAGGGTTGTGTAATCAAGCATAGACAGATACTCTCTCCAGTTCCAAACTCTCACTCTAGTGTAGAAGAATGAGTGGTGCCTTCCTGCGTCTGTTTGGTCATTCTATCACTGGGATGCTGTTTGTACCAACGACCACCAGTGTTTTGCAATTGAAACAGCTGTCATAGCCATACGTAATATATTTAAGTTTCGTATCGGCGTAAAAGTAACTAACAATACTTGTAGTGGGGTGCTAGTGCACTCACCGCTAGAACAAGCCACCCACCCTGATAAAAACACAGCCTTGCACGGGCAAGGCTAAGAGAATCATTAAAGACTCCAGTCACCCGAACAACTGCCTCTTTGAACTGCTGCGGTCAGGCAAGCGATACCGGAGTCTCAAGGCGAGCACAGAAAGACTCAGAAGAAGCTTCTATCCCCAGGCCATCAGGCTGCTAAACGAACAATGAATGAACACTACACAACAACAACCACCAAACGCACATAGCACACACATCCACACGCACACACTCACTTTAAACAAACACACTGTAGCACCCACTCCACACACTTTATAGCACACACCCACTTTAAACAAACACACTGTAGCACCCACTCCCCACACTTTATATTTATTGATGAAGGATTGCACTACAACTCGTACACCTTACTGTAAATCGTACCTAAAATTGTACCTCATCCCATTTCTGCTTTGCACTAGATAGTACTGTACATTAGTACACTGCATAGTATTGTGTATTGTATATTATATGGTAACTCAGAACATTGTACATATGTCTATACCGAACACTGTGACCTCATTTTTCTTCTTCTAAATTACATGCTATATTATGTTATTTGATACTATCTTGTCTAGCACAGTCTCTGGAGCGTAACAGTAAGAAGCATTTTGTATGAAAGTATTCTGTACTTCTGTATGACAACTATTAAAGAACTTGAACAATACTATCATGATGGTTTGTTTTAACGTTAACATAGAAAGTTAGGGTTTGATTGATTGATTGAAAACTTTATTAACAGATTGCAGAATGGGTACAATACAGTACAGCTCAATACACACAATTGTTAAGGGGATGCAGACCAGAGAAAGACTTTCGTCTTGTTTACATCAGGGTCCCCCATTTTCAATTCATCAGGAGATCCGTCTTCACCTCCCGCTGCCTCCACCGCTCCAAATGTATCATCAAGAACCAGTCTCACCCAGCACATCACCTCTTTCAGCTCCTTCCCTCAGGGAGGAGATACCGGTCCATACATGCCAAGAGTACAAGATTTAAGAACAGCTTTTTCCCCCATGCAGTCAGACTGTTAAATGCTCATTGACTGTCCCCTCACGTGCACCATGCACTTACCTGGACCTGATAATCACTGATTACCACCCATCATGCACTTTATTATTTAAAATATTCTGTTATGTACAGTGTTATATGTGTTATGTGTTCATGTATGTATATATTGTATATTGTACTACGGTCTGTGGGAGCTCCCCTGAAATTTCGTTGTATACTGTGCAATGATAATTAAAAGTCTATTCTATATATGACATACATGACATACAGATAGACAGTACTGCTACATCTATAGATTTATGACATACCAGATTTGCAAATACAGTACGTTTTGTGATACAAAAAGAGTCCAGAAAGAGAGTACATACATTTGACGTAAAAACTGTACATTGGAGGAGGTTGGGTGGGGTTTGGTGGGGGGGGGGGGGGGGGGGGGGGGGGGGGGGGTTGGGTAGGAGGGGTTGGGGGGGGGGGGGCACTGTACAACTGTACAAGCAAAACTGTACATTGGAATATTGACAAAACCATACTAGGTAATTTACTGTACATTGGAGGGGGTTGTGTTAGGACATTTATAGGGGCCAGTTTCGAATTGCAGTCTCCCGTAGGTGTTCTTTGAGAGTGTTTTGAAAGTGGGTAGTGATTCACATTCCTTTACAGCTTTAGATAGGGCGTTCCACATTGATGTGGCATAATTGCGAAACGTGTTTAGTCCCTTGTTTGAGCCGAATCTGGGTTTAACATGATTTGTGGAGCTCCCTCTGGTGTTGTGATCGTGGTATTCACTGACCTTTGGGAAGTATTTTGACATGTACATGGGTACCTTGGTCGTGTAGTGTATCTTGTAGACCAGGCCCATTGCAAGTTGCTGTACTCTGTCGTCTACTCTAAGCCATCCTAGGTTGTCAAAGTGGGCAGGGGTGAGATGGGTTCTAGGAGTAAGGTCAAGCAGTAGTCTGACCAGTTTGTTTTGAGATGTTTGTAATTTTGTTTTAGCGCCTTTGAGGTGCTTTGGTACCATGAGGTGCAAGCATAGTCGTAGTACCCTTGAATGAGTGCTCCTGCTAGAGTCTTCAGGGTATTCTTGTTTACCACAGAGGAGATCCGGTACAAGAATCGAGTTCGTTGGTTGACTTTTTTTATTACATTGCATGCCATTTTGTCACAGGAAAGATTAGCCTCTAGGATGGAACCCAGGTAGGTAATTTCATCTTTCCTTGTGACAATATTTTCACCCACTGTAACTGAGAAGCCGTCGGTCTTGCTGAGTTTGTTATTTGAACCGAAGAGAATGGACTCTGTTTTGCCCATGTGTAATGATAGTTTGTTATCAGCGAGCCATATGCAGATTTTGCCTAGTTCCGAGCTGAGGGTTTTTTCAACCTGTAACTTGTTCTTGTCAGAGACCAGCAGGGCTGAGTCGTCCGCAAACAGGAACAAGTTGCAGTCACAAGCTGACGACATGTCATTTGCATAAATTAGGAACAGTAGCGGTCCTAGTATGCTTCCTTGTGGAACACCACAGCTCACTGTGGGGGGGGGGGGGATAGGGTACCGTTTACCTCCACCATCTGTTCCCTCCCCTCAAGGTAGGATTGCATCCAGCTCACTGATAGACTATCAAAACCAATTGCTTTTAGCTTGTCAATCAGAATGGAGTGATTGACAGTGTCGAAGGCCTTTTGTAGGTCCAGCATGACCATGCCGCAGGGTTCAGGTTAGGGCTAGGGTTAAGGTTAGTTTAAGGTAGCAGTGTGGTTAGGTTAAGGTTATGGTTAGTTTAAGGTAACAGTGTGGTTAAGGTTAGGGTTAGGATTATGGTTATGTTTGTGGTTAAATTTAGGGTTTGGGCGAGGCTATCAGAAAAGTGTGTCTCAGTAGTCTTGAGCAGCCTGATCTTGCTTAGTATTGTGAACGAACCATCATCATAGTATTGCTGTGTTTGTATCAGGGTGGCTGGCTTGGTCTAGTGGTGAGTGCACTTGCTTCCCACCACCAGTGTTAATTTTTTTGACTAAATTGATGACGAAAGATGTTCGTCAACAAAGGTTTTTTTCATGACGACAACGAGACGTGACGTCACGTTATTGAAGACCATGTCACGCTAAAGAGACTAAATAGTTTATTAAATATCGTAGACCACAATAGAAGACACAAAAATGTCATTTACAAAAACCAGGACGAAATTTCTCTTCATGTATGTTGATATTGTTGACTAAAACAAGACGAGACAAAATAATTAAAACTTTTCTCAATGCCATCGTCCCAAGTTGAGCAGTGTGACGGGGAGCTCCGTTATTAGCACTAGCTGGAGCTATTTGAAAAGCTAGTTTTACCTTAACGTTACCTTGGCTAAAGTTGGGACTATTCATAATCCAGCTGCAGACCTGCAAGCAAAGTACAGCAAGTTGGCAAAGGAGTATTCCAAGGTAAATCACTTGTTCACCAGTAACGTTACATTGTTTCCATCTAGCTTGCGTTAGCTAGTGGCTAAGCTAGCTCACGCTAATGTGGCTAACTGATCGACCTCTCTCGCACACAATTAGGGTTGCCACCCGTCCCTTAAAATACGGAATCGTCCCATAATTGGAAACTAAAAGACGTGTTCCGTATTGAACTGATACGGGACGCCCTTTGTCCCGTATTTTAAGGTTGCCAGTTTAGTGAGAGAAATGAGCCAGCCGAAAAGCAAAAGTGTGTCTAAAAGTTGCGGAAAATAAACAGACATGGCAACTCGGGTATGGTGGGCGTGCGCTCAGCAGCTCACCGACCAATGAGAATTAGCACTTTCACATTGCTAGGAAGAGTTCTGTGCCGTTGTGCCAATCAGAGAGTCTGTGCGCTGCGTGATTTATTTTCAAAGTCGCTTTGAAATGATTGTCTACAGCAGACACTACTCCACCACGTCCTAAAAAGACAAAACGCCCCCAGAAGTACAGACCTGAGTGGGACGAGGCAAACCTCTGACGTGATAGTCAGTGGAGATGTTTACAAAGCAAACTGCAAAGTATGTAGGTAGGGGTGTGTTTTCTGTGGCGCATTGTGGACTGACTGACATCAGACAGCATGCATCAGAATGAATGAATGAATGAAAACTTTATTTAACAGATTGCAGAATGGGTACAATACAGTACGGCTCAATACACACAATTGTTAAGGGGATGCAGACCTGAGAAAGACGTTTGTCTTGTTTACATCAGGGTCCCCCATTTTCAATTCAGTGACATTTATGACATACAACATAATATGACATCATGACATTTATGGCATAGGGACATACATTTGTGACATATACGATATGCAAATATACAGTACTGTGTTACCCATAGATCCTGAGTATATACATATGATGGGGAGGAGACTGTACATTAGGAGGGGGTGGGTGGGTGGGAGAGAAATATACATACGGTGGGGAAGAGACTGTACAGGTCTCACAAAGGTGATTTGTGTTCTTCAAACGTATTCCATGTATTAATGCGTTAGACAATTCCACATTGGAAAGTTACTATATACAAACATGAGAACAATGTGTGTCGTGGTAAACAGAAATTATACCAATCAGTATACCCCATAGCTGCCAGTCTACAACTGCCCTGCACTGTAATCATAATACCAACCTCATCCATAGTCGTACGGTTTACAGACCTGTATGATTAGCCATGTGCAAGAATACTGTATTTGCAGTTGCATTTACCAACCTCTGTACTGTGCAATGACAATACATTTTAATATAATACAATGATTGTACCGTGTTCTATGGTTAGCCTTGTTGTTGGATATGTTGTATGCTATTGTACATGTGTTATCATGTTACATTTTGTTACAGCCATGTTCTTGCATTTCTTATTTGTACAGTCTATGGCTGATCACCATGTACAATTCCTGTATACAATTAGATTATCCTTTATTAATCCCCTTGGGGAAATTGTCAAAGCAGCATGGGGGGGGGGGGGGGGGGGGGTGCAATCAGGAGAACAACATTCCCGAAATATCAGAACGCAAAGGACACAAGCACAGGTTTCACAGTTCTTCATGGCTGAAACATCTCCTGAGATTGATTCGGTATGGGATATTACATCTTATTTATCTGGTTGTGTTTTTAACTAGATGTCAGTATTTCTATTTACCTGCCGGAGCCTACTCTTCTTTGCACTTTATTTTTTATTAATCTTTTAATTTGGGTCACACAAGTGTTTCATTGTAATATAAATTGTCCTCTTTCAGTAAAAGTGTTCCCAGGCTTTGTTTTTACAGCACTTTATATGCATACAGTATTATGCTCAAGTTGAAGCTATAGTTCAGCCAATTTATTTAAACAATGTTAAATGCAAATAAAGCACTTTAAACTTTAAGTATAACTAAATGCTTTCTTGACTATATATAGTAACTGTTCCAAAATGCATAGATTTCTATGTATTTTAGGGGTTTGGGGGGCTAGCTCTTTTTAATATAAATGTCATAGATTGTTTTATTTAGATTTCTATGCATTTCAGGAGTATGGGGGGCTGGCTCCCCCAAATAATTAAATAACATAACCCTAACCCTAACCCTAAAACCCAAATAAAGTAAAGAAATAAATAGTGACAAAATCCGGCCATTTTCGGCCCAAAAAAACGCCCCAAAACCGCCCAAAAGATTTTCTCGCTCGATGATAGGTATCCCTTATTTCTACTGGTCAAAGGTGGCAGAAGGTGGCTCTTTAAGAAGCACTGCACTTTGAACAAGCTATATGCCTAATCACACACGGCCCGCTAACCACCCTCTCAAATAGGCACTGCAATTAGACAACAGCTCAACTGCAACAATAACTAATTACGGAATACTAATTACCCCTCCCTCTCGCTTTCCCCTGTCACCCTTCAATCGGTCACAATATATATAAAATATATCGGCCTGAGCTATGCAATAGGGGCATATATTAACTAAAGGCTAATATGCCGATTACATTAGGAGACACGATATAAATACAGGATAAAGTACACGATATACAATACACAATACAATATAAAATGTGCAGTACAAAATTGTATGAGTGGACTTAACTCGCCCTCGCGGCGCGACCCTCCCGGGGGGTCTGTTCTTTGGACACCGTCCAACGCTCCGGGAAAACGACTCAGTTGACGGCGTGTACACCAGGTTGTGGCTTTTACCCTGGCAGTCAGACTCGCATTCGCAAGAACGTTCGAGTGTAGCGTTATGGGGGCTAGATACAGCAGCACCCTCTATTTCCCGGTCCCTCGTATAGCTCCAGGAGGATAGGCCTCACCTCCTATCACTATACAGAACCTGTGCCCGCCCGCTGTCTTTTCTTCGTCGCCGGTGGTCCTACCTAACCACGATCGACCCCTCCCCCCTGGAATCCTAACAGGGTGCTGGTACCAAATGTAGCAAGGTGCTCCGACCCTGATCCCCGAGTCCCACTGGCTTTTGAATAGTCTCAGCGTCTCCTCCCGACCACAATCAGTCACACCTGCGGGTTCAATCATGACCCGATTGAGTCCCTGCTCCTGACGTCATCATTCATTATTCGGGCTAATTTATATCACAATACGTTACTTGGCTATAACATACTTTTCCTGTGGTCAAATAGTACTTTATTTACATTTTCTGATGAGACTGTCAGCGAGGGCAAATTAGCCTTATCATAAATGACACAGTGATAGAGTGATAGACAGGAGTCCAAGGATTTAAGGGTTGAGGCTGCAGCATGCCTATAAATTACATCACCTTAGTCCAATGGTGAAATCTGCTTCGACAGCTCTCTTCCCACTAATCAAAGGAAAGCTGGTTTTGTTTCTGTATAGTTCACACAACATGGAGGAAAAATAAAAGGCTCATGGCAATGTAACTCACTCACTTTCAATCATCACCACACTCAACCTATTGCGTGCTTCAGTCTCGAGTTACAAGACGAAATATCCAGTAATTTGACAAGCAGGACCACGTCCGGTTGTAAACGGTCCTGAACTGACCAGTCACCGCTGATGGTGAAAATTATTGACCACCGTTGTAGCCAAGGAGCGTCTGCTCCGAAAGAGATCCCAGACGAGCGCCGATTGCAACGAGAAGGGGGCAGAAGAAGACCAACAACTTCTTTGTTTTGACTCGCAGAATGGAAGCGGACGGCCATTTTGGATACGCTGAATTATTGCGGTACACACATTACAAAAACCATTGTAAAACACAATTTTTTTTTATAAACTGGACCTGTATGACTATAAGACTTCAGGCTATATGGAACCGTTATATTTTCCAGCTCCTACCCTTCAGCTGGAACCCAAAAACAGGCATCTGGCAACAAGTCAACACAAAAGTAAGGAGCATTTTATTTCAGTGTGTTCAAACCTCTGTTTCTCTATTACATTAGCACTCAAAGTGATTTTTCTTTATTGTGTAAGAAACTTCAGAATGTTACCTTTCAAATGTGCTATAAGTATAATATAAGTCAAATAAATCGCAAATTACGTTTAAATAATTATAATAAAAAAAAATACGACAATATTTGTATGATTAAAAATGTGGTTTTACATTTACAGTTATCCAACAGCGATTAATTGCGTGGATGTAGGATGAATAAAGCCTTACATTTGACTTACTTGATTTTGTCACTATTATTAGATACAGTTTGCAATTTCTCTCTATCACTTCAATAATACTCAAACAAGGGTGTCAGGGAATTGTACGTTTTATTTGGGCCAGGGTAACCACAAGCGCTTCCATCACCACCACAGTCCTGGCTGTTGGCGACCCTCTCCTGGCTGTCCAGTATCACCTGGACCATGTTGCCACCGGCACTGGGTGCACGTGTGGCATCGCTGGTGGACGGTCGAGCTGAGCTGGACGGGGGCAGCGCTGGTGGACGGGGGGGGGGCAGCGCTGGTGGGGTGGGGGGGCAGCACTGGTGGACGGGGGGCAGTGCTGGTGTATGGCGGGGCAGCACTGGTGGACAGTCGGGCTGAGGGGGCAGCGTTGGTGTACGGTTGGGCTGAGGGGGCATGTTCTACAGTATGCCTTACTACTATAGGGTCTTTATACCTGTATCACTGTACATATTAATACTACAACTCTGTACATGCATCCAGGCACGTGCACACATAGGGGTGAAGGGGTGCCCGGGCACCTGCCTTTTTCATTTTTCATTAGAAAGTGCCCTTTTTATGCCACCCTCTTTTTTTTTTTTTTTTTTTTTTTTTTTTTTTTTACTGTTGCACATATAGATATACTGCCCTGCCCTTCCAAATGAAAGATGTCACGATAGAATCTAAATATTAGGTAAAGAAAGAGAGAGAAATGCCACCCCTCCTCCTGGAAGGACCTATTATTTACGCATAGCACGTGGGTGGGTGATGATGAGATGATGTAAACCGCGCGCCGGGCCAGCAGTGCACTGAACACGAAATTGATATCCAGCTGTTGTTGAGCTCACACTCGAGTCGAGACCTCTTTTTTTACAGTTACTATTTCAACTAAAACAAAGCAAGAGTACACTTCATCAGGTAAGGTATTTGCCCAACAAAATAAAATGTCGGGTTTGCAGTGCACTGTATATTTCGGGCATGCATTGCCTTGTGAAGTTGTGATTGTCCATGCTTTTCTCTCATGCAATCAGGCGGCAGGCAGGCTAGAAGTGGCAACACTGCACTTCCCCCATATACTACATTTCTTATTATTCATACCGCGGTGGGCGGTGGCATTGCATTATCTCTTTACTTCATGCTTTAACACATTCTCATCTCACCGCCTCACTTGCAAGATGCGCGGCTCTCGTGAAACACGTCGCCAGATCACCCCTCCCCAGCCCCTCCCTGTCTGCTGCTAGTGCTAGGAAAATCACACAGCATACTCTCTCTCTCTCTCTCTCTCTCTCTCACTCTCTCTCTCTCTCTCTCTCTCTCTCTCTCTCTCTCTCTCTCTCTCTCTCTCTCTCTCTCCCCCTCTCTCTCTCTCTCTCTCTCTCTCTCTCTCTCTCTCTCTCTCTCTCTCTCTCTCTCTCTCTCTCTCTCTCTCTCTCTCTCTCTCTCTCTCTCTCTCTCTCTCTCTCTCTCTCTCTCTCTCTCTCTCTCTCTCTCTCTCTCTCTCTCGCTCTCTCTCTTGCTCTCTCAACACAGCGTGTTAATTTCGGCATGCCGCCCGCAGCTGTTGGTCTGGAGCGCATATTGTGTTATTAAAGGGACACTATGTAGTTTTGGTGACATCTATTGGTGAAACTGAATGTACCATAGACTTGTATTAACCCCAAAAATCGGGCTTGCGCGCTGTGCGCGCTCGCATTGCATTTAATAATTGATGCCCCTTTCTCCTTTTGGGCACCTGCCTTTCTAAAGTCCTGTGCACGTCCCTGCATGCATCTGATGAGCACTATTATTCAGTAGTATTTATATATTTTATACCCAGTATATGTTACTATTGCACTTTACAGCATGGCTACATGAGTAGAGCTCCGGACTCATGATCGGAAGATGACCGGTTCGAGGTGTTGTTGTCCAGCCGGGGGCACTCTGTCCTCTGGACTAGTCAGTAACAATGCCCCTGTTACAGTGATAGGGACACCGTACAGCTGCGAGTGCCATCCTTTGGATGAGATGCTAAACCGAGGTCCTGACTGAATTAGGTCGTTACAGAACCCAGGGCGCTTATCGCAAAGAGTAGGGGGTTCCCCGACGTTCCTGGCCAAATTCCCAATCAGGTCTCTGACATCAAGGCCACCTAATCATCCCTTCCCCTTAATTGGCTGATATCAATCCCTGTCACCTGAGCCGTTCAGCCATTGTGTAGTGTGATGTGTGCCTGGTGCCAGTGTATGGCAGCCATTGAGCCTGCACTGTAAACAAATTTAAACGTTTTTTCACAGGAAATTCACTGTATTATTTTACAGATTACCTTTCTTTTTCTACTTTAAGTGTAAATACCATAAACATACAGTAAATTACCTTTTATCAAAATATTAACCATTAAATAAAGGTTGTAATCTGTAAATGTATTTGATTTTACTGTAATTTGACAGTAAGTACTTGTAACCATTGATGCCAGACATTTACCGTTTTCTTGCAGCACGTTCATTTGAACGTGGCCTGATAGTGGCGCTATAGAGGAAAGGTGATGGGGTCATCAAAATCAATAGGTTTCTTCCTCTATGGGGTCATATAACTATGCCCTATTTGGCATTTGTGAAATGCACTGCCACTAAAAAAATCTGACCTATCAAGTGTAAAACAAGAAAGCCTAATGTTTTTAGGTTTCATTGGTTCATTGGTTATGCATTACAAAGATTACTGAAGCAATATTCAATGACACGTATAGCCTAGTAAGGGGGTGATCCAATTTTAGCCCCATGTTCTTATCCATTTATAAATGAAAACCTTCTGATTGGGTTGCCCTTAGTCCCAAGTACCAAGTTGGCCCACCCATGCCCACCCACAGCTATGCCACTGGCTGGAACGTGTTTCATACTTCTCACAGTCTGTACAGTCTTTACAGCGTGGACAGCATGCTGCTTGATCTCCGTGAATCACAGGTTGTTTCATAGTAATTACGGTCAGAGTGACTCGAAAAACGGAGTGCACATTCTGTCACCATAGTGACGGCAATCACTGCAATGCGGTCTGTGCATGCTTTATGTCCCTTCCATTGGCCCCATTAACTTCAGCCTAGCCAGCACCACAGTATTATTATACAGAGAGTATTGTTTCCATAACTACTAACGTCACTGTCGCTCCTTCACAATGTTGAAGCTCACAGGTCTCATTGCCATAGAGCCGCCAACCCCAAACAATAACACCTGCAACATTTATGAGTTCATAAACAATAGGCAAGATCTTTCTGATACTTTCCTAATTTTTTCATCAGAAATTCACTCATATCCAACAAAGCATAATACTCCACTTACCTTTCTGTCAGACATCTAGCCATCAATTCAACAAAGTTTCAAAGTTGTAGAGGTCCTAAACTCTGGAACACTTTAAGTTCATCATTGAGGTCAACAACCTCCTTATCTATCTTTAGAAAGCAACTAAAAGGCCATTTAATTTTTATCATACATCATCAAATTATTAAGTTAGTCCTGTGTAACAGCGTTACCTATATGGCTGGTTCTTTTGTTCTTTTTCTTCATTATATATTTTTCATAGTTATTCTCCTCTCCTTTCCGTTCTTTTTTTCTTGTTATTGACTCTTGTTTCTGTGTTTTGATCATGATATATATCCGTGTCTATCTTCCATTTTTTCGTTATAGTGTTTGCCTTATGTCTCTGATCTTGTTTTGAGTTTCTTTTCTTGACCATGTTTACATGTATTTTGTTCATATTTGATGATGGTCATTGATGGGACGGGAGTGGAACTATGTACAAGCCCTTTGGGTTTCGGACCCTCCTATCACTGTTTTTAAATAATGTGCTAAATAAATAAACTAAACTAAACTAAACATGACCATCACAATTCTAGCCTCTACACATCTGAAGATTTTCCAAATAAACGATGACAAAACGTCTCCCTATCCACTCTCACTTTCCCACAACTTACAAGGTCCGGTGGATTACAACAACCCAGCCGAGCTTGAATGATATATGATACAATTAAAACCTTTAGCATGCCGCTCCGGTTCACAATGTTGAGCACGCTAAATAATTTAGCGCCCGGCTCATTATGAATCATTTATCGACCAAATCAGTCCCATCCTCTCTCACGTAATGGGGCCTTCGATATTATGGGGGAGACACTTTCAATCACTGTGTGCTCTCCCTAATTGGGTAAACAATGGCCGGGGCCTGTTAGCAGAAAGATTAACCCATTAGAGAAGCTCCAGACGTAGCTGAACGTATGTACGCTGAGGGGTTCTATGTGATAATGAGAGGGAGCCACACTGATCCGTCACAAAATCAAGATAAAACACAACACCAGGAAGTTGTGTGTGTGTGTGTGATTGTAGTTGTTTGCGGGCAAATCTTGCAAACTACAGGGGCAATGAGCCTAATATTTTTGATGCATAATCATGACTTAATGAGCAAGGATCCTTGTTGTTTTGGTGATGCGAAACCTTTTTGGGACCTGTCCTGTATAGCAATCGAGTGCTTACTCTTCTACTCTGTAAAAAGTACCCAGAAATTATACTTAAGTGAAAGTATGGGTACCGTCTCAAAATCTTACTCAAGTAAAAGTCAGAGTATCTGGCTAAAAACACACTTGAGTAAAAGCAAAAAAGTTTCTACTTTTAAATGTACTTAAAAAGTTAAAGTCAAAACTTTTTTGTATTGTTACTCAGCTGATAGAGTAACTTGTCTGATGTCTGACCTTCCTGATGACTTGTCGTACAGAACTTGTAAGTCGCTTTGGATAAAAGCGTCAGCTAAATGACTAAATGTAAATGTAAATAGACCAGGGGTCTCAAACTCATTCCATCGCGGGCCAAGTTTTCATTTTAACTACACATTGCACCAGGTGAGTTAGTTGAAGAGGTGAGCCAATTAGTGAAATCATCTGCTGGTGTTTAGGCAAGGCTGGAATGAAACCAAACATACACTCGGCCCACAATGGAATGTGTTCTGCGATAGACAATGCTGAAATTAAAGAACAGAGTTTTTAACAGGTGTTTAATAATCAAAGATCCCCAGTCTTGCACAAGGACCAATCAGCATGGGTATGGGCGGATTAATTTTCCATTGATGGGGATTTGATTGGCTGTTTTTAAATAAAGTGCGGCCACAGGATTAATAACGTTAGCGTTAGTTCGGCCAGAGAAACAAATATACTAATTAAAATGGTTGGACCTGCAAGATTTGTACTTTGTAGGTCTGCATTTTATATGTAAGGAGTAAAAAGTATGTTTTTTTTCTCTGAAATGTAATTGAGTAAAAGTACAAGTATAGAAACCTAATAATACTTGAGTAAAGTACAAATCCCCAAAAACAGTACTTAAGTATTGTAACAAAATACAATTACTCAAGTACTTTACACCCCTGGTTTGGCACACACAGGCGGCACAGACAGGCAGCACAGAGAGGTGACACAGGCCAGCAGCACAGACAGGCAGCACAGACAGGCAGCACAGACAAGCAGCACAGAGAGGGAGGAACAGATTAATAAACTATTCACTGCTACTTTATTACTTACTAATTTGGCATTCTCTCTTCCAAATAAGCCACATAACAATCCATTCATGAAAGGAAATCTCACACTTTAGGATCCTCCTCACCCCAGGGCGCGTCTAGTTTTTTACCAACGTATTTCCAGTTCCGCATTCGCGTTCTGCGATCTGATTGGCCACTGACGTTTCTGGTGCAATCTGATTGGCCACTGACGTTTCTGGTCATGTGACATGTGCGCCCAATCGCGTGACGCGCCAATTTCCGCCTCGAACAGCATGCAAACTACCTAACGCCTAGTTTATCACTGGTTAAGCTTAGGCGACTCTTTCGAAGTTGGTTACGGTTAGAGTTTGGAATCAGGGCTGGTGGTCTATCGCCCTGCTCTAAGACAAACTCTAACCTTAACCAACTTCGAAAGAGTGCCTAAGCTTAACCGGTGATAGAAACAGGTGTCACACGATTGGCGCGACCAGAAACGTCAGTGGCCAATCAGATCGCAGAACACGAATGTGGAACTGGAAATCCGTTGGTAAAAGTAATCAGGCCCCCGGGGCATCAGGATATTTAGACCACGTGCCCCAGTATTGATCAGCTGTGCCCCAGTAAACCCCCCCCCCCCCCCCCCCCAAAAAAGGGCATAGTAGGCGTTTCGCAGTCCCGATAATGGAACGTTTGTCCCGCGTCCCGCTGCAACAGAACTTTGTGAGAACAATATCCCGCATTTCAAAGATCATGGTAAAAACAATAATAATTATGTTTTAAATGTTGTTCATTTAATGCGACGTCTGTGTCAAAAACCAATGCGCAGTCGAGCCAAGCAACTCGAGCTGTCAGTGTGGCGCGCAGGTGCGTGATGATGCATGTTTTATGTAGACAGTGGCAATCAGAAAGGTGGAGAAGAAATACAGCCAAAAACAATTAAAGTTAAGCTAGCTAAACAAAACGAGAAAATGGAGCCAACTCCTACGAAAAAAAGACGTTGCTCATACAACAGAGACTGGGAGAAGACATATACATGGCTGAGATCTGTTTTCAGACGATCCGAGTGCAGGATTTGCGAGTAGGGTAAATCTGCAGTGCCGCAGCCCCGAGCTTCACCATCACCCAGGTCAGTGGACTGGGACCTGATTTCAATGTTTACTAAAAAAAAACAAGCTCAATCAAAAGATTCTACATGATTCCAAAATAGTGAAGAAAATTACTTTAGGAAGGACAAAGACATCCTTGCTCCAAAGGCAGTGGGTGATGTTCTCAAGGCCTTAACATCAGACAAACCCCTCCCATTCTCCATACAGACGGATGCATCTAACCTAACCCTAACCTTAAAACTGAAATAAAGTAAAAATAAAAAGAGTTACAAAAATCCGCCCATTTTCGCCCACAACCGTCAAAAAAAATTGCATCCCTAAGTGCCCCCCTGTGCCCCAGTACAGTGCTTGGTCTAGATACGCCCCTTCCCCGGGGATATCCATCATGAACATTAATGGTCTGTTAGAGTGGCATTTAACAATGTCACGTTAACACGATCGCAACAGAAACTAATCCTGGCCATAGAACAGCGCATTGCCCCCATTGAGAACAAAATCCAATGATACGTTTCCAGATCTTGTTTCTTGATATCAGGCAGACTTTCACATCTGAGTTTCCATCTGAGTCACTTATCGGCGTCTTGACATGACAGTGATTTAGGTCTGTCAATATAAAATTTGTACGAGCAAAACAAAGTGACTGTTGAAAAAGCTTTATTTTGCACATTAAAACAACAAATTCAGTTCAACAGTGTCCCTTTTTCCAATGCATTTTTCTATATATTGGCAGATGAATTAGCTATCAGCGTTTCCCTGCTCCAAACTATTGTTATTATATCAGCCTTTAAAAATCTGTTATTGGTGGACATCTAGTTCAACTCCATACAGCTGCCTACAGTACCACCACAGTACCTGTCTACTCTAGATGCACCTTGATGACATCACCGGGATGCTTTATTATGTCCCTCCCTTACCTCCATAGCACTGTGTATTTTAATAAAGCGGTGCTGTGCTGCTATAATGGAAGGGCAGGCCTGGCAGGGACCAATGGTGGAGGACGGGTGGAGGGAACAATGGCTGGAGGGAGGAAACAAAATGGAGAACACACACATGGAGACACTCACTGGGGAATATATACATTGGGATGTAACAAGCACCTACTGTGCGCGTGAAAAAATTGCACATGCATGTCACTTGCACGTGACCACGCCTACTCCTGTGCGTGCCTACAAGACACAGGAAGTGGTCACGTCCACACCCTTCCAAGTTTAAATTCCATACGTGAAAAACATCCAAGGGACCTCAGGGCGCTGAAGAGCGAGACGCTCAGCCAGTATTCATATAACTAGGGTTATAGGATAACCTTCGTTATATATTCATACTGGCCAATCGCGTTTATGCCAATCGCCATTATGAGATCAAAAGGGGCAGAGCGGACGTGTGGCCACGTCAAATGCACCCCCTGAGGGCCCATAAGCCCCTGCCAGGAAGGAGGGGAGTCCCGTCCACGCGGCCTTCCTAACGAAGGGGGGGAGGCAGTCAACTACAACTAATGTGCGAAAAAGGGAACCAGTCACCCTAGAACGCACAGTCCAAGTGGGACCACGTGTGACACAGCACTCCGCGGTCCACACCCACACACACCTGCTAGCGCACCTGATGGCGGGATGCAGGAGAGGTCCCGGACCTCAGGACTGCCTGGGCGACAGAGCCCCCAGTCATGTCCATGAGGTAAAACCTAACAAAAGGACCCGGGGAGGACCAGGAGGCTGCAGTGCAGATGTCCTCCACAGAGGCCCCCCCAAACAGGGCAGCAAAGGTCGCGACTCCATGAGTGGAGTGTGCCCTGACGCCTGCAGGGGGAACCTGTACAGCCAAAGTGTAGCAGAGGGCAATGCCCTCGCACAACCAATGTGACAGGCGTTGCTTGGACAGCGCCTTACCCGCGTGAGAGCCACCCTAACAAACAACAGTTGATCGGTAGTGTTACGACCCTGGCTCAAAGGCACGCAACCTATGTGCAAACCAACACCAACACCTGTGCTTAAACTCAAGATACTACTCTAACAAGGAATTATTGGTACAAACTAAAGTACAAGGAATGGAAGACTGTGACAACTCTCCCTCTAACCACAGACAGCCTGCATGTGTGACTGACAGCAGGTAACCAATCAGCAGCAATTAGCTAATTAGTAGCCCTCACCTGCATGGTCATGGTACATAACACCTCCCCCACCAAACTGGTTGCCCAAGAGGCAACCACTACACACCAAACCCGTAAACAACAAAAACAACAACTGTGACCCATTAGTTGTCAGGGCCACTACCACAACAGCGATAACGGGCCGGCCCCTGTCGAACATGACCACCAACCGTGTCGTATGCTCCCCACTGTGGAACATTTGCCAATTGTTACGGACGGTGTCCTTATGTGTATATATATGGGGGTTATGTATGTTATCTGTTGTGCGTGTGTGTATATAGGCATGTTTTGGTTGTTCTGTTTTTGTCTCCCTCCTGTGTAACATATCCCATTCTCAGGTGTCTCCCAGTTACAGCAGCAAAAGCAGCAGCAGCAGCTGAGGCTCATCAGACTAATTAACCTCCACATCCCTTCATATACCCCAATTGTGTGCAGTGTTGGTTAGCTCTTTTGGCTCAGTGTGGTGGTGGGTGTCTCTCTGTGTTTGGTGATAATTCTGTGTGTGCCGGCGTGGACCAAACCCTGTATGTGGGGTGTTATGTACCAGGAGCCTGATCACTCCTGTGTCACTGTTCAGGCAGGCCTGATCACTCCTGTGTCACGGGGCATGCAGGTGAGGGCTGCCAATTAGCCAATTAGTGCTGATTGGTTACCTGCTGGGAGCTTTAAAGCCAGGCCTAGTAACACACATGCAGGTCTGTGCTTAGAGGGAGAGCTGTCAGGTTCTTCCAGTCCTTGTCCGTTGGGTTTACATTAGTACATTAGTTTACAATTACATTAATAGTTCCTTGATATAGTAGCACTTTGCGTTAGAGCACAGGGTTTTGGTGTCGGTTTGCACATAGGTTGCGTGCCCATGAGCCAGGGTCGTAACAGTTGGGCGCTCGTCCGGGATATTTACCCCTAGAAATTTGTTTGGTGTTTTTTTTTTGTGTTACACGGGGTGTCATGGTATTATGGTTTGGGTGGTGTTCGTTACATATGGTGTAACGTGGGGGCTTGAGCCATTTCGTCAAACAGGTGAGTATGCCGTATTTGTTTGTAATTTGATGTGACTACTTATGCTGTTAAAATATATAGTTTAGTGGGCACCACATGTAGATAGGGACATTATTTTCTGGTTGTTGGTTAGCGTCCTGTGCACCACGTACTCCTGGGGCAGTCAGGGAAGGGATTAGCACCATCTGCTTGTCTGGTACCGTATCATGTACTGGACGGGTGGATGGTCAAATATGATCTTTGGCTGGTAGCAGGTGTGGTTGAAGATGGTTAGGTCTACAGGGCATTAGTTTAAGGGTAGGTAGATTAGGGCGGCCGGAAAACACAGGTAGTGTGGTAGGGCTTGATTTAGTGTTTCTTAGGGTAGACATGTGGTGGGCCGTTTTTTTCTGCAGTTTAGACGTAGAAGCATATGTAGTCATATCAGGTTAGAAGGCGCACCTGTTTGGAATTGTTTGTTGGATTTATTTTGTTTGTTTGAGTGTTTGGTGAGCATACCTGGTAGCACCTAACACCCTGCGTGTATGACACGTCTATTTAGGGTGGGTGTGTTTTATTTTTATTTTTTATTTTTATTTTTTGCAACCTAGAAAGGTGCGCTCCGTAGAGCTCACATTTCCACCGCGTTCCCTTCTGGTTGTTATTATTGGCATTTAGCATTATTCATGGTTCTTCAGTGGTTCTTTGTGGTTCTTCAGTGGTTCGTTGGGGGGGTCTTCGTGGTTCGTTAGTGGTTCTTCGTGACTGTGAGGTAGGGTGTGTAGCTTGGGGTGGTGGTATCAGTGATCTATGGTTTTTGTTTTAGGTGTGATCAGGCTCCTGGTACATAACATGGGGTATATATACTGTTGGCTCTGTTTTGCCATTTGCCACTGTAAGTGTGGGTATGTATATTTGAGCTAGGTAATGCTCTATTTGCTCTAATGTTTGGTGTGTGAGTTAGTTTCTGTGTTTGGTGATAGTTCTGTGTGTGCCTGCGTGGACCAAACCCTGTGTGGGGTATATATACTGTTGGCCCTGTTTAGCCATTTGCCACTGGGTATGTATATTTGAGCTAGTTAATGCTCTATTTGCTCTCATGTTTGGTGTGTGAGCTAGGTAATGCTCTATTTGCTCATGTTTGGTGTTTGAGAGCTGGCGAAAGCTCTGGTTCACTCCATTGTGTTTTGGTGTGTTCTTTGTTGTACATTTCTGTTAAACCATAACCTGTTTGTGTATTTGTTTATTCCTTGTGTCACCCAGCCTATGGTGATTGCTTTGTTTGGTATTAACCTTTTGTTTCGCACACAGGGACATTGAGGGCAGGAAGATACCCTGGGTCTACATTTTGCATCACGTAGGCGACCTACTGTTAAAGACACCAGCTTTAGAGTGAGCACCACCACCTGTACTTTGGGGCGTCCGCGCCTGTAAAGGGGGGTGTTACAAAGGATCAGATTAAACCGAATATATATATTTATTGATTGATATATATTGCATAGTATTTGTATATCGTTTGATATCCCTTGTATATTCCTTGTACATATACACGGAATATCCCTTTAGCCTAGACCAGACCATAATATTTCATTCTCCTATTGGACAGCGGTCCACAGGCGCCAGGGCCATGCCTCCGGAGTCAGGTTCAAAGCCACCGTCAAGACATGTCTGTACATGCCCGGCCTTGCCCAGGAATACGAGACAGAAATGAGGTTGGCACTAGATTGTTCGCCGTGCATATAAATATGGCGCAGGTGAATACAGAAGTAGAGTTACCCAATAAGTTGAAGCCTCACCCACGATACAACGTGCGGTGAAGTATGGCCTGTTTGGCCCCAAATAGAGCATTGAGACCGCGTGCGAATTAATAACTGAATTGTCAGAGTTTGGCGCTATACCGTCGAGTGCGACATATTTCTATTAAGTCAGTAATAGTCTATTTGTGTATAGTGTATCGTGCGGCTAAAGTTCTACAGTGACCAGCATCACCAACGCTTCCTCGTACCAGCTAGAGTGCTTATCCAGGCTGGGCTGCTTTCATGGCGCTTTCACCCGAGGAGACCTAGACGAGAACCGTGTGGACATGTACACTGGATTAATCTACCCGACGACTACATAGCCCTTTGCGGCTGGATTATATTTGTTTTGGTCCTGTGATTTATGGAGCGGAGAATCGCCGACGCCTACATGTGTGGGATTTACCCTGTGAGGAGCCACGTCGAGTCTGCGCCTCAGAGAGCCTGAGGCCGGCTAGTTTTCTTCACTGTGGAGCTACAGTCTACGGAGAACAGCTGTATTCGTCTGTGGATCAAGAGACTATTGCACCGTCTCCTGTACTTGGAGTCTCCTTAGTCATCGTTGACCAGACTCTCTACTACCGACAGATCCTCTACCCCTGCTGGCTTACAACCGGGGGGACCCTTCCAGTATCTCCCGCTATATATTACTAGTGTACCATAGATATAATTCCCTAAGATTCAGGTTGTATAATTACCTCCTGCGTAACCAGAGAATGGACATTCATTATTGATTTGCCTACGCACATTCCTTTGCCTTATACGCGCATCCAAAGTAAAATAGAGAAGTATATTATGTACCTTTTGCTGCAATAAATACTTAATTACCACTTTGTGTGGAACCGATTCATTGTGGGAAGTGTTCATCATATTTATATATCATGTACTGTATGGCCAGTAATTAAAGTACATAAAGCGGTAGTGGTTTAATGATACCATACTTATCAATACAGTCAGGGAATTGTACCCCTCAGTTACAATTGGTCCTTCGAGCCGAAGGGTAACTAGTGTAATATTAATATAGTGGTATTAATATTGACATGGCCTATGATGAACACTCCACAAAACGGTTCTCCTAAAGTAGATCGCCCGCAGCGTAGACGGCAGACACCTCAGTACTTAGAGGATTACGTTGCCAATATACTACCTAGCTTTCTACAGACGGTAAACGCGGAAAAAGTAGATAGTAAAATTATGTCCGACCCTATCGACCAGGCTACCCCACCAATAGAGGCCCTAGTGGGTTCTAACGTAACTGACCAAGCTCACGGTAGGGACCAGGAGGGACCCGACATGACTTTACCCCCCGCCAAGACCGAAGAAGTAGTCCCCGGAGAGCTCCAGGATAAAGACAGCTCTCCAGGGATGGAACTCTACCCGCTACAAGAAGAGGAGAGCACCCCGGAGATGGATCTCCAGGACTCGCCACAGGAGAACAGATCTCCAACGAGTACTGCCAGGAGCGGATCACCTCAACCAGCGTCTTCCCCCAGCGAGGCGGACAAGATGCTGGCACAGGCATTCCTCGCCAGCCTAGCAGCCTCAACAGAGCGCGATCGACTCCAAGCACAGACGCTTAGTGAGCGCGAACATTCTTCCATGGAAAGAGAACGCCTTCAGGCGCAGCAACGGAGCAACGAAGATCGTATACGTCTAGAGATTAGACGCCTTCAGACGGAAGAGAATATGGTAAGGGACCGGGCCGAAGCCCAGCACGCCGCCGCCGAAGCCCAGCGCGCCGCTGCCGGTGCCCAAAGAGAAGCAGAGCGCGACCTCGCTCTCACCAAGCGCGAAGCCGAGCGCGACCGATTACAAGCGCAGATAATGGAGCAGCTGATCACCAGGGCAACACCCCCTCCCTCCGCACGGTGTTCCAGGGCCTCGTCAAGACAAGGGTCAAGGGCACCCTCCCCTACCCGATCAAGCGACCCTGAGCCCGACCACCAGAGAGAGCCTATACCCCCCTCTGAACCCCTTCCCCGACCGGTCCAAGTGAGACCCAGCTACAAGGAAGAAACGGTCTACACCGCGGAGAGGCTAAATAGACGACTACAGGATCTAGAGGACCTGCCAGAGGAAGAAGAAGAGGGAGAGGAGGAGAGTCAAGCCCGACAGCAGCACAGTACTCCACAGGACCAGGAGGTCCAGTACAGCCCAGGCTCTACCCCCGCGGCTCTGCGCTACAGACCCCCGACTCAATTCACGGGTGAGCTTGACGCACGACCAGCCCCGAGGAACAGCACCTGGATACGCGGGCCATGGTACCCAGCAGGTACCAGCCCACCAAGAGGCGTAAGAGGAGACTCGCCTAGGAGGCCTCTCTTCCAACGCTCACCGATGTGCCAGCCATCCATGGCATCATACATTGGCACACCGACGTTTCCGGACTTCACCCACGAGAACAGAGCACAGTACACGGAGCTACGAATGTGCTTAGAGACAATGATGTCCGATGTAGCTGATGAACCGTACAAGTATGCTATCCTACTGAAGCACCTCAAGGTGCCCCGAGCGCACAATATAGCGCTGGCCTATGCCACCTCTACTACCCCATACACAGCGGCTCTAGCAGCACTCGACCAAAGATATGGACGCATATGGGACTACGTAATACAAGAGATAAGGCATATTGACCGCCTACCCCCAGCCACAGACAATCGCTCACTAGATGACCTGTCTATCAAGGTACAATCCCTGGTAGGGATGCTGGGGGCGCAAAGAGAAAAGGGTATGCACGAACTGTACGCAAACTCTAATGTGTGTGTAGCGGCACGGTGGTGTAGTGGTTAACACTGTCGCCTCACAGCAAGAAGGTCCAGGGTTCGAATCCCGCTTGGGGACCAGGTTTCCATGATGCCAGTTACCCAGGTGGGGTATCTCCCAGGCCTTTCTGTGTGGAGTTTGCATGTTCTCCCCGTGCTCGCAAGGGTTTCCCCCCCCGATAAGATAAACCCAATGGAAAAACATGCACAACAACAAGATCGCTAACGCTGTGGCGTCCTTGACGAAGACGGACAGGAGCACTTGGATTGGTCCCCTGGCGCGGCTCACGTGGCGCCTGTCTGCTCCCGGCTGCCCTTGGGGGGGAAGGACGACGGGATGGGTTAATCGCAGATACGCATTGTATGCATGGTTCGCATGTGTGCCAAATGGTGACCTCGGAGCAGGTCCTAAATTATATTATTATTATTATTATTATGTCGAGAGGATTTTAGAGAAGCTTCCGCCCGCCCGACAAGAGCGCTTCAGGCGGCAAAGAGACCACCGTGATCCTAACGGTCCCGAGCCATCCCTCCTAGACCTAGCCGACTTCCTGGCGAGAGAAGTCAACAGCCTACGGTTGGATACGTTCATGCGGAGCACCCCAAGCTCCAGAGAGGGACCTAGGAGAGCAAACGATGGCCGAAGATTGGTGACCGTCATGCACCAATCAGAATCAGTACCGAGCAGCAAGAACCACAGTACCCCCTTGATGAAAGAGAAGTGGAAGATGGTGTGCCCGTACTGCGAAAAGGAACACTGGTTGTCACAATGTGACACGTTCAAGAAGATGACCGCCGACGAGGTGAGTCAATGGATAAAGTCCAACCGACGCTGTTACCGATGTGCGCGCAGTCACATGGCAGCCGATTGCCGCTTAAAGAAGAGGTGTAGTCGGTGTGACGGAGCCCACCTAGATGTCCTACACGACAGTAACAGAAGAAAGCCTGCACCCTCAAGCAGCACAAAGGCAAGTGTTATGTACATTGACCCCGCCAGCAGCGGGGGCGCCCGGGTGCTCTTAAAGGTGGTCCGCGTAACACTGAGTTACCAAGATAAGGTCATGGACACTTACGCCGTCCTTGACGACGGGTCAGAGAAGACCCTTCTCCTCGCGTCCGCTGCGGCCCAGCTGGGGCTGCGGGGGAGCGAAAACCAGATGACGATTCGGACAATAAGAAGAGATCTAAAGACGATAAAGGGCGAGAATGTCTCCTTCACTATCGCAGCAAGCGGGCAGCCAGAGAGACGGTATAGGATTACTAATGCTTTCACCAGCCAAGAAATAGGCCTGTCGCAGTACACCTACCCCATCGCCAAGCTGATGGATAAATATGTGCACCTGCGTCAACTACCTATACCGCTCATAGACGGTGCCACCCCGACCCTGCTGATAGGCTCCGACCATGCAGACCTCATCGTCCCGATAGACCGGGTCCACACAGGGCCCAGAGGCTGTCCTGCAGCAGTCGAGACCCGCCTAGGATGGACATTACAAGGCCCCCTCGCTAAGTCTCTTAACCGAACAGCAGCCACTAACTGCCTCCACTCCAGAGTGACAGAAGAAGACACCACCCTCCTACAGCATGTCGAGAGGCTATGGACACTAGAGACAATGCCCTTTAAGAACGAAAAGAAAGACATTCGTTCCAACGAAGACATTTACGCTATAGCCCTCCTCGAGCAGGGGACAAAGAGAGTCAAAGTCAACGGAGTGATGAGATACGCAACTCCACTCCTGAGGCGAGAGGGTATGCCTACCTTCCACGCCCCAAAAGAAGCGACGGAGCGGTATCTATTGAACACAGAGCGGCGCCTAGCCAGAGACCCCGCTCAAGAGACGGTGTACCACGCTGAGATTAACAAGCTAATCACAGCGGGACACATAAAGAAAATTGACATTAAAGAGGCCGATCAGACGACCGAATCATGGTACGTGCCGCACCACAAAATCCACCACAACGGCAAGGATCGTATTGTGTTCAACTGCAGCTACCAGATCGGATCACAAAATCTGAATAAAGAGCTCTTGCCCGGCCCAACACTCGGCCCCTCTCTACTAGGCGTGTTACTACGTTTACGCCAAGACAAGGTGGCCATCAGCGGCGACATCAAAGGGATGTTCCTGCAGGTGAGACTAGTGGAGGAGGACAAGCCCCTGCTGCGGTTCCTATGGAGAGAGAGGATCGGGGATGAGCAACCAGCCATCTATCAATGGGAAGTCCTCCCTTTCGGAACCACATGCAGCCCATGCTGTGCTACGTTTGCACTGCAAAAGCACGTCGCAGAGGACCCAGCAGCTGATGAAGAGGTCCGACAAAGTGTAGGAAATAGTTTCTACATGGACAACTGTCTGCAAAGCGTCTCGACGCCAGAAGAAGCCGAGGCCCTTCTACTGAAGCTCCGCGCCTCCCTGATCAAAGGCGGCTTTGATCTCAGGCAGTGGGCCAGCAGCGACCCGCAAGTATTGCGCAGCCTCTCCCCCGAGGACAAGGCAGCAAGCAGCGAGACCTGGATGGCGACCATCCCAGGAGAAGCCCAAGAAATGACATTAGGACTAGTCTGGCGCTTCAAAACAGACTCGCTCCATTATAAACACACACCCCTGACCAAGGAGCAGGGAAGGTCGACTGCACTACCGACCACCAGACGGAGTGTATACAGAACACTCGCCAGACAATATGACCCGTTGGGATGTATTCTACCTTACACCACCAGGGCAAAGATGATTGTAAGAGCGTTATGGGACAAGGACCAGGGCTGGGATGACCCCATACCCGAACACCTTGCATCCACATGGAGAGAGTGGGAGACGGAACTCAGCTCACTCCCAGGTGTCAACATACGCCGCAGCTACTTCCCACCCACAGTGAGGCCGGAGACGTGCCAGATGGACCTGCACGTCTTCAGCGACGCCTCCGAAGTAGCCTACGGTTCGGTAGCCTACTTGCGTGCCCGAGAGGAGGGAGGAGAAATACATACTGCTTTCATCCTGGCTCGCTCAAGAATAGCCCCACGAAAGCAACAATCTATCCCGCGTCTAGAGCTCTGCGCAGCCCTAGCAGGAGCGCAACTCGCCACGTTAATCCAACGTGAACTCACCATTCCGGTGCAAAGAACAATCTTGTGGTCAGACTCCACGACAGTACTCACATGGATCCGGTCTGATTCGTGCAGATACAAGGTCTTCGTGGGAGTCAGAGTCACAGAGATTCAAGATTTAACAGAAGTAGCAAGCTGGAGGTATGTGGACACAAAACACAACCCAGCTGACGTCATCACCCGGGGAATGTCCCTGGATGACCTCACCCGTCACAACCTATACAGTGACGGGCCAGAGTTCCTCAAGCTCCCGGAAGAAGAGTGGCCTACACCCACCCCACGGGAAGCGAGTAAAGAGGAGGCCGAAAACAAGAAATCTATGTTCTGTGGATTGAACACACTCGTCTCCACAGACCCCGACATAGACGATTGCCTCACCCTAGAGAGTGCGCAGCTAAAGACATTCCTGTGGCACCACCCAGAGGTTCAGCTCACTACTGACATTACAGCAGCTGACTACGAAGAAGCAGAACTTCTTCTACTACAACGAGCCCAGAGAGACTCGTTCCCCGATGAGCTAGACTGTCTACAGGGAGCAAAGCCCGTCCCATCAGACAGCAGACTGCTCCACCTAGCCCCCGAGAGCGACGCCCATGGTCTCATCAGAGTGGGTGGTCGTCTGCGGAGAGCTCCAGACTTACCGGATGACGTCAAGTACCCGATAGTCTTAAACAGCCGACACAAGGTCACAGAGCTGATCATAAAGAAATACGACGAGGATGTGCATCACGCCGGGGCAGAGAGAGTCTTCGCGGAGATCAGACGTCGTTATTGGATACTGCAAGGGAGAGAAGCAGTGCGGCGCTTCCAGCGAACCTGTCTAGACTGTCGTAAGTGGCGAGCGCAGCCCAGTATACCCCGGATGGCTGACCTACCTCCCTGTCGCCTCCGACTCGGCGACAAGCCCTTTCACTCCACCGGTATGGACTGTTTCGGCCCGCTGTATATAAAGAAAGGAAGAGGAACCGAGAAGCGGTGGGGTATTGTATTCAAATGCATGACCACCCGAGCGATGCATATAGAACTCCTTCCAACCATGAGCACAGACTCATTCCTTATGGCCTTCCGAAGATTCACATCGCGGAGAGGCAAACCGTCTATATTATTGTCTGATCACGGGACAAACTTCAAAGGCGGAGAAAGAGAGCTGAGAGAGAGCTTCCAAGCTATGGGCCCAGAACTTAAGACCCACCTCGCTCCATCCCAGATTGACTTCCAGTTTAATCCCCCGAACGCACCTCACTTCGGTGGAACTTGGGAACGAGAAGTACGTTCAATAAAGACAGCCCTGTACGCCGTGCTTGGGGCCCAGACCGTGGCGGAAGAAGTCCTAATGACAGTCCTCACGGAGATCGAGGGAGTATTGAACTCAAAGCCCCTCGGTTACGTCTCAAGTGATGTAGCAGATGTCGACCCAGTCACCCCCAACACACTCTTGATGGTGCGGCTGGACCCCGCGCTACCACAGACAATGTACAGGCCTGAAGAAGCGAACGGCCGAAGAATGTGGAGGTACAGTCAAGTATTGGCTGACAAGTTTTGGAACAGCTTCCTACTCCACTATCTACCGTCTCTACAGACCCGCCAGAAATGGGTGAAAGAGAGAGACAATTTGACAGAAGGAACAGTCGTCATGATTATCGACCAGTCACTACCCCGAGCTATGTGGCCGGCTGGCCGCGTAAGCAAAGTGATCACCGGTGCCGACGGAAAGGTCCGAGCAGCCGAAGTGCTCGTCCAAGGACGGATCTACACCCGACCCGTGGCGAGGCTAATAGAACTGCCAAGGCTCCCCGATACTATCGATGACGACCATGACCCCATGACTTTGTGAACTGCCCGACCCCTCACAACAGACATTGAGTAGTGGACAGTGCGGTTAATCTGTCTCTGCTTAGCTAATTAGGTGGGACTAATTAGGAGGCGGCTGTTACAAAGGATCAGATTAAACCGAATATATATATTTATTGATTGATATATATTGCATAGTATTTGTATATCGTTTGATATCCCTTGTATATTCCTTGTACATATACACGGAATATCCCTTTAGCCTAGACCAGACCATAATATTTCATTCTCCTATTGGACAGCGGTCCACAGGCGCCAGGGCCATGCCTCCGGAGTCAGGTTCAAAGCCACCGTCAAGACATGTCTGTACATGCCCGGCCTTGCCCAGGAATACGAGACAGAAATGAGGTTGGCACTAGATTGTTCGCCGTGCATATAAATATGGCGCAGGTGAATACAGAAGTAGAGTTACCCAATAAGTTGAAGCCTCACCCACGATACAACGTGCGGTGAAGTATGGCCTGTTTGGCCCCAAATAGAGCATTGAGACCGCGTGCGAATTAATAACTGAATTGTCAGAGTTTGGCGCTATACCGTCGAGTGCGACATATTTCTATTAAGTCAGTAATAGTCTATTTGTGTATAGTGTATCGTGCGGCTAAAGTTCTACAGTGACCAGCATCACCAACGCTTCCTCGTACCAGCTAGAGTGCTTATCCAGGCTGGGCTGCTTTCATGGCGCTTTCACCCGAGGAGACCTAGACGAGAACCGTGTGGACATGTACACTGGATTAATCTACCCGACGACTACATAGCCCTTTGCGGCTGGATTATATTTGTTTTGGTCCTGTGATTTATGGAGCGGAGAATCGCCGACGCCTACACGTGTGGGATTTACCCTGTGAGGAGCCACGTCGAGTCTGCGCCTCAGAGAGCCTGAGGCCGGCTAGCTTTCTTCACTGTGGAGCTACAGTCTACAGAGAACAGCTGTATTCGTCTGTGGATCAAGAGACTATTGCACCGTCTCCTGTACTTGGAGTCTCCTTAGTCATCGTTGACCAGACTCTCTACTACCGACAGATCCTCTACCCCTGCTGGCTTACAACCGGGGGGACCCTTCCAGTATCTCCCGCTATATATTACTAGTGTACCATAGATATAATTCCCTAAGATTCAGGTTGTATAATTACCTCCTGCGTAACCAGAGAATGGACATTCATTATTGATTTGCCTACGCACATTCCTTTGCCTTATAAGCGCATCCAAAGTAAAATAGAGAAGTATATTATGTACCTTTTGCTGCAATAAATACTTAATTACCACTTTGTGTGGAACCGATTCATTGTGGGAAGTGTTCATCATATTTATATATCATGTACTGTATGGCCAGTAATTAAAGTACATAAAGCGGTAGTGGTTTAATGATACCATACTTATCAATACAGTCAGGGAATTGTACCCCTCAGTTACAGGGGGGGTGGGTTTTTGTTTCCTTTTAATATTTGATTTGGTGCTCACTGGTAGGTCCTCTTTGCTCTCTGTGTTGCTGATCCTTATTTGTGAAATAAATATTATTATTTTGCAATTTGTCTCTGGCGTTTTGTGTCACTGCACCCTCACCTACCCTGTCTGTGGCCTTGTGTTGCGTCTCCCCACGGGGGTACGTAACACCAATGCTGTGTAAAACAAAAAACAACCCTGTCCCGACTCTCGGGCAAGCTAGACCTCACAAAAGGTTCCGCCACTGCGGTACATGGCTGCAGTGGGGCAGGCGCCTCCTCCCCTGACGCGTAAGACTTAGGACCCCATCGACAAACCAAGACCTTATCATATATGAGCTCCCTTTCAACAGGCCCCTCCACCGATACCGACCTGTCAAAAATAGACTGCAAACCAAAATCTATTTGAGAACTAATCTCACTGCGCTCAACAGGACAGAAGACAGATAAACGAAAACCACAGATCTCTGATACCACCACCACGCCCATATCCATCCCACCTGGCACTGGCAGTTCAGGATACTGCAAACCGTTAACATCCAGAGTAGGATGTACCGCCTCAGGTACAGCCCCACCATCCCTGGAACATGGCAATATGTCAGTCACAAAAGCGTCTGGAACACCATCTAAAATGGCATCCCACAAAATAACATTGTCCTGATCAAAATGGCTGCCACTCAACAGACCAGGTCGCGAAGGCGGCTACTGCTCCACAGGACACAGGTAACTAGGTTGACTATCACACCTAGTGCATGGCAGAGAATCAGTGTGGACATGTGAATCAATGTCAGAATCATCAACTGACATACTGGGACCATCCCTGCCCACAAGTGAAACATCAGGGACAAAAGAGCTACTGTGGGAAGGCTGGCAGCCTAAGTCAGGCCTAGTAGTCTCTTCAACTAGAACGGTGTCACATGAATCCACAGCATCTCTCATAGCATCCTTCCCACACTCATCCTCCAATTTGTTCGTGGCCTCAGCCACCGTACAGGCTGGGAAGACCTTGAGACACTGCGCTGCCAGATCATCTCCTGTCACATGCCTCTCTGGCACGCATGTCAACTCTGGTTTCACCACCTGGCCTAATACAAAGGCACAATCAAGAGAATCATTATGCAGAGGTACATCCACAGTGTGCTTTCCAAAATTCTCAACAGGTACACTTTTCAATTCAACAAAGAATGTGTCACTAAGTGTAATGTCACAAGTCGAAGTATCAACAACATCACTTCTGTCCTTTGACATTGCCCGTGTCACAGCACACACAGGGAACACTCCTGGATGTTTCTGTGCCAGCTCATTAGGGACCTCAGAAACCATAGGAATGGGAGTTACAACTGGAGTAGCCAACACTTTGTCACCAGCCAAATCATTCCCTAGAATGAAGGACACCCCTCTTATGGGAATGTGAGAACATACCCCCACAACAACATTGCCTAATACTAAGGGAGAATTGAGTGTGACCTCATGCAAAGGTGCATCCACAAATCCACCTCCAAAGCCCTGAACAACGACACCGGAATGCAAAGAAGAGTTTTCCGAAAATGGCAAAATCCCCTCCAGAAGGAGGGACTGAAAAGCACCGGTATCTCTCCAAATTGTTATAGCCTGTTTGGACTCTAGTGCATTAGTCAGGGAAACAAATCCATCCATCATAAATCTTGAGGAACCCTCGAGCTCTTTGTCCACACGTTTGATACTTTCCCCATCACCCTCTAACGTTGGCATAGGTGTTCTGCATATGGTTTCTACCAGAGCCACCGTTCGCCTATCTTCGATACCCTACGCTCGTTTAGATGAGTGGAAACGGTATCAGGAACACATCTTTTAAATTCCTCTAGGAGAATCAACTGCCTAAGCTGCTCTCTTGACTCTGCTTTTTGAGAGGTGCACCACCTGTCAAACAGGTTCTCCTTGTCTTTTCCAAATTCAACATACGACTGTCCCTCCGACCTGCGATAGCCTCTAAAACGCTGACGATAGGCCTCGGGGACCAACTCATAAGCCCTCAATATGGAAGCTTTAACAAGCTCATAGTCAGCACTTTGTTCAAGGGACAGAGCAGTATAGGCTGCTTGCGCCATACAAACAAGAACACACTGCAGCAGCAGCGTCCAGGCCGTATCAGGCCACTTCAACGTGGTTGCCACCCGTTCAAAAAGGGGAAAATACCTTTCCACATCCTTCTCAACAAAAGGAGGCACCATCCTAATATTCCTGCCGACATCAAAGCCAAAATGCGACTCTGAAGGCAGAGTACCCGCCTGTAAGGCAGCATGCTTATATTCAAGCTCCTTCTGCGCACGCTCGCGCTCATGCTCACGCTCCTCTCTCCTCTCTCTCTCCTTAAGCTCCCTGTCCTTCTGCGCACGCTCATGCTCCAGCAACATTCTCCTCTCCTCTTGCTCGCGCTCCTCTCTCCTCTCCTCACGCTCGTGCTGTAGCTGTCTCTCCTTAAACTCTAACTCTCTAAGCCTCCACTCACCCTCCGCCACCGCAGATAGTAGCGGAGACACGTCAGACAAAGGAGGCTCCTCCACCCTCGCCACAAGCACCTGCTCCCTAATGAGTAAAACCCTCAAAGCACTCAAGGCAGTTGGCTTCAAACGTTTCTCACTGGCAGTAAGTTCTACCTTGTAGTGCACAGCAAGCTCCAGAAGCTGTTCCTTGGAAAACCTCTCCAACATGTCATGAGAAGGGTGATCAACAAAATCCTTAATGGAAGCCATCTTTACTGCACCAGTGCCACAACCTGCTCACTTTAGAGTCACCAAAAAGCTGCCAAAAGCACCCTAGCATACACACAATCTACCTAAAGAACCACTAAAGAACCACTGCAGAGCCACTAAAGAAACACTAAAGAACCACTGAAGAACCACTGAAGAACCACGAAGAACCACTGAAGAACCACTAAAGAGCCACTAAAGAACCACTGAAGACACACTACAGAACCACTGAAGAACCATAAAGAATGCTAATGCCAATACTAATAACCATAAGGAGACGCGGTGGAAATGTGTGCTCTACTGAGTGCACCTTTCTAGTTTGCAAAAAAAAATTTAAAAACAACCACCCTGAAATAAATAGATGTATCATACGCGCAGGAGGTCAGGTGCTAACAGGTAGGCTAACCAAACACTCAAAACAAACAAAATAAATACAACAAACAAATTCAAACAGGTGCCCCTCATAACCTGATACGACTACTTACGCTTCTACATCTAAACTGCAGTCAAACCGGCCCACCACATGTCTACCCTAAGAAACACTAAATCAGGCCCTACCACACTACCTGTGTTTTCTGGCCCCCTATTCTACCTACCCTTAAGCTAATGCCCTGTAGACCTAACCCTCTTCAACCACACCTGCTACCAGCCAAAGATCATATTTGACCATCCACCCGTCCAGTACATGGTATGGTACAAGACAAGTAGATGGTGCTAATCACTTCTCTGACTGCCCCAGGAGTATGTGGTGCACAGGAAGCTAACCAACAACCAGAAAATAATGTCCCTATCTACATGTGGTGTGCACTAAACTATATATTTTAACAGCATTAAGTAGTCACATCAAATTACAAACAAATAAGGGCATACTCACCTGTTTGATGAACGGCTCCAGCCCCCACGTTACGCAACATGTAACGAACACCACCCACACCATAGCACCATGACACACCATGCAAAAGAAAACAAAAAACCACCAAACAATTTCTAGGGGTAAATATCCCGGACGAGCGCCCAACTGTTACGACCCTGGCTCAAAGGCACGCAACCTATGTGCAAACCAACACCAACACCCGTGCTTAAACTCAAAATACTACTATAACAAGGAATTATTGGTACAAACTAAAGTACAAGGAATGGAAGACCGTGACAACTCTCCCTCTAACCACAGACGCCTGCATGTGTGACTGATGGACTGGTTTTAAGCTGCCAGCAGGTAACCAATCAGCAGCAATTAGCTAATTAGTAGCCCTCACCTGCATGCCCAGTGACACAGGAGCAAACAAGGTCATGGTACATAACAGTAGCCCTGAGATCATGCGTGCGACTAAGGTAGACCTTCAGCGCACGGACAGGACACAACAGGTGAAGGCTCACCTCCAACTCACTAGTGTGAGGAGGAGGGTGAAACGCCTGAAGCACAATATCCCTGGAGCGATAAGAGCTCCGGATATTCTTTGGCACGAAGGCCGGATTAGGCCACAGAGTCGTCTGCTATCGGCCCGAATAGACAGGCACTCTGACCGCACCGAGAGAGCACACAGCTCACCCACGCGTTTAGCGGAGGTGATTGCCAAAAGGAACGTGGTCTTAAAGACAGACGATCCAATGGCGCCTGCTCAAGAGGCTCAAACGGGGCCCCCAACAGCCTTTCCAGGAACAGTTGGAAGTCCCGACTCGGAGACAGAGCATGTTCCACAGGCTTGAGACGCCATGCGCCAAGCAGGAAACGTCCCACGAGAGGGTGGCAGAACAGTGTTCTGCCCTCAAAGCCCACATGACAAGAAGAAATAGCTGCGGCATATACCTTCACTGTCCAGGCCGACCGCCTATCCAGGATAGACTGGAGAAAGGAC
Organism: Notolepis coatsorum; assembly: GCF_963971535.1. Taxonomy (NCBI): domain Eukaryota; kingdom Metazoa; phylum Chordata; class Actinopteri; order Aulopiformes; family Paralepididae; genus Notolepis; species Notolepis coatsorum. The sequence continues at coordinate 36,703,482 of NC_140172.1, forward strand.
AGAACCGAGTCCAGGGGGCATGAAACCATATGCCACTTCCATGCGTAAACCGCAGTAGTGGATGGAGCGTGCGCGTTCTGGATGGTGTTAACCACAGTAGAGTTAAGACGCATCCCCTCCAGATTCACCCTTTCAGCAGCCAAGCCATTAGAGGCTGCCCCAGAACAGGAGGCAGAAACAGTGTTCCGCGTGCCGGAGAGAGGGACCGCAGTGACCACGGATCAGGCCACGGCGGGGCCACCAAGAGCTGAATCAGGGCCAGGAACCACACAGCTGTGCCCCGGTCTGGCGCAACCAGGATCAAAGTCCCGCGCTCCTGACGTACTGATGTACCCGCCCCAGCAGCTGAGCTATCAGGTGTATGAGGGGGAACGCGTATAGAATCCCGGGCGGCCACGGACCGAATCGGCCACCGCCCGGTGAAGACGGGGGGAGCGTACTCCTGCCTGTCTGTTGATATATGACGCTGACGTCGTGCTGTCCGTCCTGATCAAAACATGCTCGCCCATCACATGATGGCCGAGCTGTCGAAGGACTAGAAGCACTGCCTTCAATTCCACACATTGATATGTAGTGCAGACCGGGCAGCATGGTCCTTGCCAGCTGCCCCCTACTGCGTCGGTCCGACACGTCCCCCTCGATCCCGTGAGGGAGGCGTCGGTGAAGACCGTGACGTGTGACAGCCTGCTGCCCGTGAGGGCCCCAGGCCCCCCCCAGAGGGCGAGGTCCCCCATTACTGACATGGGAACCTTCAGCTGCTTCCAGTTGACTCTCACAGGGTCTATTTTCATACTGAAAAACCCCACCTCTGTATCCTCCTCATGAAGAGGAGGCCAAGAGGGACCACAGCTTGAGCAGATGCCATAATACCGAGCAGGCGCATCACGGACAGCGCCGTAACCATCCTGCCAGGACGGAACCTCCCGAGCGCGCCGAGAATATCATCTTGCCGCCGCTCTGAGAAGGATGCCCACATAGAACCTTGAGCTTAGAATTAAGCTCAAGTACTCCACCTGTTGACTGGGAAGAGGAGTACTCTTCTTCCAGTTTACAGCAAAACCCAGGCTGGTGAGGAATTATACCACCTGCCTGGTATGAGACCTGGCGATCTCCTCTGACCGGCTGAGGACCAGAATGTCGTCTAGGGTAGAATAAAATGTGTATCCCCTGACGACGCAGAGGCCCCAGCGTGGTCTTCACGCACTTGGTGAAGATGCGAGGAGCCAGAGAGTAGCCGAACAGCAGCCTCTGGTACATATACGCTAAGCCCTGAAACAGGAAGCATAGGTATTTCCTAGGAGGGAAGATCGGGATGTGAAATATGCATCCTCCAGGTCTATGGAGGTGAACCAGTCTCCCACTCTGACAGCGCTTAACAGGTGGTTGACAGTCAACATTCTGAACCTTCCATGGGACAGGTCCAGTATGGGTCTGACACCCCCCCCCCCCCCCGATTTCTCAGGCACCAGAGAATATCGGGAGTAAACGCCACTCATCGCGGCCTCCCATGGGACCACGACGATGGCATGCTTCGCCACCAGAGAACGAATCTCTTCGGCCAGGGTTGTCACTGGCGCAGACTCTGACAATAGAGTCTGTACCAAACCCAAAAACGGAGGGCGGGGGTGTGCAAACTGTAACACAAGCCCCGCTCTCAACGTTCTCTCCATCCACACCGACATATGGCACTACTGTAGCCATACGTGGTAAAATCCCAAATCACCCCCGGTGCCAACTGGCGCCGGTTGGCTAATAATCGTAGACAGGTGGCCCGGTCCCTCTCGCTGTGCATTGCAAACCCTGGTTTCGCCAACCGCGCGAGCAAGGTGTCTCGCGGAGTCGGGATATTGCACCCTGACTCTACCAACGAGGCAATCGCACCCAAGGGGGGCGGTCTGATATGGGGGGAGCGCTCATCACCCCCGGTGAATGAGGTAGTTCCCCCGCTGAGCATCTTCCCGGCTTAGCTTGCTGGGGACAGCCTGCTCTGCGGCTGGACATGCATGGTGTGTGGTCCCCACGCTGCCCGATAGGGTGAGTCCCTACACACCGTCCCTGTAGTGATATTACTATCACCCAAATTACGTGTGCCTGACTGACCACCGCAGGATCGGAAGTCCAGACGGGGGAGGCACTAACGTAGTACCCGGCCTGGCGAGGGGGGGGCTGGGGGAACCCACGCTGCGACCTCCTGGGCCTAAAGTTCCCCCTCTGACAAACATGCCGACAGCCTCGGCCGTTCTCTTTGTGTCCAGGTTATCCCAGGCGGGGGACACATGGCCGCCGGTAGGCGGTCTCGCTGCAGCCGCTGGCAAGACCGTGCTCTCACCTCTGGCTGCGCGGTGTGTGGCGGCGTGTGGCCCCGGTAAAATACCGCCCGCGCTTCCGTGGACAGACCAAAAAGTCCATCCACGGAGAGGGTAGCCCTGAGGAGGAGAACCCTCCTCTCCTCCTCCAGGGGAGATTGCTCCAACCAAAGATGTCTGTGAACAAGAGTCGACAGCATCCTAGCCCTCCCTGCGGTTATTGCCTGCGGCTGGGTCAAAAGCTGAATAACCTCAAAACCTTGCCCGAAGGTTTTGACGTCGGCTAGTCCTAAAACCCCATCACCCGACACCATTTTCGACAGAAAAACAGCCAATTGTGCAATGTTATCATCTTTGTCCCGGTTGGGGCATAAGGCCGCAATCATACACTGCCACTGAATCCTGTCTCGTGCTTTGGCCTGCGCTTTGTCCCAGGAAAGACCCATCTCCTTCAGCTCCATCATCACTGTCCTTCGCAAGGTGTTCTTTGGTCTACCCTTTTTTCTCTTCCCAACTGGGGTCCATCTCAAGGCAACTTTGGGTAACCTTTCATTGGGCATCCTCAATACATGACCGAGCCATCTGAACCTCCGTCTGCTGTTGTAGAGCCTGAGTTTGGTTTTAAGGCATTTATTGTTTAGACTTCCAGATGTTTGCGAAGTTGGCTGAAAGCACCTCTTGCTTTGTTGAGACGCGTCTTGATGTCTTTTTGCGTTCCACTTTCACTGCTTATGAGGCTTCCGAGGTATGTAAAGTCTTCTACACATTCCAACGCGTCTCCATCGATGGTGATTGGAGGTGCTGTTGGGACATTGATGCACATCACCCGGGTCTTTTTCTGGTTGATGTAGAGACCAGTTTGCTTTGTATAATTGCTTAGCCGGTCAGACTTCTCCTGGTGGCTACGAGTGGATGACATGCCTGCCAGATCGTCTGCAAAGTCAAGGTCTTCCATAAAGGAGAACAGGGTCCATTGGATTCCACGGGGACGGTATGATGTAGTTTGATGCATAACCCAGTCAATGGTAATCAGGAACAGAAAAGGGGAGAGGATGCAGCCCTGTCTTACTCCAGATTTAATGGGAAATGACTCTGTCAAGGTGTTATCAAGGATGACACTGCATTCATAGAATTTTCCAATGATGTTGACCATTTTGGAAGGTATTCCATATGCCTGTAGGATCTTCCATAGGCTCTCGCGATGAATACTGTCAAATGCCTTCTTAAAATCGATAAAGTTAATATACAAGGGGGCGTTCTACTCAATACACTGTTCGCTGATGTTGCGTAAGGTAAAGATCTCATCGATACAACCTCGACCTTTGCGAAATCCTGCCTGTTCCTCTCTTAGCTTGACATCTATGGCACTATCAAATCTCTTAAGAAGGATTCTGCAAAAGACTTGTGTTATGTTAACAAGTGTTATGCCTCGCCAGTTGTCACAGTTTTTCAGGTCACCTTTCTTAGGAAGCTTGCATATGAGGCCCTTGCTCCATTCCCTTGGTATGGCATTGTGTTCCCATATCTTGGCGAAGAGGTCGGTCAGCACCCTGGAGGCTGTGGTGATATCTGCCTTCAACATTTCTGCATGTAGATTCCAGGGGCTTTTCCCCGCTTCATATCCTTGATTGCCGTTTGTACTTCAGCTTGGAATGGAGGATCGGTGTTAATAGCGATGTCATCCAAAGGTTCTGGATTTGCAGGCTCTTCAGGTTCTGGTCCATTGAGCACTTCTTCAAAGTGTTGAGCCCAGCTTTCAGCTTGTTCCCTTTCAGTTGTTATCAGTTTACCTTGTTTATCCTTAACTAGTTTAGTGTAGATGTTCCTTGGACTGCTTAGCTGTTTAGTGATCCTATACACTATACTGAGTTGTCCTTTAGCTGCAGCCGTCTCTACTTCACTTGCCAGGTTCTCCACAAAGGCTCTCTTATCCCTTCGGGCACTCCTCTTGACCTCTAAGTCTTTCACCTTGTACTCTTTCTTTGCATGTTCAGTTAGCCTGGGTGACTTTGCACTCAACAGTTTGTCTTTGGCTTTCTTCCTCTCATCGATTTTTGTCCATGTATGGGGTGTTATCCATTGTTTGTCTCCTTTCTTTCTAAAGCCTATTACACTCTCTGCTGTTTCTTTGTACACTTTTGCGATGTTCCCCCATGTTTTCTCAACATCTCCATTTTCTTCTCCATCTTCATCTTCCAGTGCACTGAAGCGGTTTCTAAGCTCGATGGTGAACTCTTTTTGGACTTTTGGTGCAAGAAGCTTGTTGATGTCAAACACTTTGCGTCACTGTTTGGTGTTAGGTGTTGCTCTGAGTTTGAGCCTAATCTTGGCTATCACCAGGTGGTGGTCACTGCCAACATCCGCCCCCTGTGGACTTTGACATCCAGAAGAGATCGTTGCCATTTCTTACTGACAATGACATGGTCAATCTGGTTGACCGTATGCCCATCTGGGGATCTCCAGCTTAGTTTGTGGATGTCTCTGAGGGGGAAGATGGTTCCACCTATCTGTTAATGCAGAAGTCAACAAGCCTCTCTCCATTGTCATTGATAGTTCCGCAGCCATGCCGCTCCATTGCATCTTCTCTCCCGATGTTGTCATTTCCAACTTTGGCATTCAAATCTCCCATAATCAGTAGCATGTCATGTTGTGGGACCTTGGAGACTGCACATTGCAGTTGCTCGTACCAGTCGTCCTTAGTCTCCTCCTCTGCCTCGTTTGTAGGGGCGTAACACTGTAAGATGGTCATTTTACAGTATCTGGAGTCAAATCATGCTCTGATCAGTCTATCACTGATGGGTTCCCACTCCGTGAGAGATTTGGATGTCTCCTTACTTGTGATAAGTGCTACACTGCTGGAGTGTGCATCATCTTTTCCAGAGAAAAGGATAGTTGAGCCCTCTTTTGTCACCTTGCGGCCTGAACCAGTCCATCTACACTCGCTCACACCAAGGATGTCCAACTTATAGTTCTGCATTTCTCTGATGACTTGTGCTGTCTTTGACGTTTCAAACATAGTACGGCCATTCCATGCTCCAAGACGGATCATGGTTCGGGGTCTTAGAAGACTCATCTTCGAGCAACCGATTTCCCGAGTTGGGCTTTCATTTGCTGCCGTCATAGTGCCAGTGTTTTGGCTAGAGTTTATTTTGGATCCCAGGTTTAATGGTTTGTGTTTTCCAGTTTCTGTAACAGTTGTTTGTTTTCCGGGGTAGGGTTGTTAGCCCCACGCCCAACCCCCAACCTGGAGGACCAGTGCTGCTTTTTGTCTGGCCCCTCCCCATGACCTGCCCGGCTTGGTTGAACCTGCCAGGGGCTTTAAACTTTGAGCCCCCGCCGATATAGCTCACAGGGTCCTTGAGGCACGCAAGCCACCCCACCACGTCAAGGTAGCAGCCCGGGGTGGGAGCAATGTTATTAGTTGCTGCTAAATTCTGCACTGCGGCGGTATAAGCTTCAACAGCCCACTCAGCCACCTGCCGGGCCGACTCGCCCCTTGGCGTCGGCTACCGGGCGGGAAACCGCTCTACCATGTCAGGACAAAGGACCGATGCCACCCGCTTCCTGTCCTGAGCCCCGTCGTCAGACCGTCCACCCGTGTAAGGGATAAATTAATGAATTAATGAAAACTTTATTAACAGATTGCAGAATGGGCACACTTACCACGGCCCAGTACACACAACTGCTAAGGGGATGCAGACCAGAGAAAAACGTTTGTCTTGTCTACATCAGGGTCCCCCATTTTCAAATCAAATCAAATAAATGCATAGGGTAGACAAGCCTCAGATACCATTTGACCTACAGCAATGTAATGGTTAAACGGTGGGAACTGAACACAGCCCCGGCGGGACAAGACGTGGGAGCAGTGTCCCGAAAAGCAACAGAATTAGTAGTAGCTGCGCGCGCCATGATAAATGGAAAACATTTAACAACGTGTCACATTCATCCAAATACACAGCCCCCCGCGCCATCACACCGCCCGGTCGTCACACGGACAACCAGCAGTAGTGAACATGCTAGTACCAAAGCCTGCCGGTGTCGGTCCTCCTACCTGAGCACGATGTGGCTCGACCGTCGCGCGCAGTCCGTCGTCCACTGTCGAGGACAGACCAGAATAGGGCCGACGTTCCGTCTGGACGCGCCGAAGAGGGTCCGGGGGCTAGCGAACCTCTGGCGAACGTCCAACATCGCGTAATTTCTCTCTTTGCTTCATAATAACTTTCCACCTGGTTGAAGTGCATATGAAAAAATCCACGGATGGAAAAAACAAGGAAGGGCGTGGACGTGACCACTTCCTGTGTCTTGTAGGCACGCACGGGAATAGGCGTGGTCACGTGCAAGTGACGTGCGTGTGCAATTTTTTCACGCACACAGTAGGTGCTGGAGATGACATCTCATAATGGCAGAGCGAGATGCGATTGACCAGTATGAATATATAACAAACAGCAAGAATCACATCCAGTTTTGCAACCAAGCGAAACTCGATGACATATACAAAACAACCATAAATACATTGACTATCCTACAAAAAAGAGCAATAAGAGTAATAAATAATGCAGGATATCGGGACCACACACACACACTGTTTCTACAATCACACATTTTGAAGTTCATTGATATGGTAAACTTTAAAACTCTGCAAGTTATGTACAAAGCAAGAAATAATCAATTACCGGTAAATGTAAGAAGCAAAAATCCTCAGAGGACCATTGAACTTCAAAAAACCTGTGATGAAAACCAAACTGAAAATAATGTGTATCTCCTCTTACGGAGCCACCATGTGGAATGGGCTACAGGATGAACAAAAATATTGTGAAAACATAAATCAATTAAAATCTAGACTAAAAAAATCTATTTTTGATAGGTACAGAAGGGAAGAAGAGCTTTAATTGCATATAAAAAAAATTAAAATAATAATAAATACGTATGATACTGTATTGTGCGCTATATCATATCACATTATATAATCATATTATAATTAATTTGTATATTATATTGAACTATATTTGCATAATATAATATACTATTATATTATGGTACTATATTGTATTGTATATATCATGTACTATATATCTCACATCACATTATATATGTGCTGTATACACTATTATGTACTATATTATACTATTATATATGCTATTATATACTGCAGGTATACTATACTGTAATGTGTACTGTAATGTGTACTATATGTGTGTACTGAAATGTGTACTATATGTATCTACTATGTATGTATGTAAATAAAAAAAAATATAAAAATGAAACGTAAGTCTTCAGGGGTAGGGCCCGACAAGCCTAGTGCTTCTCCCTAGCCCTTTTCGGACAATTGGACAATGCTGCAATAGCAGCTGGTAAAACTTTGGTGATTCATGGAATAGACGTTGTTATGTGTCCAAAGCCCGAAATAAAAAATAACTGAACTGAACTGAACACGCACATTTGACAGGAATTAAAAATCAATGCTGAGTCAGTTTAGAGTTTATAGAGTTTGAAGCTCATCTCACTGCTCAGCCAGGCATGCTTACTGTTATGTCTTAATACTATTATGTCGTATTGCTTTTCTTTCACTAAATAGTCAGTACTTTCCTGCTCTCACAGCACTCTACACCACATATCCAGTTATCATTGTAAAGACACTGTGTGCACTACAATGATGCCATATTGTTTAGCAAGTTGACTGTGTTTTATAATTGGCATTAAAACAAGACATGTATGTATAAAATAAGATAAGATAAGTACAAATTTCCAGAACCAAATTAATTCATCCAAAAACTACACATTGTCGATTTGATATATTCCAAACAAATTATTATTGTTGTTGTTTGTTTTATTATTATTTTTGTATTTATTTTTGTATTTTAGAATATAGTACTTTTAAAATATGTGGCTTGAGTTCTCCTTTCACTTCACAATTGGATTAGGAATGAATGTCAGGGGTCTAGCCATGCAGGTTTATAAGTGTTTCCACTCTATAAATTTCTCCAATCCACTTTAATGCTGTGTTTTCACCATAAAGTCTCCCTGAACCTTGACAGGCGCTCTAGCAATACCATGGAGTATTAATTTGTATAATGTATAAGCTGCTTGCACTGAGAGAATTCGAGAAATGAAAAATGGGAGAACTGTTCCGTTCCATCAACCTGAGAAAAAAATGCTTGGGTCTCAAATAATATTGAACAGTTTCTCAAGCTATTCTACATCATCAACTTCTGGAGACTCCTTGTCCTTACAGGACATTCACAGAGTAGCATAAATAAAAGGCATGCTGGCCAGAATCAGTAGAGGAAGATGGCAGAGTGAGTGTGAGGATTCGCCTGTTCCCTGGACCTTTTTTTCCCTTTCCTCACCTCACCAGCCCCCACCCTTGCGAGAATTTTCCCTGCCTCCTACTCTTCACCAGCCCCCACCCTTGTGAGAACTTTTGCCTGCCTCCTACTCTTCACCAGCCCCCACCCTTGGACATTCTGTTCCTCTACCCTCACGCACCTGTTGGGAGTTTGCAATCTGCTCGGGAGAGTACTTAGGTGGCAGGCTCCCTTCCAGTCCTGGTCGGGTCATTCTGTATCTGTGTCTGTGTTCATGGAGTTCTGTACGTTACCATCCTGTACGTTACCATCACCTGCCGCGTCTCCGGCGTGAGACGACGTGCCAGCCTTCACCACCTGTCGCCGTTTGCCTGGAGTGGGACGCCGTCTTCGCTCTCTAATTCTCTACGGGAGGTTTTCCAGTGTTCCCACTCCAGACGTCAAGGCGGCTCGCCATCGCTCCAGATTCCACGGGAGGAAGGCGTCTCTTCATGATCCTCGTTCCTGGGGTGAGGCTCGTCGTCGCTCCCTAGTATTCCACGGGAGGACGGCGTGTTCCCATCCCGGTCCCCTGGGACCCCCTTTGTTCTGCGCTGCCCGTCAGCAGCATCCGAGGAGGAGGAGGAGGATCTCCGTGCCCGGCCCCCGCTGTCGGGCCCCTGTCTCCGTGCCCGGCCCCCGCTGTCGGGCCCCTGTCCCCGTGCCAGGCCCCCGCTGTCGGGCCCCTGTCTCCGTGCCCGGCCCCCACCGTCGGGCCCCTGTCCTCATCCCTGTAAGCAGCTCTGGCCCTCGCCCTGTCCAAGGCCTTAACCCTGTTCTCTGTCCCTGTCTCCAGCCCGCCTCTCCGGGCCTCTGTCCCTGTCCCCCTCTCCAGTGCCCCTGGTCCTGGCCCTGACACTTAGCCCTGGTCCTTAGCCCTGGCCCTTAGCCTTAGCCCCTTAGCCTGTTCGCCTCTTAAAGGCACAGTGCCGCATTTTCCATATTTCCTTGACTCTAGTGTTTTTGTGTTTTCCCTTAAAGGGACTGTGCCGCTTTTTGTTCTATAATAAATATTTGCCCTGTTTTGGCTTACTCTCATACTTGTCTTGTGTTGTGCGATTGGGGTCGGTTACAAACCATAACAGTACGACCTGACCAGTCAACGACCCCAGCCAGCACAGACAGTGTATGTGAGTTAGCCCCTGTTAGTTCCGTCTAGTTCCCTCTAACCCACTCTAGCTCCCTCTAGTTCCCTCTAGCTCCATCTTAGTTCCCCTGTTAGTTCCCCTGTAAGTTCCCCTGTTGACTCCCCTGTTAGCTCCCCTGTTAGCCTCGTTAGCTCCCCTGTTAGCTACCCTGTTCCCCACAGCTAGGACTGTCCTTCCAGCTAGCTTGTTCTCCTTTGCTAGTCCAGCCCTGTCTGCTAGCCTAGCTCCGGCAGCTAGCGCAGCCTCTATGCTAATGTAGCAGTACAGCTAGCATAGGCCCTGTAGCTAGCAATGCTCTGGCAGCTACCCAGTCCCTCTGCTAGCCCCGCTTTAGGTGTAGCTTCCCCTGCTAGCATGGCCCAGTTTTTTTTTGTTTGTTGCCTTGTCTTGTCCCCTGCCCGGCTGTCTGATTTTTTGGTCGCCCGGTGGCTCCCGTGGAGGGGGAGGTACTGTGAGGATTCGCCTGTTCCCTGGACCTTTTTTTCCCTTTCCTCACCTCACCAGCCCCCACCCTTGCGAGAATTTTCCCTGCCTCCTACTCTTCACCAGCCCCCACCCTTGTGAGAACTTTTGCCTGCCTCCTACTCTTCACCAGCCCCCACCCTTGGACATTCTGTTCCTCTACCCTCACGCACCTGTTGGGAGTTTGCAATCTGCTCGGGAGAGTACTTAGGTGGCAGGCTCCCTTCCAGTCCTGGTCGGGTCGTTCTGTATCTGTGTCTGTGTTCATGGAGTTCTGTACGTTACCATCCTGTACGTTACCATCACCTGCCGCGTCTCCGGCGTGAGACGACGTGCCAGCCTTCACCACCTGTCGCCGTTTGCCTGGAGTGGGACGCCGTCTTCGCTCTCTAATTCTCTACGGGAGGTTTTCCAGTGTTCCCACTCCAGACGTCAAGGCGGCTCGCCATCGCTCCCGATTCCACGGGAGGAAGGCGTCTCTTCGTGATCCTCGTTCCTGGGGTGAGGCTCGTCGTCGCTCCCTAGTATTCCACGGGAGGACAGCGTGTTCCCATCCCGGTCCCCTGGGACCCCCTTTGTTCTGCGCTGCCCGTCTGCAGCATCCGAGGAGGAGGAGGAGGATCTCCGTGCCCGGCCCCCGCTGTCGGGCCCCTGTCTCCGTGCCCGGCCCCCGCTGTCGGGCCCCTGTCCCCGTGCCAGGCCCCCGCTGTCGGGCCCCTGTCTCCGTGCCCGGCCCCCGCCGTCGGGCCCCTGTCCCCGTGCCAGGCCTCCGCCGTCGGAACCCTGTCCTCATCCCTGTAAGCAGCTCTGGCCCTCGCCCTGTCCAAGGCCTTAACCCTGTTCTCTGTCCCTGTCTCCAGCCCGCCTCTCCGGGCCTCTGTCCCTGTCCCCCTCTCCAGTGCCCCTGGTCCTGGCCCTGACACTTAGCCCTGGTCCTTATCCCTGGCCCTTAGCCTTAGTCCCTTAGCCTGTTCGCCTCTTAAAGGCACAGTGCCGCATTTTCCATATTTCCTTGACTCTAGTGTTTTTGTGTTTTCCCTTAAAGGGACTGTGCCGCTTTTTGTTCTATAATAAATATTTGCCCTGTTTTGGCTTACTCTCATACCTGTCTTGTGGTGTGCGATTGGGGTCGGTTACAAACCATAACAGTGAGCCTGTCCACGTATGCAAATGGTACCAGTAACTAATTTACATTGTATTTTCCAAGTTCAAATAAAGCATATTTTCAACTATTTAAAACATATTGGAAGATTGCAATATCATCATAGCAAAACTATTCCTAACTAGAAAGGTGCGCTCAGTAGAGGGCAAATTTCCAACAGGCGGCATGCCAGACACACAGATAAAACACACAAAAACACTGCCGCTCTCCTTATAGTACGCTAACAAACACACAGACAGACACACTGACCGCTCTCCAAATATAGTTATTAGCATTAGCATTCACAGGCTAACACTAGATGTTAATAGGAAGCATAGGAAGGCTAATATGAAGCATGTTAGGAACCATGGGAAGGATGTCAGGTATCATAGGAAGTGTGATAGGAAGCATACAGTAGGGAGGATGTTAGAAAGCATAGGAAGGGTGGTAGGAAACATATGAAGGATGTTATGAAGCATAATAATCATGTTAGGAAGCATATGAAAGATGTTAGGAAGCACATGAAGTGTGATAGGAAGCATGTTAGGAATCCTATGAATGATGTTAGGAAGCTTAGGAAGGGTTATAGGAAGCCTAGGGCGAATGTTAGAAACAGGTTCCAAGCACAAGGGGGTGGGGCTTATTTCAATGGACAATGATCTAAATGAATTATTATGTTTTCATGTTTCAAGCTGATTCCCTGATACTTTGAGCAGCAAATCTGTATACTATTGCCCTCTTGTGTTCAAAAGGGGTAACATCATACTGAATCTAGTGTATGTCAATAGACAGCGATGTAAATTAATTAAAATAAAATATTTGTCGTTGACAGATTTGCTAAATATTCAGGTCCCTGGCCTGCTGTTAGCCTATGTGCCATGTTTCATCCACTTCAAGCTTTAAGTTGATGGGATATGCCGAACACACACACACTCACACACTCACAGACAGATGCAACCGATTGCATAATCTCTCCAGGCATTCCACCTGCTGGAGATAAAAAAAACATGCTATAACATGTATTTTAATAATTGTCAAATAAACTAAACTAAACAGTCTATATGGTAGACAAAGATATATGGTGGTAGGCAGTTGTATTGAGCTGTCCACCAATAGACTGGAGCAGGCAGACATCGATAGCTCATTTACATTTACATGTTGTCATTTAGCTGACACTTTTATCCAAAACGACTTACAAGTTCTGTATGACAAGTCAGCAGCAGTGTTAATTTTGGCAGCTATTTTAATTGTAGTTTTAGTCTTAGTCATGTGTCAAATGCTCCTTTTTCGTTTTCATCATATTTAGTCACCTTCATTTATTTTTCGTTTAGTCAGTTTTAACTACAGGTCTGAGCATTTTAGTCTTATTCAGTTTTAGTCTCGATTTTGTCTTTTTTGTTTTAGTCTAGATTTAGTCGCAGAAAACAGATGACATTGTTGTCTAGTTTTCGTAAAAAAATATAATAGTCATTTTAAATGGTAAATAATGCAATTCTATTTATTCTTTAAGTATAGTCTAGCCAAAACCCTATCAGCTGATTCACAATAAGTTCCATATAAGGCTAGAAGCCCAATAGTAACCAAACATTCCTTGAAATGGTCAATAGATTCAGAAATAGTCAGACATGGAATGGAACATTCTGATTTAAATAGCTTATTTATTTATTTTTAACCAACAAAGCAACAATAGGATAGTGTAAATATACAGTACACACTGATTGCAATTCTCACTGGGACCTACTGTACAAATTTCACAGACGTAGAGTTCCAATAATATGAATCCATATTATTTATTTTTCCGACATCAAATGCGTAATTTCTTATCGTACAAATATTGTCATATTTATTTTAATTATGATTAAGTAATTCATTCCAAGGAGGCCTGTAGCGTTAACATAAAGGAATCACTGAGAACACAGTATGTCAAGTTAATAACATTTTCAATTAGTCAATCAATCATAAGAGTGCTCCTCAGCACTCTTAAATCTGCTCTCAGCCACGCTCAAATCTGATCTGAAAATTTGGGGACTCGCGCTACCAGCCCTAATTGTTATGGTTTGTAACCGACCCCAATCGCACAACACAAGACAGGTATGAGAGTAAGCCAAGAACGGGCATTTATTGAATAACAACAGAAAAGCGGCACTGTCCCTTTAAGGGAGAACACAAAATACTGGAAAACAAGAACTTGGGAAAAATAGGCACTGTGCCTTTAAGGGGGAACACAAAACACTGGAAAACAAGAACTAGGGAAAAAGGGCAAAGTGCCTTTAAGAGGCGAGCTGGCTAAGGGGAAGGCTAAGGGAAAGGCTAACGGACAGGGCCAGGGCAAGGGAAGGGCAGGAACAGGGAGGACTAGGAGGACTGGACAGGGATGACTAGGATGACTAGGAGGACTGGACAGGGAGGACTAGGAGGACTGGACAGGGAGGACTAGGATGACTAGGAGGACTGGAAGGACTGGACAGGGAGGACTAGGAGGACTAGACGGACTGGACGGACTGGACAGGGAGGACTAGGAGGACTAGAAGGACTGGACAGGGAGGACTAGGAGGACTAGAGAGGGGAAACAGGGACAGAGGCCCGCGGAGGCGGGCTGGGGACAGGGACAGAGAAAACAGGGTTCGGGCCTTGGACAGGGCGAGGGTCAGAGCTGCTTACAGGGATGGAGTAGGAGGCGCAGGCTAGACGTCTGGAGGAGAGCGCGCCGGCTCGGAGAGACGCATCTGGCGCTGGGTCTGGAGTGGTGTGCGTCTGCTTGGAGAACGCGCCGGTTCGGAGAGCGCATTTGGCGCGGGGGTCTGGAGTGGAACACTGGAATACCTCCCGTAGAGGATTAGAGAGCGCAGTACAGTGTCTCCCTCCAGGCAAACGGCGACAGGTGGCGAAGGCTTGAGCGCATCTGGCGCGGAGGTCTGAGTGGTGCGCGTCTGCTTGGAGAACGCGCCGGTTCGGAGAGCGCATCTGGCGCGGAGGTCTGGAGTGGAACACTGGAATACCTCCCGTAGAGGATTAGAGAGCGCAGTACAGTGTCTCCCTCCAGGCAAACGGCGACAGGTGGCGAAGGCTTGCACCTCGTCTCACGCCGGAGATGGAACAGCATACAGACAGAAACAGAAACTCCCGTAGGAGCCTACAGATAGAGAACCTCCCGTAGGAGTTTGCTGATAGAGATATGATACGGAACGACCCGACCAGGACTGGGGGGAAGAGCGAGGTACTTAAAGCCCACTGGGGCGCTAATTAGAACACACCTCAGGTGCGTGATGGTAATTGATACTTGAACTAGAAGTGTGTGTTCGGCACGGACCAATCAAAACAGATAATGAAAGATAGTCCAAGGGTGTGGGCTGCTGAAGAGCAGACGAGACTAAACGAGCGCGAGGGTGGGGGCTGGAGAGGTGAGGAGACAGGGAATTAAAGGTCCAGGGAAAGGCGAACCTCACACTAATATGTCTTAAATGGGCAGAAATCTGCCTAAGAGGACATTTTTGGTCGTAAATTCGTTCGGGAATGAGACCCATTCCCTTTTGTCCGTCGAGTACAACCGTAGATCGCTGACGTCACTTTAAACTTAAAATGGCGGCTTCCATCAGAGCATTCGGCTAACAACATTAGCTTAGCGAACCTGCCACTGTACTTCTATGTGCATAAAGTGTGCTAACAAAATAACACAGCCCCTAAGACTGGGAGCATTCTAACTCTACTGAGCATGTATACCCAACATTATATGAAAAATAAAAAGTCATTACGTTGTTTTAGTGCGCTTCAAGCACTAAAGGGATTCATTAACAACAGTAGGGTCTATCGATTAGCCGGAAACGGAAATGCTGAAATAATAACGTGAATTATTCTAAAAGTTATAATTATTTTGTCTCATCTTGTTTTAGTCAACATAAATTAAGAGAGAATTCGTCATGGTTTTTGTAAAGTACATTTTTGTGTCCTCAGATGTAGTCAACGATCATGCATAAATAATTTAGTCACGTTAGTGTCACATGATCTACATTAACGTGACGTCACGTCTCGCTGTCGTTGGGGGGAAAAGCTTTGTTGACGACCATATATAGTCATAATTTTAGTTGACAAAATTAACACTGGTCAGCAGGAAGGGTACAACTCTTTCAGCTGAGTAACAATGATCAAACAGTGCTGAAACTTGTGTGCTGCAGTATTGAGTGCATAGACATAAGCCATATTAGTATAGTAGGAGGAGTGCATGGTAGTATAGGACAGTAAGAAGGTTAGTGTTTGGTTTTTGTTTTTAATTTCAGATATTGATTGAAGAAGTGTGTTTTTAGTCGACAGCGAAAGATTGGCCGGGATTTGGCTGTCCTGACTGTTGTGGGAATTTCATTCCACCATTGTGGAGCGAGGACAGAGAATAGGCAGCTTCTCTTTGATGACCCTCCCTGAGCTTGGATAGGAGTGGGTCTGTGGCGGCCAGAGGATGTAGAGCGGAGGGGTCTTGACGGAGTTAGAGACCATTGACCGGAGGTAGGCGGGAGCCGTTTCCTTCACCGCAGGATATGCCAGGTCGAGGACCTTGAAGCGGATTTGTGCGGCGATGGGGAGCTAGTGCAGGTCCCTAAGAAGTGAGGTAACATGGGCTGATTTTGGTAGGTTGGAGATCAAACGGGCGGCCACGTTCTGGATGAGTTGAAGAGGCTTGGTGGCGGTGGTCGGTAGACCAGCAAGCAGTGCATTGCAATGGTCGAGTCGAGACATGAAGGTTGATTGGACAAGGAGTTGAGTGGCTTCTTTTGTCAGGAAGGAGTGGATCCTTCTGACATTGCTCGTCATTGCGGCGATGTGAGCAGAGAAGTTCAGCCGATCATCGCTGATCATGTTGACTTTTTCATCACCTGTTACAAATGTTGTAGACAGCTTTCGGATACACCCTTCTTTGTGACATCAAACAGTGACAGAATTAGGACTATAGATAAATGCAATTTTATTAACATATAAAATACATGTGTACACATAACATATAGTGTAACTTGGCGGGCACTAGGACTCAGGAGTACCCTGGCCAGGTATTGCCAGAGCATGTAGAGGAGGTCTCACGCGAAAGAAGGGTGTATCCGAAAGCTGTCTACAACATTTGTAACAGATGATTAAAAAGTGAACAAATAATTAACTGTATTAGATATTTGTTAATGATTAATAGGCTTCACTTTAGATTAGGGCACACAATAGCATCCGCAAATGATTTATAGATGTTTTATGAATGTCTTAACAAATCATTTGTTGAACATGAACAAATAAATGGAGGTACAGTATAGTAGTTTTTTCATGTACATTTTTCAAAGCATCTACAAATGTGTTACTAGTATACACATTAAACAACATTATTTAAAGATGAACAAATCAAGTACAAACAATGTTGATAATGAGTTATATAGAACTAATTTGTAAATGTTATACAAATATAGTTATAAATGATTTAAAAATAATTATGAATGTATATAAATAGTTTGTTCATGATTAGCTCATTATCTACAAATACCTTATAAAGGTCTTATAACTGAGTGTTATTATAAAGTGTTATTGTTTCTTTTGCTCTGAACCAATCCTAACTATTTAGGAGCAGTGGGCACAGTCCAGCGCCCGGGGACCAACTCCTCCAACATCTCTCTCTCTCTCTCTCTCTCTCTCTCTCTCTCTCTCTCTCTCTCTCTCTCTCTCTCTCTCTCTCTCTCTCTCTCTCTCTCTCTCTCTCTCTCTCTCTCTCTCTCTCTCTCTCTCTCTCTCTCTCTCTCTCTCTCTCTCTCTCTCTCTCTCTCTCTCTCTCTCTCTCTCTCTCTCTCTCTCTCTCTCTCTCTCTCTCTCTCTCTCTCTTTTACAAGGCATAGTGGATTGCTCAGCCTTTAAAGTAAGTGGCCTGTGAAAAAAGCAATCGGATTTCTGGACCATGCTGGATTGGGCCGTAGGGAAGTGTTTAGTTGTTGTTTAGTTGTTTAGGTTCCCCATCTCTCCTTTTTTCTTAATTGTTGTGTGCCTTTGTTCTATTTTATAAAGCCCACTATATGAGGAATTACGACATCGCCCCCCCCCCCCCAGGGCCACCGTGCTCCCTATCGAGCCGAGCGCCAAGAGAGGGAGTGCGCACGTGCTTGACCGATGAGTCACAGAGGGTGCCACGGGGGCCAGCAGTCCGAAACAGCTCCACAGCCCACCCGCCGGGTGGACCACCCCGTGACGGCAAGCCTACCCCACCCATTCCCACACCGGAAGCTCCGAGCCAGGCCTGCCGAGGCAGCTGCCAGTGAGCCTCCTGGAATGCTGGAGCCTACAGGTGACCAGTACAGCAGAGCATGGCTGACACCTGGTTGACACTAGGTCAAGACCGACCCCGCCTGGCACGGCCAGGATGAGTCCTGTGTCCCCTAATGCAGCTGCCCCGCGTAAAACAGACAGGGGGGTGTGCGTTTCGGCCGTAAGTCACAGAGGCGCTAGAGGGACTGACCGCCCGAGAGCAGCATTCCACTGGCCCACCCATAATAATAATAATAATAATGACTTGGATTTATATAGCGCTCTTCATGGCACCCAGAGCGCTTCACAGAGTCCATTATTCGTTCATACACAGTCATACCGGTGGTGGTAAGCTACAATTGCAGCCAGGCCTGCCCCGTCACCCTCTCTTGGGGGTCTCTGGCCACCAGACGAGCACTCTCACCGAGCCCCCCAGGGGTTACAGGGACCTACAGGCTGACCAGTACCTTAGTCTGTCAGCCCATACGAGGGAAACCTACATAAAAAACCCTCCTTCCCATCTGTACACATAGAAAACACTGTTTCTATGCTGTTCCGACAGATCCAGGGGCGTGCCCGGTTCCTAGCGGCAGTGTTGAAAAACATCCGAAACCCGGAAGCACTGACCTCTAATTACGAATACGTTAGGCCGTAGGGAGGCAGAATAGGCCCACTACCTCCCCACCGCATTGGCCCGGCACCGCACGTTAGGGGGAGTCTGTGAGGTCCGCCACGTGAGATGTGACATAACCCAGTGGCCGAGCTAAAAACTCCACTTGTCATCCACTCATATATGAGTCGGGGGGAAAAACACAGCACAGTACCACTGTGCGTTCTTCCACTCCATATTCGAATGACAAGTAGGGCCACCCTGTGTGGGCAGACGTCATCCCCCTTTGCAGCAGTAGGGGGGGCTGTCTAACAGCCAGGGCCGGACTGGGGAAATAATTCATACCGGGAGATATAGCGCGAAATATAGCCCCAATCAGGCCACTTTTTAAGTGGGGGGTCTGGGGGTCCCCCACCTGGAAATTTTTGTTACAAAGACTTAATTTCCTGCATTCTGGTGAATTTTAGTGCATGTGAATCACAAATCACAAATGAACTCCAGTTCGCACCTGTTGCTGTACACCTGCCACTGGTCACACGCCTCTTTTTCCTTGAATAAAGGCGCAGCTCTTCTGGACGGTTCTCCACAAAACACGTCCAGACCGCCAATGTTTACACGCAGAAATGCCCGGTCAGACAGACCCTGTTTCTGCTATGTCACGTGCTGCTCCCTCCGTACCTGGTAAGGGCTGAACCCAGGAAACCCTCCTGTTTGTCGGGGATTCCCTCTGACGCCCCTCTCTTGGAGATGCGCTTCGCCACGTCAAGCCTGCAATTAACCCTTCGTGCGGGGGTAAAAAGCACGGAAGGCAGCACGCCAGGAAATTGAGGAAATTGTCGGTCTGCCAGAAAAACTCCACAACGAGCCGCGGCCCCAAGCATTTCCTTTTCCGAAAGTGCCGGGGAAGCCCTGAAAATAGGACGTTGGTGAAATATCCTTACAGCTCTTATCTAACTAGCTAACTAACTAACTTCTGTTACGACTGCCGAAGGCCTGTGAGCACACTCGTTTCGCTGAAACAATGAGGAAGGGGGAAGTAGACTGCCACACCTGGGCTTTGAGTGGCCGGAGGTGGGCATGGTCAGACAGATGGGAAGTGCATGTGAGAAGTTTTCATTGGCCACGCACAGGCGCTGAGTGTATCCCATAGGCGAAGCAGAAAAGCGTAGCCAATGAAATATAACAATCGTGTTCACAGTTTTGTGGGTAGACAGGATTTCTGGGATTTTTTCTGTTATGTCACAAATCATTTCATCAGGGAAGCAGTATATTTTACTAGTTTTTAGTGTCCACCTGTGATTTTCCCACCAATTGAAGATAAAAATGTACAGCTAAACCGTATTGTGTAGGTTCATAATCTTGGAGTTAAGTATTATTGAATTATATTATTATATTGTTACAACCAAGTGGAACCATATAAATCCGCTACCATCCGTTTGTTCTTGGTCTAGTTGTGTGTCCGCATTCTCCATCAGTGTGGCATTGGGAAACGCTGTTTGGGGTGACACAACACAGACACTGTATATTTATGGGTCAAAACACCATGTTTATTGTCCATAGGGAGAGAGAAGAGCGTTATAGGGGGTTGCCTATATTCCGTGAGGGAAAGTGGGGGTCAGCCGGTCCAGGCATGTTGTCCCAGCGGTCGTCACGCTGTGGGCAGCCGTCAGTCTTCTCCGTCCTGTCCGGGCAAAAGGGACATGTGAGCTCTCGGTTGAGGTGAGTCAGACTAACCATCCCATGTGCTGTCAGAAGCCTCCTTTTGTGTGGCTGCTGACGAGGCCTGATGAGTTTCTGGTGTGGGTGATTCACCAGCTGTGGGTGCTGATTGCGATGCTGCCTGTTTCTCCCAGCTCTCTGTGTGTGGCGCTATGGCCTGGCAAATCCCTCATCACAGTACTTACGAACATGTTCAAGAATGAGGACCAATGTGTGTAAAATATCTATTCAAATTAATTCAAGATTTTATAGTTAATTAATCTAAATTAATCACATTTTAAAACGCATATCAATATTTGATGTGAAAAGCTAAATTGTTCAATTCAAATGGATTTTGGTATAGGAGTGAATCAATGAATATACATTATAAATATGTTTAAGCAGTAAAATCTTGTTTATTAGCTACTACACAGACCAATGCAATTTATAACTAAGTGCAGCAATTTTAGGAATAATATTCATATAGCGCAACAGACATTTTGTAAACTCAAGTACTTTCGAGGTAAAAGTAAAACACAGTATACTTTCAAGTACATTCCAGAACAGTTGACCATTGGAAAAAAACGTCTTGATTGATCAAAATGTCTCAAAAAATGGTTGGCTCTGCTCTGTAGAGGACCAGAACACTGTTAGCCCCCTTTTCATCTTCTGAAGCAAACAGCAGGAGGCTCTTCTTCTTTGCTGGTTCCACTGTGGGTTCTGGAGTGGCCCTGTTGGGTTCTTCTTACAACAGTGCCTCAACGCTAGTCCACTTCCCTTCTCGCTCTCCTCTTGGTAGACACTTTAAATCCTTAAAGCATGGGTCATGCGTCAACCCTAGTCTAGTCACATATCTGCAGTAGATAGCAGTGGCGGCTCGTGGATGCTTCGCCACTAGGGGCGCTATACCAAACATTTTGCAAACATGTACAAGGCACGCATTGGCGAATATTATCACCATTGCCATCGATCAATATATGATCAGTCAGTCAAATGCAACCACGTTTCCAATAGCCCAACACAAACACGCACAGCTCTCTCTCTCTCTCTCTTGCTCTCTCTCTCTCGCTCTCTCTCTCTCTCAGATGATGTCAGATCCATTCAATAATAAACACATTTGTAAAGCTCGTCATTATAAACAAGTTACCATTCATTGTCTGAGTGGTTATGCCCCTCATTAACCTTTTTATTTTCCATTTTAAAGACAAAATAGAATGCAGGTACAAAAATAGATTCAAGAGGTTTATTCGTCACATTATACACAAGTTTCAAGTTTGTTTATTATTTATCACAATAAAATATAGTAAATAGTAAAATAGGTAGTTTACGATGAAATGCTTGGTTCTGTATGAGCCCCTGAGAGTGTGCTTACAGTAACAAAAGTAAGTAAGTAAAAAGTAAAGTAAAGAGGAATATTCAATATACATATACAATATACACTACAGCGTAAAATGAGTAAAGAGTGAGGTGTGTGTGCGTTTATTTTTTTTATATTTATAAAAAAAAAATCTAAAAAGAAAAAATATTTAAAAAAAAATGTATCATTGAAAAATTTCGTTTTTTTTCTATAATGTTTGATTATGACATCATACTGTGACCACAACAGAACATGTTGAATAGATACACAAATGTTCTAGAATGTTTGATTATGACATCATACTGTGACATCACAACAGAACATGTTTAATAGATAACTCAGATGCACAGCAAATAAGGTACATCATTCCACTACAGACAGCAGTAAAGAAACATCCAAACCTTTGTTTTTAATTTAAAAAAAAAAGATTTAAAAGATTTTTTGAAGAACTGAGCTCCTAAACCCGTTTCAACAACATACAAGCAAGACATTAAAATGGATATTGAGGAGCGAAGTCACCTGTGTGCCGGAGACAACATTGACAGCATTGTAGAACATTTCAACCATTTAACATTGGTTGACACGGACGAGGAGATCATTGCTGTTTCAACTTCATCACCGGCTGATTCTGCTTTTGATGCTGTTATTGGTTGTATAGAAGAGGACTTCATTGTGGAGGAGGACTTCCAGCAGCTAGAGCAGGACTTCATGGAGAAACACTACCTGGAGTTTGATGACACAGAGGAGAACAAGCTCACTTACACACCTATCTTCAACCAATATACGGAGCTCCTGGAGAAGTACTACTCACTAAGGTCTAATGTGAGCCGTATGCATGCCCGCCTCTCTTGGCTTAACGTTGAAAATAGATTGTCTTTTAATACACTTGTGCTGTTCAAGTTGGTCATGAGCAGTAAAACTCCTGTTTTTATACATAGTCAGATTGTTTTTGCACGAGCATTACACTAGAGGTTCCAGTTATGGGCAGCTTGAATTGCCAGGTCCTAAAACCAACGCTTTAACCCTTTCAGTGCCACGGACGACATATCTCCTTTTATCAGCCCCCCCATTGAGTGCCCAAGACGACAAATATCGTTTAATTTTTTTTTATTAGCGATTAGAATTCATATTTCATCAACCGAGTCTCCCGTTGGTACACCAGCCCCTACAGGAGCTCAGATTGGAAAAAAGCGCCCCCAATCGTCTATCCCTGTGTAACTGCAGGTCAGACTGGGATCTGTAGATATCTGGGGTGGAGCCAACTGGCTCCTTGTGCTGGCGAGCAGTCTGCTCAAGAGGGATCTGCTAGCGGGACGGAAATCAGCCTGGAATATATATTTACAGCAGCCAATAATCAATCAATAAGCATGATCGATATTTGGAATGGCGATCAGGAATTGGAATACTCTTTTTGGAGAACATCTGATCTAAGGTAAGGAGTCTATGTTACCAGTCTTAGGATAATCAGAGCTGTATTCGCTGAGATAACAGCGTGTCCCCTATGTGTGATGTGGCTGTTTGGCTGTGATCGCTGATGAGGAAATAAGATAATGGATTTTTCAGCTCGCGTCTATAGCGCGCATACGTACACATACTATCGATAATCTAGCGTTTATTTGAAAACGATTCATAAATAGGCCGAAAAATTACAATGTTTTTGTGTATTCTAGAATATTCCAGTAAATGTCTTTTATCATGGAATCTTTATATTTTCCTTGAAAACGAGGGCTTTTCAAAATGCTATAAAACGAAAATGAACTGATAAAAAAACAATCCGCTTCGACAATGTTGATTGCAAACGAGTCATTGATAAGCGACGGGCAGATTAGATACATAGCCATAATTTAAAACATAGATTAGGCGTTTTTAACGCTAACATTGAAGTGGATGGTGGCATTCAACTGGGTAAATCAATGTTAATCAAAGGCACTGAAATATTTTATTTTTAGAGCATTAACTCTTTGGAATAACCTGCCTCAAAACCTCTGCTGCATTTACAGTAGATTCACTTTTTAAAATAATCTTAAATTGTTTTTAGATTGTTTTTAACACTAAAGTAATTTTTTGGTTTTGTTTTACACTGTAATGTAATTTTAGCTATCTTAATTGTTACAGTAGTTTCATTATGCATTGTGTGTACTGACTTTTAATAATTTTGTTTTTGCAATAATAATTGTTTTTGTATGTTTTTTTGTGTGTGGACCCCAGGAAGACTAGCTGGTTGCTATGGCACCAGCTAATGGGGAATATTGGGGATCCCTAATAAAATCAAATCAAATCAAATACTTGGGAGCAGCAGCTGATGGAGAGGATCCTTGGTTTCAACATGAGGGACTTCACACAGCTTCTACAGCAGTTTAAGCATGAGTTATCAGGTTATGTGTTTGACCTGCTGCTGACCTTCTCTGACTTCACGGCCTTCAAGACGATGATTCTGGAATACAGAGCTGAGAAGGAAGGTAGAACACCAAGACTATCAGTAAATGTCCAAGCCTTCACCTTACGGCCTACACCTACGGGAAGCTGCAATCCGAAACTGGCCACCATAAATGTCCAAACCCCCCTTACCCCCCCCCCCACCCCAGATGCACAGCAAATAAGGTACATCATTCCACCACTGTGCAAGAACCAGAACAGTGACTGTGGCTGTGTATAAATAATAAACATTTATTTGATCAAATCTATTGTAATCCTCGTCAATTAATGATACTCTGTACTACTTGTGTTGATGCTGTTGGTAGGCAGAGGAGCCCAGACACTAAGAATTTCACTCTTTTATAATGTAAAAAGAATAGAGATGTGACAAAATTGTCCTTGAAACTTGAAATAGGCAGAGGATAAGTTGAGACTGTTACCCAGAGATCCTAACAGAGAATATATACATAATGGGGAGGATACAGCCTGTCCATTGGGAGCGGTTGGGGGGGGGTAAGGGGGGTTTGGACATTTATGGTGGCCAGTTTCGAATTGCAGCCTCCCGTAGGTGTAGGCCGTAAGGTGAAGGCTGTATCGTTTCATCCCGTTCCCACCTCCCCGAATTACACAATTTTCACTCTGGGTGAAAGATAATTGGTGTAGATGTAGGAACAAAAAGTTCTCCATTGACAAAATAGCCCATTTTGCGCAATCATAATTTTAAAGTCGGGACTAGATCTTTCCTCGCGGACGGATATTTGGTCACTGCAGAGTTTTATTTGACGCAATTGGTGCGAGTTCGGTCACGTATCTTGTGCTCGACCAATAGCAGCTCTCCTTGTTGCCAAGTTACAGACAACAAGAGATTGTGTAAACAGTAGCCTGATGTTATCGTGTCATTCACGGAGTACATCTTGACGCAAATGGACAACAAACACATTCTAATGCTCGCAAAATAGGTTTCAGAACAATGTTATATGCATACGCTACTTGATATAGGCAATCGATTGAATACAGCTGTGAAACGGGCGATAACGTTCATGTTATTAACCCTACTGTACATTTAAATCATATCGCCTTCTATCTACACTAACAACACAGCATTTCACACACCGATGCATGACGTCCTGTCGGGGCAATTATTCAATAAAACTCCATACACACACAATCCGTGATGCATGCAGCACATTTGTATCAAAAACACTTTACTTTGTGATTCCCAACCTGCAATATTAAAGATGCTGGTACAATTTTCTAAAGATTGAGGTCTTACACAAAACAGTTCAGTGGATAGTATAATGACAAAAATGTATTAATAATTCATTTGGAATAATGGAATAATGTCAAACAATTTACAAATCAATAAGTTACTTATTAACTTTTTTATTTTCCATTTAAAGACAAAATAGAATGCAGGTACAAAAATAGATTCAAGAGGTTTATTCGTCACATACATACACAAGTTTCAAGTTTGTTTATTATTTATCACAATAAAATATAGTAAATAGTCAAATAGGTAGTTTACGATGAAATGCTTGGTTCTGTATGAGCCCCTGAGAGTGTCGTTCATACAGTAAAAAAAGTAAGTAAGTAAAAAGTAAAGTAAAGAGGAATATTCAATATACATATTATACACACTAAAGTAAAATGAGTAAAGAGTGAGTTGTGTGTTTATTTCTTTTTAGATTCTTATTTTTTTTAATATCCTCAAACTAAATAGTTTGAGGATATTTATAAAAAAAAATCTAAAAGAAAACCGTTAAAAGAATTTCTTTTATTAAAAACATTCGTTTTTTTTCTATAATGTTTGATTATGACATCATACTGTGACATCACAACAGAACGCGTCTATTCTTATCCTAACCCATGTTTGCATGTTTGTGATCTGATTGGCCACTGACGTTTCTGGTCATGTGACATGTGCGCCCAATCGCGTGACGAGCTGTGTCTTTGCCCATTTCCGCGTTGAACAGCCTGCAAACGACCTAACGCCTAGTTTATCACTGGTTAAGCTTAGGCGACTCTTTCGAAGTTGGTTAAGGTTAGAGTTTGGAATCAGGGCTGGCGTTCTATCGCCATGCTCTAAGACAAACTATAACCTTAACCAACTTCGAAAGAGTGCCTAAGCTTAACCGCCGAAAGAACTTGCCGTCACACGATTGGTGCACATGTCACATGACCAGAAACGTCAGTGGCCAATCAGATCGCAAACATGCATACATGGGTTAGGATAAGAATTTAGGCCAACAGAACATGTTGAATAGAAACACAAATGTTCTAGAATGTTTGATTATGACATCACAGAACATGTTTAATAGATAACTCAGATGCACAGCAAATAAGGTACATCATTCCACTACAGACAGCAGTAAAGAAAGACATTCAAACCTTCGTTTTTAATTTTTTTTAAAGATTAAAAAAAAATATTGTTTGAAGAACTGTGCTCCTATACCCGTTTCAACAATATACAAGTGAGACGTTAAAATGGATATTGAGGAGCAAAGTCACCTGTGCGCCGGAGACAACATTGGCAGCATTGTAGAAAATGTCAACCATTTAATGGTTGACATGGACGAGGAGATCATTGCTGTTTCAACTTCATCACCGGCTGATTCTGCTTTTGATGCTGTTATTGGTTGTATAGAGGACATCATTGTGGAGGAGGACTTCCAGCAGCTAGAGCAGGACTTCATGGAGAAACACTACCTGGAGTTTGATGACACAGAGGAGAACAAGCTCACTTACACACCTATCTTCAACCAATATACGGAGCTCCTGGAGAAGTACTTGGAGCAGCAGCTGATGGAGAGGATCCCTGGTTTCAACATGACAGACTTCAGAAAGCTTCTACAGCAGTTTAAGCATGAGTTATCAGGTGATGTGTTTGACCTGCTGCTGACCTTCTCTGACTTCACGGCCTTCAAGATGATGATTATGGCATACAGAGCTGAGAAGGAAGGTAGAACACCAAGACTATCAGTAAATGTCCAAGCCTTGGCGCTCTAGTAGCACACCATATAACGCGCTGCGTCACGAAATGGCCGACCCGGGTTTCACTCCCGGACCCGGCGTCCTTTGCCGAATGTCTTCCCCTGCTCTGTGTCCCATTTCCTCCTCTCCCTCTCTCTCTACTGGACTGCCCGGTAGTACAAACCAATAAAATAAAAATACAAAAAATCGAAAGAAAAATTAGAAAAAATTCCAAGCACCTACGGGAGGCTGCAATTCGAAACTGGCCACCATAAATGGCCAAACCCCCCTTACCCCCCCCCCCCCCACCCCAGATGGACAGCAAATAAGGTACATCATTCCACCACTGTGCAAGAACCAGAACTGTGGCTGTGTATAAATAATAAACATTTATTTGATCAAATCTATTGTAATCCTCGTCAATTAATGATACTCTTTACTACTTGTGTTGATGCTGTTGGTAGGCAGAGGAGCCCAGAAACTAAGAATTTCACTCCTTTATAATGTAAAAAGAATAGAGATGTGACTAAATTGTCCTTGAAACTTGAAATAGGCAGATGACAAGTTGAGACTGTTACCCAGAGATCCTAACAGAGAATATATACATATGATGGGGAGGAGACAGACTGTCCATTAGGAGGGGGGGGGGGGGGGTAAGGGGGGTTTGGACATTTATGGTGGCCAGTTTCGAATTGCAGCCTCCCGTAGGTGTAGGCCGTAAGGTGAAGGCTGTATCGTTTCATCCCGTTCCCACCTCCCCGAATTACACAATTTTCACTCTGGGTGAAAGATATATTGGTGTAGATGTAGGAACAAAAAGTTCTCCATTAAAGTCGGGACTAGATCTTTCCTCGCAAATGGATATTTGGTCACCGCAGAGTTTTATTTGACGCAATTGGTGCGAGTTCGGTCACGTATCTTGCGCTCGACCAATAGCAGCTCTCCTTGTTGCCAAGTTACAGACAACAAGAGATTGTGTAAACAGTAGCGTGATGTTATCGTGTCATTCATGGAGTACATCTCGACGCAAATGGACAACAAACACATTCTAACGCTCGCAAAATAGGTTTCAAAACAATGTTATATGCATATACGCTACTTGATATAGGCAATCGATTGAATACAGCTGTGAAACGGGTGATAACGTTTGTGTTATTAACCATACTGTACATTTAAATCATATCGCCTTCTATCTACACCAACAACACAGCATTTCACACACCGATGCATGACGTCCTGTCGGGGCAATTATTCAATAAACCTCCATAAACACACAATCCGTGATGCATGCAGCACATTTGTATCAAAAACAATTTACTTTGTGATTCCCAACCTGCAATATTAAAGACCTGTTCCACACAATGTGAAAATCCGCCTAAAATATATACCTAGGTAAATGGAATATTGCTCCACTTCTACAAGGGCTATTTGCATATTCTTGGTATCTAGGTACATCTATGGACCTCAGGGAATGTATTCACAGTGTCAGAAATATTGTGTCTATTACTAGGCTTGCTTAAATTGTGATGAAACAAAGGAGAATATGAATTATGATTTTTCTTTGCATCTTTGACAGTGAATAACACCATGATAATAATGACCAAACAAAAAATTATCTCGTTCAGTACCCTCTTGAGATCATGTGTACAAAAAATCGAAGGAAATTAATAAAGGGAAGATGATTAAACCGAAGGTTTATGTGGTGGGCGCTAACGTTACATTTGTTCCTAATGTGTGCTCAGTGCTCAGTATGTATGTGATGACGACACGACACACAAGAGTAATAATTATTTGTGTCGTGTCATCATCACTGAGCACACTGAGCACACATTAGGAACAAATGTAACGTTAGCGCCCACCACATCTACACGAACGTCTACACAACATATAAGAGTTGTTTGTAGGTCGGAAATGATGGAATAGATTTATCAACAAAAAAAGGTGTTTAACCTGCTCATACCTTATTAAAAGCGTGGGGCAGGAGCAGCACGGATAACTTGGTTCTGCATGTATCGTGCTTCCATTCAAACAGACGGCAACACACGTGACATCAAGTCTCGCTCGCGTGAGACTTCCTCTCTAGATACTCTTCAATACCTGGCCAGGGTACTCCTGGGTCCTAGTGCCCCCCATGTTACACTTTATGTCATGCACATGTATTTTATATGTTAATAAAATTGCATTTATCTTTAGTCCTAATTCTGTCACTGTTTGATGTCACAAAGAAGGGTGTATCCGAAAGCTGCCTACAACATTTGTAACATGTGATGAAAAAGTAAACAAATAATTAATTGTATTAGACACTTGTTAATGATGAATAGGCTTCACTTTAGATTGGCCCCCACGATAGCATCTGCAAATGATTTATAGATGTTTTATGAATGTCTTAACAAATCATTTGTTGAACATGAAAAATAAATGGAGATACAGTATAGTCGTTTTTTCATATTCATTTTTCAAAGCATCTACAAATGTGTTACTACACATTAAACAACATTATTTAATGATGAACAAATCAAGTACAAACAATGTTGATAATGAGTTATAAATAATGTAGAACTAATCTGTAAATGTTATACAAATAGTTATAAATGATTTAATAATAATTTATGAATGTATATAAATGGTTTGTTCATGATTAGTTCATCATCCACTAATGCGTTATAAATACTTTGTAAATGGTATACAAATATAGTTATAAATGATTTAATAATCATTTATGAATGTATATAAATGGTTTGTTCATGATTAGTTCATTATCTACAAATACCTTATAAATGTATTATAACAGGGTGTTATTATAAAGTGCTACCGGCACTTTTAACCTATTGCTAAACTAACGTATTGATGATAATATACATTCTACATGCTTTTGTGACATGTTAGTGATGTTAATACTTGAAAACGTTTGACAAAAAAATCGCAACTTATATGCAATTGTAGAAGGGTGGATTATCCCTACTTTATGAGAGTAGATGTGCACTGTCACCAGGTAGTGGGAACACAGCAGATCTGGGTCCGGCTGAGTCCCCGACTAGTGTGGGGGTATTAGAATTGGGATTTAGCAGAGGGAGCGGATGGGGCCTAGGGTTTACTAACCTAGGGGTGATGCGCTGGTCCACAGTAATTCCCCAAACACCCACACTTCCCCTAATACATCCCACACCCTCCCACACCTGGTGGCAGTAGTGATAGATGATATAATTTCTCTCCAAAGCAGTACCTTTCCTTGTTGACGAACGGAGACCTGTCCCAATGGTACATGGCCGTGGGTAAGAAGGGGTTAAGCAGTAATGTACATTAATCGAAAGGAAGGGGTTAAACAATAATGCACATTAATGGACACGCACACAGTGATCCCATTTGTACGCCTCTCCTTTTATATAAATTAGAATGCAATCACTACAAGGCACAATGCATGGCACTTAGATCTTACACATGTAAAAAGGTTAATATAATTTGCACTCGTCCGCAGGGAGAGAGAGAGAGAGAGGGTACTGGCGAGCTCCGCGAGCTACTCAATGGGAATGATTATTATTATACACACGTGCGGTCTGCACACCTTAACCATACAACACATGTAACCAAAAAAATACAGTGGGCCCACAGTTGAAACAAAAGTCCTATCTAAGCCGACAGTACCCAAAACAACAAACGTCGGGGCGCCCCTAATCACTGGTGCACGTGCCAGTTCAATGTATCTATTCTCTTCGCCCTTAGAGGGCATGCTCTCGAAAAGGAGAATGTTCGCCGATAAAGTTCCAGCGCTCGGAGCGCTAACGATACCTGGCTTGAGTGTACCAACCGAGTGCTGGCCTGCTCCCGCAATGAATGTCCGTGCTGCGAGATGGCCGTCGAACGGTCCCGTGGTTGTCACCTGTGATAGCAAGGGGCTGGCTGGGCTGACGTTTAGGCAGGTGAAAGCTGGAGGCTGTCGGCTATGAGAATGCTGGAGGCGGGTGCGGTCCGGCGACGTCTGTTGCGGTGTCCGCTGCGGGGCTGGGAGAGGTGGAGTGACGCGCAAGCTAACTGTGCTACTAGGCCTACAGATGAAGCCAAAAATAGTCATGGAACCACTGTTTGGGGACCGTTTGGGCATTGTTAACGGTAACAATGACCAGCGGGGGCGCTCGAATACAGCTGGTGACAACGGCCCGACGCGCCGGCTTTTTGTTCATTCATTGGAGGAGCTCCGCACTGGACAAAGCTCGAGTTACATTCAGTTCGATAACAGCTGGTGACTTCATTCGTAGGATGCTACAACGTCCTATGTCTACAGACTGTATGAATTAATGTTGCTGAATTAAAGAATGAATAAGTTAAACGTGTCAATTCAGCAGTCAAAGTGTATTAAAACGTGTCAAATCTAACTTCATTAGACGGCCGACGTACGGCTCTCTTGTCCATTCATTTCATCAGAAGAAAGCGTTAGTGTAATGCTTTTTGGTAACAAAAAGTTTGTGTACGCAATGTTGCTGAATAAAATAATTAAACCATTAAGACCTGTCGAATTAGCAGTCAATGTGTATATTTTCAGCACTTATGTTATTTAATTATTTTGCGGAGCCAGCCCCCCAAACTCCTGAAATGCATAGAAATCTATGAAATCTAAATAAAACAATCTATGACATTTATATTAAAAAGAGCTAGCCCCCCAAACCCCTAAAATACATAGAAATCTATGCATTTTGGAACAGTTACTATATATAGTCAAGAAAGCATTTAGTCATACTTAAAGTTTAAAGATTTCAAGTACTAGCAGATTTCAAGTACTAGCAGAAACAGGAGATGTTGAGGATTGATTGATTGATTGAAAACTTTATTAACAGATTGCAGAATGGGTACAATACAGTACAGCTCAATACACACAATTGTTAAGGGGATGCAGACCAGAGAAAGACTTTCGTCTTGTTTACATCAGGGTCCCCCATTTTCAATTCATCAGGACATATATGACATACATGACATACAGATATTCAGTACTGCTACATCTATACATTTATGACATACCAGATTTGCAAATACAGTACTGTTTGTGATACAGAAGGAGTCAAGAAAAGGGAGTATATACATTTGACATAGAAACTGTACATTGGAGGAGGTTGGGTGGGGTTGTGTGGGGGGGGGTTGGGTACATTGGGATATTGTCAACTATACTGGGTAATTTACATTGGAGGTGGTTGGGGGGGGGGGGGAGAAACACTGTATAAACAAGCAAAACTGTACATTGAGGGGGGGGGGGAGACACTGTACAAACAAGCAAAATTGTACATTGGACTATTGACAAAACCATACTAGGTAAATGACTGTACATTGGAGGGGGTTGGGTTAAGACATTTACAGGGGCCAGTTTTGAATTGCAGTCTCCCGTAGGTGTCCCTTGAGAGTGGTTTTGAAAGTGGGTAGTGATCCACATTCCTTTACAGCTTTGGGTAGGGCGTTCCACATTGATGTGGCATAATTGCGAAACGTGTTTAGTCCCTTATTTGAGCCGAATCTGGGTTTAACATGATTTGTGGCGCTCCCTCTGGTGTTGTGATCGTGGTATTCACTGACCTTTGGGAAGTATTTTGACATGTACATGGGTACCTTGGTCGTGTAGTGTATCTTGTAGACCAGGCCCATTGCAAGTTGCTGTACTCTGTCGTCTACTCTAAGCCATCCTAGGTTGTCAAAGTGGGCAGGGGTGAGGTGGGTTCTAGGAGTAAGGTCAAGCAGTAGTCTGACCAGTTTGTTTTGAGATGTTTGTAATTTTGTTTTTAGCGCCTTTGAGGTGCTTTGGTACCATGAGGTGCAAGCATAGTCGTAGTACCCTTGAATGAGTGCTCCTGCCAGAGTCTTCAGGGTATTCTTGTTTACCAGAGAGGAGATCCGGTACAAGAATCGAGTTCGTTGGTTGACTTTTTTTATTACACTGGATGCCATTTTGTCACAGGAGAGATTAGCCTCTAGGATGGAACCCAGGTAGGTAATTTCATCTTTCCTTGTGACAATATTGTCACCCACTGTAACTGAGAAGTCGTCGGTCTTGCTGAGTTTGTTATTTGAACCGAAGAGAATGGACTCTGTTTTGCCCATGTGTAATGATAGTTTGTTATCCGCGAGCCATATGCAGATTTTGCCTAGTTCCGAACAGGAACAGTGGGGAAGCTGCAAGAAGGCCCTCATGGACACTTGTGAACAGGTTTTGGGCTAAAGGAAAGGTGAAAGAAAAGACTGGATTGCAGATGACACCTGGCAAGACATCTAGAGGAAAGGAAAAACCTTAAAAACAAGTGCAATAGGGAACCAGATATGACAAAGAAAAAAAAGTTTAGGCAAGAATACCAACAAAAGAGCAGGGTAGTGAAGAAGAAGACGAGAAGGGACAAGAGAAGATATGTTGACAACCTAGCATGTGAGGCAGAAATAGCAGCCGGACAGAGGAACATGAAAGATCTTTACAGAATCACAAGACAACTAGCGGGGAAGAACAGAACCATTAGCCAACCAGTGAAGAATAAACAGGGACAACTCATCACACAGGAAGCCCAACAGCTGGACCGCTGGAGGGAACACTTCCAGGAACTCCTAAATAGACCTCCCCCAGAAATAACACCAGAGATCAGCAGTGTACCATCAGAAGCCTTGAAGATCAACTGTGGGAGGATATCTAAGGATGAAATAACCAGAGCCATCAAAAAGATGAAGGCTGGGAAAGCACCAGGAGTTGACAACATACCCCCTGATATTCTGAAAGCTGATCCCAAATCGACCACAGAGGTTCTATACCACCTCCTCAACAAGATCTGGGATACAGAGGTAATCCCAATAGAATGGAAAACGGGCTTAATGGTCACCATTCCAAAAAGAGGAAACCTCAGTGAATGCAACAACTGGAGAGGCATAATGCTCCTGTCCGTCCCTAGCAAGGTTCTTTGTAGGATTATCTTAGATAGGATACAAGCAGCCTTAGACGGACAGTTGAGGAAAGAGCAAGCAGGTTTTAGGAAGGATAAGTCATGCATAGACCATATTGCTACTTTAAGAATTATTATTGAGCAGTGTGTTGAGTGGCAAAACTCCCTGTGCATGAATTTTGTAAACTTTGAAAAAGCCTTTGACAGCCTAGATAGGGAAGTGCTTTGGAAACTCCTAGGTCACTATGGCCTACCCTCTAAGATCATCAACCTAATAAAGAACATGCACCAGGATTTCAATGGCCGGGTGATCTGCAAGGGCAAACTGTCAGACACCTTTGCCATCACAACAGGGAGGCGGCAGGGTTGTCTTCTTTCTCCTTTGATTTTCCTCATTGCCATTGACTGGATCATGAGAAGAACAACTGAAAATCAACGGACAGGAATCCAGTGGACCTTGTTTACCCAGCTCGAGGACCTGGATTTCGCAGACGACCTTGCGCTAGTCTCTGAAAACCACACACACATGCAACAGAAGACAGATAGGTTACAGACTAACAGTGACCAGCTTGGACTCAAGATCAACACCGGAAAAACCAAGACCATGAGGTTAAATCTAAAAACACATGATCCAATCACAGTGAGGGGAGAGGCAATAGAGGACGTGGAGCACTTCACCTACCTAGGGAGTAACATCAGCAGGGATGGAGGAGCAGACAGGGACATAGAGGCACGCATCAGCAAAGCACAGGTAGCATTCAGGATACTCAGTCCAATCTGGTTGTCCAAGCAACTCTCCAACAACACCAAGCTACGGATCTTCAATACCAATGTGAAGACTGTCCTGCTCTACGGCTCTGAGACATGGAAGACTACTGAGGGCCTCACAAGCAAGATCCAGGTGTTTGTCAACAAATGCCTGCGCTACATCCTCAAGTTGTGGTGGCCCATCAAAACCACAAATGAAGAGCTGTGGAGGATAACCAACCAGGACAGCATAGCTACC
This sequence comes from Notolepis coatsorum, assembly GCF_963971535.1. NCBI lineage: Eukaryota > Metazoa > Chordata > Actinopteri > Aulopiformes > Paralepididae > Notolepis > Notolepis coatsorum. The sequence goes on from NC_140172.1 coordinate 36,738,096, forward strand.
ACCATCAAAAGGAGAAAGTGGAACTGGATAGGGCATACCCTTAGGAAGGACTCCAACAAGGGCGGTTAGGTGGCCGAGCGGAGATTGCGTTCGTCACCAGCCCCGGAGCTGTGAGCTGGATTCGCCTGTTCGAATCCAGCTCACAGCTCCGGGGTTGTCACCAGCTTGGCTGGCCGTCTGCACTAATACAATTGGCTGTATTAGAGGGTGGGAGAAGCTGGCGGGGTGGGTCCGGGTCGTTGTAAACAGCGACTCCTACAGTTCGGTCGGGGCGCCTGCTAAGCGCGAATAGGACTCGAGGGGGATAGTGTGGTCCTCCCACACGCTACGCCCTCTCGATGAGAATCCGCGCTGCCAGGTGAAAAGAAGCGGTGATTGGCTGGACGTGTGTCGGAGGAAGCACGTGGTAGCCTCCACTCTCCCAGATGATCTGACTGTGGGGGGTAAGTGCGCAGCGACCAGGAAGGGACTGGGAATTGGCATACGACTAACATTGGGATGGGAGAAAAATCGGAGGAAAATGGAGGGGGAAAAAGACCAAAAAAAAAAAAAAAAGGAAGGACTCCAACAACATCACTAGACAGGCCTTGGACTACAACCCGCAGGGGAAGAGGAAAGCCGGTAGTCCGAGAAACACCTGGAGACGTTCCACACTCCAAGACCTAAAGAACATCAGAGTGAGCTGGAAAGAAGCAAAGGCCCTGGCCCAGAAGAGAGTGAGATGGAGAGCTCTGGTGGACGCCATATGCCCCCCAACGGGGTAAAGAGGATTAAGTCAAAGTTTAAAGTGCTTTATTTGCATTTAACATTGTTTAAATAAATTGGCTGAACTATAGCCTCAACTTGAGCATAATACTGTATGCATATAAAGTGCTGTAAAAACAAAGCCTGGGAACACTTTTACTGAAAGAGAACAATTTATATTACAATGAAACACTTGTGTGACCCAAATTAAAAGATTAATAAAAAATAAAGTGCAAAGTGCAAAGAAGAGTAGGCTCCGGGCTGCCAGGGCAGGTAAATAGAAATACTGACATCTAGTTAAAAACACAACCAGATAAATAAGATGTAATATCCCATACCAAATCAATTTCAGGAGATGTTTCAGTCATGAAGAACTGTGAAACCTGTGCTTGTGTCCTTTGCGTTCTCATATTTCGGGAATGTTGTTCTCCTGATGCATGCTGTCTGATGTCAGTCAGTCCACAATGCGCCACAGAAAACACACGCCTACCTACATACTTTGCAGTTTGCTTTGTAAACATCTCCACTGACTATCACGCCAGAGGTTTGCCTCGTCCCACTCAGGTCTGTACTTCTGGGGGCGTTTTGTCTTTTTAGGACGCGGTGGAGTAGTGTCTGCTGTAGACAATCATTTCAAAGCGACTTCGAAAATAAATCACGCAGCGCACAGTCTCTCTGATTGGCACAACGGCACAGAACTCTTCCTAGCAACGTGAAAGCGCTAATTCTCATTGGTCGATGAGCTGCTGAGCGCACGCCCACCATACCCGAGTTGCCATGTCTGTTTATTTTCCGCAACTTTTGGACACACTTTTGCTTGTTTTTGTAGGTCGGCTGGCTCATTTCTCTCACTAAACTGGCAACCTTAAAATACGGGACAAAGGGCGTCCCGTATCAGTTCAATACGGAACGCTTCTTTTAGTTTCCAATTACGGGACGATTCCGTATTTTAAGGGACGGGTGGCAACCCTAGCCTCACCTGCCGTCACCAGCCCAACATCGCACCAGTTCCCCCTAGCGGCAGTCCAGTGCCATGTCCCACTACTAAATGTCAATATTAGGAGATGGAGAATCAGACGGGTCAGCGAGTTTACACAACGTTATCATGAACACAGTAGTGAACACAGTAGAGTACAAGGAATTAGAGTTAGACACATTGAATTGTTGTTAGACATATTCAGGTGTCTACATTTCCCCCTACATTAAACTTGCCAAGTCCCAATGCAAGTTACACAACCCCCTGTTTAGTGGAGTTACACCATTAGCCAACGCATACATGTACACGGTCCTTAGACCAACAATTTCGCACAACTTTTTACAATTGGCAAACACTGTTCACAGAACACACTCTTGAGTACATAATCGTGGCGATACCTGGCAGGTAATTTACCTCTAGTACTTCTCTGTGGCCGGAGTGGTCCGACCCCCCCCCATTTCAGACCCCGTGTCTGAATCGTCCGTTCCCACCGACAGGTCGTCGGCAGCGGACTCGTCCTCTTGGACTACAGGCTGGTCGGCTGAATCGGCCTCCTTGCCTCCATCTACGCCGTCCTCCCCTGATGAGTCCGACTCCACCCCTTCCCCAGCGTCGGGCACGATCTCTGTGACGACAGGAGGGGACCTGGGTGGGTTACATACTCTGGGACACGGTTCCCGAAGACGATAAACGGCGGGCTCCTTGTCTGTCTCGGAAGAGCTCTGCGAATGCGTAGGAGTCCTCCGGGGGACCCGCACACGCCCTTCCCGGTCGGAATTGGGAAAGGTACAGGGCTTGAGCTGGTCCCGATGGACAGTCTTCTCCGGGCCCCCTTCTTCTGGCCTGACTGTGAAGACAGGCGTCCCTTCGTGGCTCTGTGCAACCACCAGATAGGGGGTAGGTTCCCATTTGTCTTGGATCTTATTACGACCTCTGGGTCGATGGTTCCTCAACAGAACCCGGTCTCCGGCCCTCACAAGCGCGCCTCTGGCCTTTCGGTCGTCGATCCGTTTGCGTCTGTGAGACGTATGCTTAGCTGTGGCTCCCGCGGCCTCCGCAGCAGCCTTCAGTCGCTCGTGGTGTCTCTGGACCCACTCGTCCAAGTTCTCCGCATCGCCGTCCACGGCATCTTTGCCACCCAGTACGTCCCTGGGCATCCTTGCATCCCTCCCGAAGAGCAAGTAGAAGGGGGCGTACCCCGTGGAAGAGTGCACGTGGCAGTTGTACGTAAGTACCAGCTCAGGCAGGTGTTCCTTCCAGTCCCGCTTCTTGTCCGCGGGCAAGCTACGCAGCATATCATGCATGGTCCGGTTAAATCTCTCGCATTGGCCGTTCCCCTGGGGGTGGTAGGGCGTAGTACGGCTCTTGGAGATCCCTTAAGTCTACAGAGTTCTTTGATGACGCCAGATTCAAAGTTTCGACCTTGGTCGGCATGGAGTCGAGCGGGGCAGCCATAGTACACAAACCAATGCCGGATGAGTGCGGCGGCGGTGGTCTTGGCGGTCTGATCTTTGGTCGGGATGGCGATATTGAATCGGGTAAACATATTGGTCAACACCAGGACGTTCTCATAGCCGCCCGTTGACATCTCCAATATGGTAAAGTCCATGGCTAGGACTTCCATGGGCGCAGTCACGTTGGTGCAGGTCATCGGGGCCTGGGACTTAGGGAATACGTCCCGGGCAAGCGCACACCGTTTGCACTGTTGCCATTCACCTCTGCTGCCATCCCTATCCAGAAGTAACTTCGCCTCATCAGGTCTATGGTCCCCCGTCTACCGAAGTGTCCCCCATAGTCGTGTTGGGTCTCATATATGTGCAGTCGGCACCACCAGTTGCAGGACCTCTTCCCCATCTTGGGGGTCGCTAACGCGTCGAAACAGTACTTGGTTGTGTAGACGGAAACGCTCCCACTGCTCGTATAAATTAATTTCCTGCAACAATGCTTTAGTGGGTGGGGTCCCACGGATCACCGCCTGCCATACTGGTCCCAGTTCGGGATCTTCCGCCTGGAATTGTCGTAGTTCGTCCCAGCTATATCCGCTGTTCCCCTTCTGCGCCACTATTTGCCTTGCGACGATCACCGGGACCCCCGGCGGGTCGGTCCGGTCCTCGGGGCCTAGGCGAGCCCGGACTTCTTCCGCCGGGATCACTACAAAGCCTTCGCTTTGGCTCGCCTCGTCGGTTGGCCTTGCGGCTAGAGCGGGGGCCCGCGACGGGCCGGTCCGCGCCTCGGGGCTCAGGCGAGCACGGACTCCTTCCGCCGGGGCCACCTGGCCCGGTTGCCTCGGGCCGATTGCTGAGACTTACGGCGGCTCAGTCCGTTCCTCGCGGCCCAGCAGAGTACAAACGCCTTCCGCTGTGATTGCTAGAAAGTCCTTTTCTGTGTCCACTACTTCTCGTTCTTGCCTCATCGGGATGCGTGACAAGGCGTCTGCATTTTGGTTGAGTCGGCCGGGCTTGTAATGTACTACAAAGTCATATTCGGCCAGCTGGGCGACCCAGCGCTGCTCCACCGCCCCCAGATTGGCCGTGTCTAGGTACCGCAAAGGGTTGTGGTCGGTGACCACGGTGAATTGGGAGTAGAGCAGGAGGTCTCGGAACTTCTCTGTGATCGCCCACTTCAGGGCGAGGAGCTCCAGCTTGAACGCGCTGTAATTCCGGTCATTCCTTTCGGACCCTCGTAGGCCCCTGCTCGCGAAGGCGATGCCGCGCTCTACGCCCTCTTGCTTCTGGCTCAGCACGGCTCCCAGCCCCAAGTAGCTTCCGTCCATGGTCATTACGAAGGGGAGTTGGAGGTCCGGATATGCCAACACCGGTAGCGTCATTAGGCACCCCTGCAGGTGATCGAAGGCCTCCTGACACTTTGGAGTCCATTGGAAGGCCTCGGTCCGGCCTTTAGCGAACCCTTTCTTTTCTTTTCCCATGAGGGCATGCAGTGGTTGCGCCAGTTGGGGCGAAGTGGGGCACGAATCGCCGGTAGTACGACATGAATCCGATCACTTGTCGCACTTCTTTCGCCGAGCGTGGTGCCGGCCAGTCCTCCAGGGCCCTTACTTTGTCTGTGTCGACTTGGACCCCGGCCGCAGAGACAATGTGTCCCAGGAATTTTACTTCCGCCTTGAGGAGGAAACACTTCCGGGGCTTGAGTTTGAGGCCATGTTCGCGGAGGCGTCCGAACACCAGGTCCAGCTTCTGACAGTGGCTCTCGAAGTCCCGTGAGAACACCAACACGTCGTCCAGGTAGACCAACAGGACATCGAAAGCCAGGCCCCCTAACACCGCAGTCATCAACCGCTGGAACGTTGCCGGCGCATTGCACAGCCCGAAGGGCATACGGGTCCACTGATAGAGGCCGAAGGGCGTCATGATGGCCGTCTTTTCTTGATCCTCCGCCTTCACCGCCACCTGGAAGTAGCCAGCCGTGAGGTCGAGGGATGAGAAGATTTTGGCCTGCCCGAGGGCATCTAGGGACTCCTCTATGCGGGGTAGAGGATACGCATCTCGGTGCGTCACATTGTTTAGTCGACGGTAGTCGCAACAGAATCGCACAGAGCCGTCTTGATCACTATCACTGCGGGCGATGCCCATGGGCTACAGCTCTCCACTAGGATGCCCTGAGCGACCAGGTCCTGCACGTGTCTTTTCACCTCCTGAAAGATGTGAGGTGGTATCCGGCGGTGCCGTTGTTTGATGGGATGCGTGTCCCCGGTGGGGATGTAGTGAGTGATCGTGGTAGTGTATCCATAGTCTCCGTCGTCGAGGGAGAACACGTCTTGTGTTTCTCCAATACCTGGTTTAGTCGGTCCACTTGCCCCTGGGTGAGATCTTGGAGGTCCTCGACGACGGAGACTATGGATACACTACCACGATCACTCACTACATCCCCACCGGGGACACGCATCCAATCAAACAACGGCACTGCCGGATACCGCCTCACATCTTTCAATCGCCGTCACCCTCAACCCTCCGGCAACTTCTTCTACGGTCACCCTCTCCTTGGGCAGTATTTGACGGGGGCGGTGGAGTTCCGCCAGTCGGGACCGGGGCCGGAGCACGATGGCTGTGTCGGTCGGGTTTAACAGCCGCACGGGCACCATCCCATTTAGGGCGTGGGCCACTACATTGGCCATCAGTAGGCCGGGCAGTAGGTTGGCACTCGGAGTACTCTGCCCTGTCAAGGCTAACCGCAGTAACTCGAAAAAAGTGAAATTGAACTTGTCAATAAATGTTTTATCTTGTGACCAAGTTTCAGATGTTAATGTCGCTCAGTTTTGGAGATATGGGGTTTTAAAAACTGCAGTAACTACAAAATCACACTCAAAACCCAGGCAGACCGCAGTAACTTCCAAACAGTGAAAAATGGCTTTAAAGTGTTTTGACTTGCCATCCAAAATGTGTTATAGGTAGATAGATGATAGTACCCATATTTAACATGTATTAATGAAGTAATCTTTAGGCATACAAAAATATGACATAATTATTTTAATTAACCCCCAAAAAGCAGATACTGCACTCTGCTGCACAGTTCCCTTAAATAATTATACAGGTAATGTACAGGCAAAGTGCAGTAACTTCAAATACAATGTTGTTTTCCCTCCAGCTTTCATAACTTAACCTAGCCATTTTGAAATTGAAATTTAACACCTGAATATATTTGAATGATAATGATCCAAATAAAATGGCTAGGTTAAGTTATGAAAGCTGGAGGGAAAACAACATTGTATTTGAAGTTACTGCACTTTGCCTGTACATTACCTGTATAATTATTTAAGGGAACTGTGCAGCAGAGTGCAGTATCTGCTTTTTGGGGGTTAATTAAAATAATTATGTCATATTTTTGTATGCCTAAAGATTACTTCATTAATACATGTTAAATCTGGGTACTATCATCTATCTACCTATAACACATTTTGGATGGCAAGTCAAAACACTTTAAAGCCATTTTTCTCAGTTTCACTGTTTGGAAGTTACTGCGGTCTGCCTTGACAGGGCAGTACTCTTGAGCATTACGGGGCGTTGTATCTTCGCCGACGTCTCGCAGCGACCCTGGATGACCACTTCACTGCGGGGGGAATGACCACCGGGTCTCGGCCGGCCACTTTCACGTACCCCCTTCTCCCCAGGGCAGTGCACCCCTGTTCCTCCTGAGCAACAGCAGCGACGATGCGGCGCACGACCTGTTGGGCGTTACCCTCCATTCCGGCGAAGAGGTCGTACACCCCGCTGAGTATGTTCATCCCCAGGAGGCCTGGGACGGCATTTCCCGCGGAGCTGCAGTGGGGGTCGTCTTTTACTATGAACACACATTTTCCGGAGAACTTCATCCCGAGACACTCCACGTCAGCAAAGAGGCACCCCACCACGGGGATTTCTAAGCCGTTGGCGGCCGTGAGGGTGACCCAGATGGCGGAGGACAGTCTCTTCTTCTTGAATTGCTGCTTGAAATGGGTTTCGGTCATGGTGGTAACCTCGGATTCGGTGTCTAAGAGGCAGCAGGTCTTGATGCCGTCTATCTGCACGTCTAGGGTGTAACAGCCCCTGTATACATCTTGGGTCTATGGGCCCGCGGCTACCGAGTCGGCGGCTCCTGCCGCGACGGCGTCGATCGCCCCTCGTGTTCTAGATAGGTGTACCTGTGGGCCCGGAGCTTCGGGCGCAGGGGAATGTGCTGGGCGTGATCCGCCGGCCCGGAGTGGACATTCTCTACTGATATGTCCCGGCTGCTGACAGGCGTAACAGATTAGTCTTCCATCTTCGCTCCGGCGGGGTAGTCTACGCGGGGTAGCGGGCACGTCTCCCCTGGGTCGGCATCCAGTGAAGCTTCTTTGGGGCATGTCTCGCTCTGACTGCAGGGCCCGGAGGAGCAGTTCTTGGCCCGCGACCAGCTGTCGGATGGATTCCTGTAGTGCGGACACCTTAAAAGGGGGTTTGTGTCCATCCGCGGCGGCGGTGTGTATCGTGCCCCGGGCAGAACTCTTAGCGTGGACAGTGCCTCCTCCTCTTCGGACCAGTCGATCGCGGCCAGCATTAATTCGAGGAATGTCAGCGTCCCTTTCTCCCTTTGGTACCGTCTCATCTCTCGTTGCAGCGCGTCGTCTCTCAGGCCTAGGACGAATTTCTCCTGTAGCAAGGTGACGGTGTCTGGGACCCGTGTGGGTGCCCGCCGCTGTAGACACCGAAGCATCTCTTGTAAATCATACGCAAATTGTTTCACGGTCTCACCGGCTGCCTGCTTGCGGTCGTAGAACTCTCCCAGACGGACACTGACAGGGGTTTGTCCCCGTAGGTCGCTTCTAGTACCTTGAACAGGGCGTCTGGGTCCGTGAAGGGCTCTTCCATCATGAATCTCACCGTCTGCTTAGCCTCGCCTTTCAGGTGTAGTTGTAATACCTCCACCTGGTCGTCGGCTGGCACTTTGCTAGCTCGGAAGTGCGACTTCATCGCCCGGATCCAGTCCTCTACCGACAGCTCTCCCCTCTCTTTTCCGCCTCCGAACTCGCTGCATTTTCGGTCCCGTTGAACATACACAGTCGAGGGGGTCGCTTGGGGCTCGCGGGCGTGTCTCTCGAGGACGGCCTTGGCTGGTCGCTCCGGGCCTGCTCCATGTACACCGCCTGTCGGTCCAGGAGGCCTGCCTGGTCGTGGAATCGGTCTTTCAGAGCCTCCACTTGTGCGGCCAAGTCCCTCACCGCTTCTGTTTCTTCTTCTTTTACCTCGGGGGAGGCATGCTGGGCACGTTGTTGCTCCAGTAGCTCCGCCTGAGCCTTGCACTCTCATTGAAGCGCCTCATTCTTCGCCGCCGTTTCCTGCGCGGCGCGGGTCTGCTCCTCTGACATCTTTGGTCTCTCTCCAGGTCAAGTCAAGAAAGTGGGTTAGGATGTTGATCCTGTTTGTGACGCCAAATGTAGAAGGGTGGATTATCCCTACTTTATGAGAGTAGATGTACACTGTCACCAGGTAGTGGGAACACAGCAGATCTGGGTCCGGCTGACTCCCCGACTGTAATGTGGGGGTATTAGAATTGGGATTTAGCAGGGATTTACCATTTAGGGCGTGGGCCACTACATTGGCCATCAGTAGGCCGGGCAGTAGGTTGGCACTCGGAGTACTCTGCCCTGTCAAGGCTAACCGCAGTAACTCGAAAAAAGTGAAATTGAACTTGTCAATAAATGTTTTATCTTGTGACCAAGTTTCAGATGTTAATGTCGCTCAGTTTTGGAGATATGGGGTTTTAAAAACTGCAGTAACTACAAAATCACACTCAAAACCCAGGCAGACCGCAGTAACTTCCAAACAGTGAAAAATGGCTTTAAAGTGTTTTGACTTGCCATCCAAAATGTGTTATAGGTAGATAGATGATAGTACCCATATTTAACATGTATTAATGAAGTAATCTTTAGGCATACAAAAATATGACAATTATTTTAATTAACCCCCAAAAAGCAGATACTGCACTCTGCTGCACAGTTCCCTTAAATAATTATACAGGTAATGTACAGGCAAAGTGCAGTAACTTCAAATACAATGTTGTTTCCCCTCCAGCTTTCATAACTTAACCTAGCCATTTTGAAATTGAAATTTAACACCTGAATATATTTGAATGATAATGATCCAAATAAAATGGCTAGGTTAAGTTATGAAAGCTGGAGGGAAAACAACATTGTATTTGAAGTTACTGCACTTTGCCTGTACATTACCTGTATAATTATTTAAGGGAACTGTGCAGCAGAGTGCAGTATCTGCTTTTTGGGGGTTAATTAAAATAATTATGTCATATTTTTGTATGCCTAAAGATTACTTCATTAATACATGTTAAATCTGGGTACTATCATCTATCTACCTATAACACATTTTGGATGGCAAGTCAAAACACTTTAAAGCCATTTTTCTCAGTTTCACTGTTTGGAAGTTACTGCGGTCTGCCTTGACAGGGCAGTACTCTCGAGCATTACGGGGCGTTGTATCTTCGCCGACGTCTCGCAGCGACCCTGGATGACCACTTCACTGCGGGGGGAATGACCACCGGGTCTCGGCCGGCCACTTTCACGTACCCCCTTCTCCCCAGGGCAGTGCACCCCTGTTCCTCCTGAGCAACGGCAGCGACGATGCGGCGCACGACCTGTTGGGCGTTACCCTCCATTCCGGCGAAGAGGTCGTACACCCCGCTGAGTATGTTCATCCCCAGGAGGCCTGGGACGGCATTTCCCGCGGAGCTGCAGTGGGGGTCGTCTTTTACTATGAACACACATTTTCCGGAGAACTTCATCCCGAGACACTCCATGTCAGCAAAGAGGCACCCCACCACGGGGATTTCTAAGCCGTTGGCGGCCGTGAGGGTGACCCAGATGGCGGAGGACAGTCTCTTCTTCTTGAATTGCTGCTTGAAATGGGTTTCGGTCATGGTGGTAACCTCGGATCCGATGTCTAAGAGGCAGCAGGTCTTGATGCCGTCTATCTGCACGTCTAGGGTGTAACAGCCCCTGTATACATCTTGGGTCTATGGGCCCGCGGCTACCGAGTCGGCGGCTCCTGCCGCGACGGCGTCGATCGCCCCTCGTGTTCTAGATAGGTGTACCTGTGGGCCCGGAGCTTCGGGCGCAGGGGAATGTGCTGGGCGTGATCCGCCGGCCCGGAGTGGACATTCTCTACTGATATGTCCCGGCTGCTGACAGGCGTAACAGATTAGTCTTCCATCTTCGCTCCGGCGGGGTAGTCTACGCGGGGTAGCGGGCACGTCTCCCCTGGGTCGGCATCCAGTGAAGCTTCTTTGGGGCATGTCTCGCTCTGACTGCAGGGCCCGGAGGAGCAGTTCTTGGCCCGCGACCAGCTGTCGGATGGATTCCTGTAGTGCGGACACCTTAAAAGGGGGGTTGTGTCCATCCGCGGCGGCGGTGTGTATCGTGCCCCGGGCAGAACTCTTAGCGTGGACAGTGCCTCCTCCTCTTCGGACCAGTCGATCGCGGCCAGCATTAATTCGAGGAATGTCAGCGTCCCTTTCTCCCTTTGGTACCGTCTCATCTCTCGTTGCAGCGCGTCGTCTCTCAGGCCTAGGACGAATTTCTCCTGTAGCAAGGTGACGGTGTCTGGGACCCGTGTGGGTGCCCGCCGCTGTAGACACCGAAGCATCTCTTGTAAATCATACGCAAATTGTTTCACGGTCTCACCGGCTGCCTGCTTGCGGTCGTAGAACTCTCCCAGACGGACACTGACAGGGGTTTGTCCCCGTAGGTCGCTTCTAGTACCTTGAACAGGGCGTCTGGGTCCGTGAAGGGCTCTTCCATCATGAATCTCACCGTCTGCTTAGCCTCGCCTTTCAGGTGTAGTTGTAATACCTCCACCTGGTCGTCGGCTGGCACTTTGCTAGCTCGGAAGTGCGACTTCATCGCCCGGATCCAGTCCTCTACCGACAGCTCTCCCCTCTCTTTTCCCCCTCCGAACTCGCTGCATTTTCGGTCCCGTTGAACATACACAGTCGAGGGGGTCGCTTGGGGCTCGCGGGCGTGTCTCTCGAGGACGGCCTTGGCTGGTCGCTCCGGGCCTGCTCCATGTACACCGCCTGTCGGTCCAGGAGGCCTGCCTGGTCGTGGAATCGGTCTTTCAGAGCCTCCACTTGTGCGGCCAAGTCCCTCACCGCTTCTGTTTCTTCTTCTTTTACCTCGGGGGAGGCATGCTGGGCACGTTGTTGCTCCAGTAGCGCCGCCTGAGCCTTGCACTCTCATTGAAGCGCCTCATTCTTCGCTGCCGTTTCCTGCGCGGCGCGGGTCTGCTCCTCTGACATCTTTGGTCTCTCTCCAGGTCAAGTCAAGAAAGTGGGTTAGGATGTTGATCCTGTTTGTGACGCCAAATGTAGAAGGGTGGATTATCCCTACTTTATGAGAGTAGATGTACACTGTCACCAGGTAGTGGGAACACAGCAGATCTGGGTCCGGCTGACTCCCCGACTGTAATGTGGGGGTATTAGAATTGGGATTTAGCAGGGATTTACCATTTAGGGCGTGGGCCACTACATTGGCCATCAGTAGGCCGGGCAGTAGGTTGGCACTCGGAGTACTCTGCCCTGTCAAGGCTAACCGCAGTAACTCGAAAAAAGTGAAATTGAACTTGTCAATAAATGTTTTATCTTGTGACCAAGTTTCAGATGTTAATGTCGCTCAGTTTTGGAGATATGGGGTTTTAAAAACTGCAGTAACTACAAAATCACACTCAAAACCCAGGCAGACCGCAGTAACTTCCAAACAGTGAAAAATGGCTTTAAAGTGTTTTGACTTGCCATCCAAAATGTGTTATAGGTAGATAGATGATAGTACCCATATTTAACATGTATTAATGAAGTAATCTTTAGGCATACAAAAATATGACAATTATTTTAATTAACCCCCAAAAAGCAGATACTGCACTCTGCTGCACAGTTCCCTTAAATAATTATACAGGTAATGTACAGGCAAAGTGCAGTAACTTCAAATACAATGTTGTTTTCCCTCCAGCTTTCATAACTTAACCTAGCCATTTTGAAATTGAAATTTAACACCTGAATATATTTGAATGATAATGATCCAAATAAAATGGCTAGGTTAAGTTATGAAAGCTGGAGGGAAAACAACATTGTATTTGAAGTTACTGCACTTTGCCTGTACATTACCTGTATAATTATTTAAGGGAACTGTGCAGCAGAGTGCAGTATCTGCTTTTTGGGGGTTAATTAAAATAATTATGTCATATTTTTGTATGCCTAAAGATTACTTCATTAATACATGTTAAATCTGGGTACTATCATCTATCTACCTATAACACATTTTGGATGGCAAGTCAAAACACTTTAAAGCCATTTTTCTCAGTTTCACTGTTTGGAAGTTACTGCGGTCTGCCTTGACAGGGCAGTACTCTCGAGCATTACGGGGCGTTGTATCTTCGCCGACGTCTCGCAGCGACCCTGGATGACCACTTCACTGCGGGGGGAATGACCACCGGGTCTCGGCCGGCCACTTTCACGTACCCCCTTCTCCCCAGGGCAGTGCACCCCTGTTCCTCGTGAGCAACGGCAGCGACGATGCGGCGCACGACCTGTTGGGCGTTACCCTCCATTCCGGCGAAGAGGTCGTACACCCCGCTGAGTATGTTCATCCCCAGGAGGCCTGGGACGGCATTTCCCGCGGAGCTGCAGTGGGGGTCGTCTTTTACTATGAACACACATTTTCCGGAGAACTTCATCCCGAGACACTCCACGTCAGCAAAGAGGCACCCCACCACGGGGATTTCTAAGCCGTTGGCGGCCGTGAGGGTGACCCAGATGGCGGAGGACAGTCTCTTCTTCTTGAATTGCTGCTTGAAATGGGTTTCGGTCATGGTGGTAACCTCGGATCCGGTGTCTAAGAGGCAGCAGGTCTTGATGCCGTCTATCTGCACGTCTAGGGTGTAACAGCCCCTGTATACATCTTGGGTCTATGGGCCCGCGGCTACCGAGTCGGCGGCTCTCGCCGCGACGGCGTCGATCGCCCCTCGTGTTCTAGATAGGTGTACCTGTGGGCCCGGAGCTTCGGGCGCAGGGGAATGTGCTGGGCGTGATCCGCCGGCCCGGAGTGGACATTCTCTACTGATATGTCCCGGCTGCTGACAGGCGTAACAGATTAGTCTTCCATCTTCGCTCCGGCGGGGTAGTCTACGCGGGGTAGCGGGCACGTCTCCCCTGGGTCGGCATCCAGTGAAGCTTCTTTGGGGCATGTCTCGCTCTGACTGCAGGGCCCGGAGGAGCAGTTCTTGGCCCGCGACCAGCTGTCGGATGGATTCCTGTAGTGCGGACACCTTAAAAGGGGGGTTGTGTCCATCCGCGGCGGCGGTGTGTATCGTGCCCCGGGCAGAACTCTTAGCGTGGACAGTGCCTCCTCCTCTTCGGACCAGTCGATCGCGGCCAGCATTAATTCGAGGAATGTCAGCGTCCCTTTCTCCCTTTGGTACCGTCTCATCTCTCGTTGCAGCGCGTCGTCTCTCAGGCCTAGGACGAATTTCTCCTGTAGCAAGGTGACGGTGTCTGGGACCCGTGTGGGTGCCCGCCGCTGTAGACACCGAAGCATCTCTTGTAAATCATACGCAAATTGTTTCACGGTCTCACCGGCTGCCTGCTTGCGGTCGTAGAACTCTCCCAGACGGACACTGACAGGGGTTTGTCCCCGTAGGTCGCTTCTAGTACCTTGAACAGGGCGTCTGGGTCCGTGAAGGGCTCTTCCATCATGAATCTCACCGTCTGCTTAGCCTCGCCTTTCAGGTGTAGTTGTAATACCTCCACCTGGTCGTCGGCTGGCACTTTGCTAGCTCGGAAGTGCGACTTCATCGCCCGGATCCAGTCCTCTACCGACAGCTCTCCCCTCTCTTTTCCCCCTCCGAACTCGCTGCATTTTCGGTCCCGTTGAACATACACAGTCGAGGGGGTCGCTTGGGGCTCGCGGGCGTGTCTCTCGAGGACGGCCTTGGCTGGTCGCTCCGGGCCTGCTCCATGTACACCGCCTGTCGGTCCAGGAGGCCTGCCTGGTCGTGGAATCGGTCTTTCAGAGCCTCCACTTGTGCGGCCAAGTCCCTCACCGCTTCTGTTTCTTCTTCTTTTACCTCGGGGGAGGCATGCTGGGCACGTTGTTGCTCCAGTAGCGCCGCCTGAGCCTTGCACTCTCATTGAAGCGCCTCATTCTTCGCTGCCGTTTCCTGCGCGGCGCGGGTCTGCTCCTCTGACATCTTTGGTCTCTCTCCAGGTCAAGTCAAGAAAGTGGGTTAGGATGTTGATCCTGTTTGTGACGCCAAATGTAGAAGGGTGGATTATCCCTACTTTATGAGAGTAGATGTACACTGTCACCAGGTAGTGGGAACACAGCAGATCTGGGTCCGGCTGACTCCCCGACTGTAATGTGGGGGTATTAGAATTGGGATTTAGCAGGGATTTACCATTTAGGGCGTGGGCCACTACATTGGCCATCAGTAGGCCGGGCAGTAGGTTGGCACTCGGAGTACTCTGCCCTGTCAAGGCTAACCGCAGTAACTCGAAAAAAGTGAAATTGAACTTGTCAATAAATGTTTTATCTTGTGACCAAGTTTCAGATGTTAATGTCGCTCAGTTTTGGAGATATGGGGTTTTAAAAACTGCAGTAACTACAAAATCACACTCAAAACCCAGGCAGACCGCAGTAACTTCCAAACAGTGAAAAATGGCTTTAAAGTGTTTTGACTTGCCATCCAAAATGTGTTATAGGTAGATAGATGATAGTACCCATATTTAACATGTATTAATGAAGTAATCTTTAGGCATACAAAAATATGACAATTATTTTAATTAACCCCCAAAAAGCAGATACTGCACTCTGCTGCACAGTTCCCTTAAATAATTATACAGGTAATGTACAGGCAAAGTGCAGTAACTTCAAATACAATGTTGTTTTCCCTCCAGCTTTCATAACTTAACCTAGCCATTTTGAAATTGAAATTTAACACCTGAATATATTTGAATGATAATGATCCAAATAAAATGGCTAGGTTAAGTTATGAAAGCTGGAGGGAAAACAACATTGTATTTGAAGTTACTGCACTTTGCCTGTACATTACCTGTATAATTATTTAAGGGAACTGTGCAGCAGAGTGCAGTATCTGCTTTTTGGGGGTTAATTAAAATAATTATGTCATATTTTTGTATGCCTAAAGATTACTTCATTAATACATGTTAAATCTGGGTACTATCATCTATCTACCTATAACACATTTTGGATGGCAAGTCAAAACACTTTAAAGCCATTTTTCTCAGTTTCACTGTTTGGAAGTTACTGCGGTCTGCCTTGACAGGGCAGTACTCTCGAGCATTACGGGGCGTTGTATCTTCGCCGACGTCTCGCAGCGACCCTGGATGACCACTTCACTGCGGGGGGAATGACCACCGGGTCTCGGCCGGCCACTTTCACGTACCCCCTTCTCCCCAGGGCAGTGCACCCCTGTTCCTCGTGAGCAACGGCAGCGACGATGCGGCGCACGACCTGTTGGGCGTTACCCTCCATTCCGGCGAAGAGGTCGTACACCCCGCTGAGTATGTTCATCCCCAGGAGGCCTGGGACGGCATTTCCCGCGGAGCTGCAGTGGGGGTCGTCTTTTACTATGAACACACATTTTCCGGAGAACTTCATCCCGAGACACTCCACGTCAGCAAAGAGGCACCCCACCACGGGGATTTCTAAGCCGTTGGCGGCCGTGAGGGTGACCCAGATGGCGGAGGACAGTCTCTTCTTCTTGAATTGCTGCTTGAAATGGGTTTCGGTCATGGTGGTAACCTCGGATCCGGTGTCTAAGAGGCAGCAGGTCTTGATGCCGTCTATCTGCACGTCTAGGGTGTAACAGCCCCTGTATACATCTTGGGTCTATGGGCCCGCGGCTACCGAGTCGGCGGCTCTCGCCGCGACGGCGTCGATCGCCCCTCGTGTTCTAGATAGGTGTACCTGTGGGCCCGGAGCTTCGGGCGCAGGGGAATGTGCTGGGCGTGATCCGCCGGCCCGGAGTGGACATTCTCTACTGATATGTCCCGGCTGCTGACAGGCGTAACAGATTAGTCTTCCATCTTCGCTCCGGCGGGGTAGTCTACGCGGGGTAGCGGGCACGTCTCCCCTGGGTCGGCATCCAGTGAAGCTTCTTTGGGGCATGTCTCGCTCTGACTGCAGGGCCCGGAGGAGCAGTTCTTGGCCCGCGACCAGCTGTCGGATGGATTCCTGTAGTGCGGACACCTTAAAAGGGGGTTTGTGTCCATCCGCGGCGGCGGTGTGTATCGTGCCCCGGGCAGAACTCTTAGCGTGGACAGTGCCTCCTCCTCTTCGGACCAGTCGATCGCGGCCAGCATTAATTCGAGGAATGTCAGCGTCCCTTTCTCCCTTTGGTACCGTCTCATCTCTCGTCGCAGCGCGTCGTCTCTCAGGCCTAGGACGAATTTCTCCTGTAGCAAGGTGACGGTGTCTGGGACCCGTGTGGGTGCCCGCCGCTGTAGACACCGAAGCATCTCTTGTAAATCATACGCAAATTGTTTCACGGTCTCACCGGCTGCCTGCTTGCGGTCGTAGAACTCTCCCAGACGGACACTGACAGGGGCTTTGTCCCCGTAGGTCGCTTCTAGTACCTTGAACAGGGCGTCTGGGTCCGTGAAGGGCTCTTCCATCATGAATCTCACCGTCTGCTTAGCCTCGCCTTTCAGGTGTAGTTGTAATACCTCCACCTGGTCGTCGGCTGGCACTTTGCTAGCTCGGAAGTGCGACTTCATCACCCGGATCCAGTCCTCTACCGACAGCTCTCCCCTCTCTTTTCCCCCTCCGAACTCGCTGCATTTTCGGTCCCGTTGAACATACACAGTCGAGGGGGTCGCTTGGGGCTTGCGGGCGTGTCTCTCGAGGACGGCCTTGGCTGGTCGCTCCGGGCCTGCTCCATGTACACCGCCTGTCGGTCCAGGAGGCCTGCCTGGTCGTGGAATCGGTCTTTCAGAGCCTCCACTTGTGCGGCCAAGTCCCTCACCGCTTCTGTTTCTTCTTCTTTTACCTCGGGGGAGGCATGCCGGGCACGTTGTTGCTCCAGTAGCGCCGCCTGAGCCTTGCACTCTCATTGAAGCGCCTCATTCTTCGCCGCCGTTTCCTGCGCGGCGCGGGTCTGCTCCTCTGACATCTTTGGTCTCTCTCCAGGTCAAGTCAAGAAAGTGGGTTAGGATGTTGATCCTGTTTGTGACGCCAAATGTAGAAGGGTGGATTATCCCTACTTTATGAGAGTAGATGTACACTGTCACCAGGTAGTGGGAACACAGCAGATCTGGGTCCGGCTGACTCCCCGACTGTAATGTGGGGGTATTAGAATTGGGATTTAGCAGAGGGAGCGGATGGGGCCTAGGGTTTACTAACCTAGGGGTGATGCGCTGGTCCTTCTTGCCCTCCAGGGCGACTCACAGTAATTCCCCAAACACCCACACTTCCCCTACTACTTCCCACACCCTCCCACACCCGGTGGCAGTAGTGATAGATGATATCATTTCTCCCCAAAGCAGTACCTGTCCTAATGGTACATAGGCCGTGGGTAAGAAGGGGTTAAGCAGTAATGTACATTAATCGAAAGGAAGGGATTAAACAATAATGCACATTAATGGACACGCACACAGTGATCCCATTTGTACGCCTCTCCTTTTATATAAATTAGAATGCAATCACTACAAGGCACAATGCATGGCACTTAGATCACGTGTAAAAGAGTTAATATAATTTGCACTCGTCCGCAGGGAGAGAGAGAGAGAGGGTACTGGCGAGCTCCGCGAGCTACTCAATGGGAATGACTATTATTATACACACGTGCGGTCTGCACACCTTAACCACACAACACAGTTAACCAAAAAAATACAGTGGGCCCACAGTTGAAACAAAAGTCCTATCTAAGCTGGCAGTACCCAAAACAACAAACGTCGGGGCGCCCCTAATCACTGGTGCACGTGCCAGTTCAATGTATCTATTCTCTTCGCCCTTAGAGGGCATGCTCTCGAAAAGGAGAATGTTCGCAGATAAAGTTCCAGCGCTCGGAGCGCTAACGATACCTGGCTTGAGTGTACCAACCGAGTGCTGGCCTGCTCCCGCAACGAATGTCCGTGCTGCGAGATGGCCGTCGAACGGTCCCGTGGTTGTCACCTGTGATAGCAAGGGGCTGGCTGGGTTGACGTTTAGGCAGGCGAAAGCTGGAGGCTGTCGGCTGTGAGAATGCTGGAGGCGGGTGCGGTCCGGCGACGTCTGTTGCGGTGTCCGCTGCGGGGCTGGGAGAGGTGGAGCGACGCGCGAGCTAACTGTGCTACTAGGCCTATACTTGAAGCTAAGCTTTGGGTCAGTGCGACCCCCTAGCCTTCCGCCTATACTTTACTAAAACGCAGCGCGTGCAATATCCACAGCACTCTCCGGCAGTAGAACGTCTTCTTCTTGGTTCAAACATACCCTAAGCACCCCCACCCCTGGCTGGCCAAACTACCAGCCGAACTAATACGTCCGTGCCTCGCTGTCCCCCTTCGCAAAATACGTTCGAGGAAGCGGAGAAAACGAGGAGGCGCAGCGGCCAAATGGAAAAACACCTGTCGCTCCTACCTGGTGCCCGTGGAGTTCCAGAGAACCCCGCCCCGCCGATCGTCCAACCCGGTGTGTGTAATTATTCCCAGCCGGCTTTCATTCACCGGCCCAGCCCAGAGTCTGTCTCTCCCTGGTAACTTTCATCGCCCATGGAGGCCAAATGGATGTCGCGGCGCCAACCCCCATAGCCTCCGCTCCCTGCTACAGGTGCAGCCTCCCGGGAGCTCCCCTCCCGCCCCCCCGCGGCTGGCCCTATTCAACGCTCGCTCGCTGACAAACAAGGCCTTCAACTTGAACGCTCTCTTTACGGACCGCAAACTGGATTTTCTCCTGGTGGTTGAAACGTGGATACGGACTGGTGAGCAGCCTACTCCTCTCATTCAACTTTGTCCCCCGGACTGCGATTTTATTAACACCCCTCGTCTCACAGGAGGCGGCGGAGGCGGCATACTGCTGTTTTTAAAAAACATTTTAATTGTCTCGCTCTAAAATCGGATCCTGTCAAGAGTTTTGAAGTGCAGCTAATCAAAGTCGGACTCCTGAATCCACTACTGATTATCCTGGTCTACCGTCCCCCCGGCAACTCACTAAGTGACTTTATCTCTGAACTGTCCGTTCTCCTATCACAGACAATGCCCAGCTATGATAAAGTTTTACTGCTCGGCGATTTTAATGTTCACGTATGCTGCCCAAATAAACCCCATGTGAAGGAATTCCTGCACTTAATTGAGTCTCTTAATTTTAGCCTACATGTTAATTCCCCAACACACAAACTCGGCCACATTTTAGATTTAGTTTTAACAGCAGGTTTCTCCATCGACAACATGGAAATAGATGACCCAGTCCTCTCAGACCATTCACTGATCTCTTTTGATGCTCTGTGTTTTGTCCCCATTTCCAAAGCTATTGTCCCAGCGCGTTCCTCTCGCCACATTAACCCCTCCACTGCCATTAAGTTCCGTGATGCCTATATAGCTGCCCCTAACACCTGCAGTATTGAGGCCTCTCCTGCCCAGCACAGCACTGAGATCCTTATCTCAATGTTCAATTCTTCATGCTCCGCCATACTCGACTCTGTCGCCCCCCTTAAACTCAAAAGGCCCAGACCTAGATCTCAGCCCTGGCTTGATGAGAACACCAGAGCTTTAAGGAGACAGTGCAGACAGGCCGAGCGCAGGTGGAAACACAATAAACTGCAGATCCACTATGAGATCCTTAAACATCACCTCAAACAGTATCAAGAGGCAGTTAAGGTGGCGAGAGAAAGGCACTTCTCAGAAATAATTGCCAAAAATTGTCACAATCCCAGAGTCCTTTTTTCGACCATTAATTCTTTCACCTCCCCTCCTCCCGCCCCCTGCCCCGATGCCTCCCCCTCCAAATGTGAAGAATTCCTAAACTTCTTCATTAGGAAGGTGGAAACCATTAGATTAGCCATCTCATCGTCCTCCTCCACCCCCCCTCCTACCCAGCCCCCCTGCCCGGCCCCCCCCTCCTGCCCAGCCCTCCTGCCCACTTCCCCCTCCCTCCCACCCCTCCTGCCCAGCTCTTTTGAACAACTTCCAACCCATCTCTCTAACCACTCTCAGAGAGCTGGTGGCAGGGATGCGGACTGTCACATCCCCCCTTGATGCCCTCCCTACCCATCTTCTAAAAGACTCCATGGACATAGTAGGCCCCAGTATTTTGTCTATCATAAACAGCTCTCTGGAATCTGGCTCTGTTCCCTCCTGCCTTAAGCACGCCATGGTTGAGCCCCTCCTAAAAAAACCTAACCTAGACCCTGCTCTTTTCAATAATTACAGGCCCATATCCAAATTACCCTTCCTATCTAAGATTTTAGAAAAGGCTGTCCTGGCACAGCTCCTCCCCTTCCTACATCACAACAACCTCCTAGACAAATTCCAGTCAGGTTTCAGGGCAGGGCACAGCACTGAGACAGCGCTAGTCAAAATTTACAATGACCTGCTTCTCACCATCGACTCAGGTAGCTGTGCCATGCTCCTCCTCCTGGACCTCTCTGCCGCGTTCGACACGGTCGACCACTCCACCCTGGTCGATCGTCTCGAACACAGGCTAGGTATTAGGGGGTCTGCCCTAAACTGGTTCGCATCCTACTTGAGCGGCCGCTCCTTTTCGGTCAGTTTGGGTGGACACTCCTCCCCCACAGCTAGTCTACCGTATGGGGTCCCCCAAGGTTCCATCCTGGCCCCCATACTCTTCTCCATCTACATGCTCCCCCTGGCCGAAATCATCCAGAAACACAACATTTCATTTCATATCACTTTTATGCCGATGACTCCCAAATCTACCTTCCCCTCAACCCCTCTGACACAGCTAACCTAGACTCTCTTAAAACCTGTCTTAGGGACATACAAAGCTGGATGGCCCTCAACTTCTTACAGCTAAATGAAAATAAAACGGAGATCATTTTGTTTGGCCCCCCCTCTTCCACCAAAACACTCTCCAACAGCCTAGGACAACTCTCCACCCACCTCAAACCCCACGTCAAGAGCCTGGGTGTAATCTTTGACCCAGAGCTCAAATTCGACCGGCAGGTAAATGCCGTAGTCAAATCATGCTTCTTTCAACTCCGCAACATCAGTAAAATTAAACCAATCCTCTCACCCGTTGACCTGGAAACGGTAGTCAATGCATTCATAACCTCACGCCTTGACTACTGCAATGCCCTCTACACCGGCATCAGTCAGACAGCCATGTCCCGCCTCAAAATGGTCCAGCACTCTGCAGCTAGGTTCCTTACCGGTACCAGAAAGAGAGGGCACATCACACCAGTCCTAGCCTCCCTACACTGGCTCCCAGTCCCATTTAGAATAGACTTTAAAATCCTCCTCCTCACCTTTAAAGCACTATCGGGTGCAGCACCCTTATACATCACCGAACTCATCACCCCCTACGCAGCACCCAGGTCACTAAGATCCTCCAACCAGGCTCGGCTGGTCCCCCCCCGCACCAGACTCAAAAAGAGAGGCGATCGCTCCTTCAAGGCCGTGGCCCCCAAGCTATGGAACCAGCTTCCCCTGGAGATCCGATCTGCCCCCTCACTGGAGACATTTAAGGCCCGTCTAAAAACCCACTTCTATTCCCTGGCCTTCAATAAACCCTGATTCTCCCACACCCTAACTCACACACTCCCATGTAATTTTATCCTGCCCCCTCCCTCTTGTATCTCTTATTATGCTCCTCTGTCCCCTGTGTGCTACTGTACTTTGTGTTCCCCTATTCGTGTGTTGTCTTACTGTCCTACTCTCTGAATGTACTGTCTTGTCCTGCTGTGCCTTTTTATATTTTTGTATTTGTGTATTTTATATTAGGACATTGATTTTAAGCTCTGATTGTACAGCACTTTGGTTGGCTCTTGGGCTTTTAAACGTGCTATATAAATAAATTACTTGACTTGACTTGACTTGACTAACTGGGAAGCTAAACTATCGCATACGACGTTACTATCCCGCACCATGACGGGAGTCGTATTTTGCGTGTCTTTAGTGTCGGGAGCTCCTGCTCCACACGTCTGCTTGCTTCAATGGAAAGAGAACATCTCGTTGTCTGAGCTCCTCCTTCCGCCAGCCTCTGCCTCACCTGCCGTCACCAGCCCAACGTCGCACCAGCTCCCCCTGGCGGCAGTCCAGTGCCATGTCCCACTACTAAATGTCAATATTAGGAGATGGAGAATCAGACGGGTCAGCGAGTTTACACAACGTTATCATGAACACAGTAGTGAACACAGTAGAGTACAAGGAATTAGAGTTAGACACATTGAATTGTTGTTAGACATATTCAGGTGTCTACACAATATTAAAAGAAATATGGATTTATGACCAGATGTCATTTTTTGGGTCGGTACCGACCCCGTGGGGTGGAACAGGTTAAAGATGCTGGTACAATTTTCTAAAGATTGAGGTGGGACACAAAACAGTTCAGTGTATAGTATAATGACAAAAATGTATTAATAATTAATTTGGAATAATAGAATAATGTCAAACAATTTACAAATCAATAAGTTACTCATTAACCGTTTTATTTTCCATTTAACCTGTTCCACCCCAGGTGAAAACATAGTAGTGATATTAATACTTGAAAACGGTTGATTTTAAAATCACAAATTATTTTCATCATTCATAAAAATATGCCTATATGATTATAATGTCAAAAGGGGTCGGTACCGACCCTGTCGAGTGGAACAGGTTAAAGACAAAAGGTTTATTCGTCACATACATACATACACAAGTTTAAAATTTGTTTATTATTTATCACAATAAAATATAGTAAATAGTAAAATAGGTAGTTTACGATGAAATGCTTGGTTCTGTATGAGCCCCTGAGAGTGTGCTTCATACAGTAAAAAAAGTAAGTAAGTAAAAAGTAAAGTAAAGAGGAATATTCAATATACAATATACAGTACAAAGTAAAATGAGTAGAGTGAGGTGTGTGTGTTTATATTTTTTTAGATTATTATTTTTTTTATATCCTCAAACTAAAGAGGATATTTATATAAAATAAAATCTAAAAGGAAGAATATTTAAAAAAAAATATTATTATTAAAAACGTTTTTTTTCTAGAATGTTTGATTATGACATCATACTGTGACATCACAACAGAACATGTTGAATAGATACACAAATGTTCTAGAATGTTTGATTATGACATCATACTGTGACATCGCAACAGAACATGTTTAATAGATAACTCAGATGCACAGCAAATAAGGTACATCATTCCACTACAGACAGCGGTAAAGAAAACCTTTTTTTGAAGAACTGAGCTCCTAAACCCGTTTCAACAACATACAAGCGAGACGTTAAAATGGATATTGAGGAGCGAAGTCACCTGTGCGCCGGAGACAACATAGGCAGCATTGTAGAAAATGTCAACCATTTAATGGTTGACATGGACGAGGAGATCATTGCTGTTTCAACTTCATCACCGGCTGATTCTGCTTTTGATGCTGTTATTGGTTGTATAGAGGACATCATTGTGGAGGAGGACTTCGAGCAGCTAGAGCAGGACTTCATGGAGAAACACTACCTGGAGTTTGATGACACAGATGAGAACAAGCTCACTTACACACCTATCTTCAACGAATATACGGAGCTCCTGGAGAAGTACTTGGAGCAGCAGCTGATGGAGAGGATCCCTGGTTTCAACATGACGGACTTCACACAGCTTCTACAGCAGTTTAAGCAAGAGTTATCAGGTGATGTGTTTGACCTGCTGCTGACCTTCTCTGACTTCACAGCCTTCAAGACGATGATTCTGGAATACAGAGCTGAGAAGGAAGGTAGAACACCAAGACTATCAGTAAATGTCCAAGCCTTCACCTTACGGCATACACCTACGGGAGGCTGCAATCCGAAACTGGCCACCATAAATGTCCAAACCCCCCTTACCCCCCCACCCCAGAGATGCACAGCAAATAAGGTACATCATTCCACCACTGTGCAAGAACCAGAACAGTGACTGTGGCTGTGTATAAATAATAAACATTTACTTGATCAAATCTATTGTAATCCTGGTCAATTAATGATACTCTGTACTACTTGTGTTGATGCTGTTGGTAGGCAGAGGAGCCCAGAAACTAAGAATTTCACTCCTTTATAATGTAAAAAGAATAGAGATGTGACTAAATTGTCCTTGGAACTTGAAATAGGCAGAGGATAAGTTGAGACTGTTACCCAGAGATCTTAACAGAGAATATATACATATGATGGGGAGGAAACAGACTGTCCATTAGGAGGGGGTGTGGGGGGGGTAAGCTAGAGCAGGACTTCATGGAGAAACACTACCTGGAGTTTGATGACACAGAGGAGAACAAGCTCACTTACACACCTATCTTCAACCAATATACGGAGCTCCTGGAGAAGTACTTGGAAGTTGGAGCAGCAGCTGATGGAGAGGATCCCTGGTTTCAGCACCTGCTGCATGCATCCGACAACTTCATCTCCAAATGTGGCCTTTCTCTCCGGGTTGGCGCTGATGAAGGTCTTTATTAGGGCATCAATGTCGAGGCGGTGGCGGTCACATAATCTTCTTTTGTTGAGGCTTCTACACCAACAACACAGCATTTCACACACCGATGCATGACGTCCTGTTGGGGCAATTATTCAATAAACCTCCATAAACACACACGCCGTGATGCATGCAGCACATTTGTATCAAAAACACTTTACTTTGTGATTCCCAACCTGCAATATTAAAGATGCTGGTACAATTTTCTAAAGATTGAGGTGGTACACAAAACAGTTCAGTGGATAGTATAATGACAAAAATGTATTAATAATTAATTTGGAATAATGGAATAATGTCAAACAATTTACAAATCAATAAGTTACTCATTAACCTTTTTATTTTCCATTTAAAGACAAAATAGAATGCAGGTACAAAAATAGATTCAAGAGGTTTATTCGTCACATACATACACAAGTTTCAAGTTTGTTTATTATTTATCACAATAAAATATAGTAAATAGTAAAATAGGTAGTTTACGATGAAATTCTTGGTTCTGTATGAGCCCCTGAGAGTGCTTCATACAGAAAAAAAGCAAGTAAGTAAAAAGTAAAGTAAAGAGGAATATTCAATATACATATTATATACAATATACACTACAGAGTAAAATTAGTAGAGCGAGGTGTGTGTGTTTATTTATTTTTAGATTATTATTATTTTTAGTTTGAGGATATTTATTAAAAAAAATATCTAAAAGTAAAAAGCTTTAAAAAAAATGTCTAGAATGTTTGATTATGACATCATACTGGGACATCACAACAGAACATGTTGAATAGATACACAAATGTTCTAGAATGTTTGATTATGACATCATACTGTGACATCACAACAGAACATGTGTTAAGCCTTAAGGTCCCCCTATAGGGGGACCCTGCTTTTCTTTATCATTCATTTATCAATACAGACCGTATTAGATCCCCAATTATCATATCATGGGGTATCATTTGAAAGCCACACTTATTGGCTACAACCCTGTGCAAAGATTTTCGAGATCGCCAAATGATTGACGGAGCTAGAGCCCCAGGAGTCGGGGTTGGTAATGTGTACTTTTGCATACTTTGGGGCATGCCTCACATATCGGCATGTAACTCGAGAACCGCTGAACGGATTTTGTCACCTGAAAGGCCAATCGACAGGCAACAAATAGGGCTTTAATTCTATCTATATATTGTATTAAAAGAAATGCACACCGAGCCACTAGAGGTCGGCAAATCGTTCACATGTGGGCCCTTGGATGTTAAGAGGTCAATGTTTTTAAATATTTTCTTTTGTAGCCAAGAGTAAAGACCATAACCCTATCAAAAACAGTAGTCAAATTGTATATTTTCATTTTTACCGATGTTTTATTATGTTTTATCGGAAATACAAATGTATTGGAAAATGCTAATTATCGTAAAAACCGCAAGAAATGACTAAATCCAGATTCAACACTGCCATTGGAAAGAGGAGTATTTTCCCTATCCATAGATGTATGATTTGGCCATAATAAGGTCAAGGTCAAGTTCAAGGTCAAATATGAATTTATAATTAAAGTCGATTATCATTAATTACTGTATCTACAAATCCTTCTGTTTAATCATCTTCCCGCAGTTCATTTGCTTAGATCTTTTGTACACATGATCTCAATAATGTGGTGAATGAGCTCAGTGAGCATTTTCTCGTGCCCCGTATACATTTTTGATCATCATCATCAAAATCATAAATCATAATTAATCGTAATTAATTTATACATTACAATTTACTCAGCCTAGTAACAGACACAATATTTCTGACACTGGAAATACATACCCCCAGGTCCCTAGATGTTCCTAGATACCAAGAACATGCAAATTGACCTTGCAGAAGTGGAGCAATCTTCCATTTTCTTAGGCATGTACCTTTTAGGCGAAAACGGTCTACACATTAACAGGTTAATAAATAACTCAGATGCACAGCAAATAAGGTACATCATTCCACTACAGACAGCGGTAAAGAAAGACATTAGAACCTTTGTTTTTAATTTTTAAAAAAGATTTAAAAAAAATATTTTTTGAAGAACTGAGCTCCTAAACCCGTTTCAACAACATACAAGCGAGACGTTAAAATGGATATTGAGGAGCGAAGTCACCTGTGCGCCGGAGACAACATTGGCAGCATTGTAGAAAATTTCAACCATTTAATGGTTGACATCACTGGCTAATTCTGCTTTTGATGCTGTTGGTTGTATAGACAACATCATTGTGGAGGAGGACTTCCAGCAACTAGAGCAGGACTTCATGGAGAAACACCACCTGGAGTTTGATGACACAGAGGAGAACAAGCTCACTTACACACCTATCTTCAACCAATATACGGAGCTCCTGGAGAAATACTTGGAGCAGCAGCTGATGGAGAGGATCCCTGGTTTCAACATGACAGACTTCACAAAGCTTCTACAGCAGTTTAAGCATGAGTTATCAGGTGATGTGTTTGACCTGCTGCTGACCTTCTCTGACTTCACGGCCTTCAAGACGATGATTTTGGAATACAGAGCTGAGAAGGAAGGTAGAACACCAAGACTATTTATGGGCTCTATTGCCTTACAGTGACACACGCACGCACGCGATGATATGATCCTCCTTCTCCACGGACACACTGTACAACTGCATTTCATTGTGACATCACAATATCATAACTTGATCTCTCTCTCTAACGTGTAATTTGAGTCCCTAGCAGCAGGGGATGGGCTCTACGGATGGAAATGTCGGTCTGTCACATTGGTTCCCGGTATTACACCGTGTCCTAACTAAATGCGAGCGTCCAACTATCACACTGCATCGGGCGCTTTCTGTCCACACTGAATCGGTTTAATATGCACTTGTTACGTCATGTAAACCTGATCCTACATCGCGACGGGAAGGAAATAGGAACAGGGCGTCTGATAAAAGTTCAGCTCAAATGGCGTGCGGCATCGCACAGTGCCGCTCACGCTCAGATAGGACACTCCAAGTGAAAACAAAGCAAACAGACTGATTTAGTTGCTGATGCTCACTCATGTCGCAGTCAGTTACTGTAGGACACAGTGTTAGGATGGCACCGCTGCAAAAGGCTCAAATGGCAATGTTGCTCGCTTTGCTAGCAAACAGACAGTCCAAGCATTGGGGTGGTGCATGCTAGCAAGGGCTTCTATGGCAAATCTCCTGTTAGCAGCAGCGCAGTCGTTTTTATTGTTTTTATTGTCCATTAGGGAGCTGGTGTGTGTAGCTCCTACATGAAGGTTTTGCATTTTACAACACCTTTTCATTATTATTATTATTATTATTCACTATTCATAAAAGCACTGTATGATCTGATTAAAATGAGACAGAATCAGATTATACCTGCTATTCATAGCCAGCCTGCTGGGAGGTCATTGGCCAGGTGACAAGTGACATTTCACTCATTGAAGTGTTCTCACATGTACACAAGAAACAAGATGACGTACATGTCTGCTTAAAAAGCTGGATTCTGCGTACCATACTGCCATACGTTTTGTAACGGGTGCAGGCTCTCGCACCCACCACTGCACTTTGTATCAGTCCTTAGGATGGTCCTCTCTGTACCAAAGAAGACAATCACACATGTTGATTTTTATCCTTAAGTCATTGCTAGGTAGGCTGCCCTTATATATCTCCAGACTTGCTTTTTTAATACCAGACGAGCAGCAAATGGGATGCTTTTAAATGTTCCTTTGATGCAGTCAGAGCTTGGTAAAGCTGCATTCTCCCACTATGCTCCCTTTTTATGGAATACGCTGCAAGTAAAACTTTGTCTAGAGGCACTTCCTATACTGTGAATGCTTTTAAAGGTATGCTACGATTAGCCCTTTATGAAACATGTAACTGTTTTACCTGATGCTATTGCTGATCTGATTATGCTCCTTGCCACTGCACAAATGACCTTCTGTATTTATATTTGAATTAATGAATTGTATGTTTTTTGTTTAATGCCCTGTTTTATGTTGAAACTTGTTGTGTGCCGTGTTGGTCAGGACTCCCTGGAAGAAGAGATCTTGTATCTCAATGGGACATTCCTGGATAAATAAAGGATAAAAAAAATAAAAAAAAATTCGTGTGTACGTGTGCATATTTCATCAGATTTCTCCATTGCAAACTGTATGTGATCTATGTCTTATAAATGCAGGGGGATCTTAGGTCCCTGGTTATTGCACAGTTATGGGTCCCGAGAGACAGATTTACAGTAATACTTTTAACCTGATGCCAGCTCTTCCCCGTCACAGAGAGAGAGAGAGAGAGAGAGAGAGAGAGAGAGAGAGAGAGAGAGAGAGAGAGAGAGAGAGAGAGAGAGAGAGAGGGGGGGGAGAGAAATGGAGCGAGGGAGGGTGGAGAGAGAGAGGGAGGAGAGAGAGAGGGAGGAGAGAGATGGAGCAAGGGAGGGTGGAGAGTGAAGGCGGGGGGGGGGGGGGGGCAGAGAGTGCAAGAAAAAGAGAATACGAGAATACAAACAAGTGGGAGATGAAGAGAGCAAAGACACTCAGAGAATGTCTGACTTTATGGTTGGATGTGAAATTTATATGGCCCAGCCTGTTGCCGTACTCACCATTTAATGGCCCCATAAAGAATGTTGAATCCCCCTGTAAGGGCTTCTGTTCTGGGCCTCAATCACTAATTCTTATATAGACA
This sequence comes from Notolepis coatsorum, assembly GCF_963971535.1. Lineage (NCBI taxonomy): Eukaryota > Metazoa > Chordata > Actinopteri > Aulopiformes > Paralepididae > Notolepis > Notolepis coatsorum. The sequence continues at coordinate 36,767,575 of NC_140172.1, forward strand.
AGAAAGACAAAGATCCTCAGGGTCTGACTCTTTCATTGCCCCGCAAGTGATGGATGACATCCATTCTGACTGGTCCTCCTAATTTGTCTTATTTTCCATTACTTTTTTGGGGGGGGGGGGATTTATTACCTACCTTCTCTAAGTTCTCTGTGGTGCAGCTGTGAGTTTACTTTTTTATTAGCATTGTGGTGCAGAGCAGAGGTGGGACCAAATCTTGCCAAGTTTAACCCCTTAAGCCTGAGCGGTCTCGTTCCGGTATGAGATGAATTTCAGGCCATAAATAGATCAATACAGTCTGTATTAATTAATGTTGCATTTCTTTTTCAAATGTAGCCAAGAGTAAAGACCCTAACTGTAAGGGTTCTTTGTTTCCTGGCCAGGCTTCGCCTGCTGTTCCCTCCTCCCCACCTCCCCATGGACTCCCTCCACTCATGAACAGTATTCCTCCACCAGCTGGACCATTCTCAACATTGCACCTTGTACTTTTATGTCTGCTCAAACTGTCTGTCTTTCTGAGTGTTCTCACGATCCTGCTGTCCATCCGTGTGTACCTCTTGCCCCTTGTTTTCTCTTGTCTGGTATAGCTTGAGTATTGTCTTTAGTGTTTTGTCCCCAGTGTGTTTTGTGATGTTATTCAGTATTTTACCCCAGGGTGTTCAGTCTTTTCTTGTGTGTTTCCTTTCTGGTTGTCTCACCCCATGTGCGTCTCGTTTTGCTAATAGCCCTGCTGTCTCTCTAGTGTTAATTGTTCCCCCTATATCTGGTGTGTGTTCCCTACTCTTGTTGTCGGTTTATTGTTTCGGTTCCTGTTGGTGTTTCATGTTTCCTGATTATCCTGTCCTTGCTGTTTCCCTCGTCCTTGCTCTGTCATTCGTTCCTTGTCTCCCTATTTCAGTAAGTCTAGTTTTTCAGTTTGTGTTACCATCTTTGTTTTTCGAGTTTTCAGTTCGGTTTTGGTCAGTGTTTGTTTGTAGATTAGTTTGTGCCTTCTCTTGCCAGCTCTGCTGAGGTTTTGTTTCATGCTTTTTGTACCTTTTTTGTTGTGAATATCTTTGTTGCTGCCCTCTTTTTGAAGTAAATACATTTTTGATATAATTCACCCCTGGCTCCACGTCTCGTATTGCCTATTGCCCCTCTTCTCCTCATCCTGTTTGCATTTGGGTCCTCCAACAACACTAATCCGTAAAAGAATCAACCGACCTGAACTGGACCCAGCAAACAGGATGGGGGAGGCCTTGCATTTTTTTAAGGTGATTTTTCGGCCTCCACCCTTGCATCATGGATCTAATCTGCTCCGTCGCGGGTTGGCGTCCTGACCGGACTCAGCAGATGATGGTTTTGTCCCTCAGGACCGAGGACTTAATGGCCCGTTTTCCCTGTGCTACAGCCTCCACTGCTAGTGTAGCTGCTGCGGCTAGCCAGGCCTCCATAGCTAGCACAGACTCAACAGTTAGCTTAGCCTCTGCAGCTAGACAGGCCTCCACAGCTAGTACTGCCCTGCCTACTAGTGTAGCACCTACAGCTAGCACCCGAACCCTCTCGGCTAGTGCAGCCTCTGCAGCTTGTACAGGCCCTGCAGCTAGCACTGCTCGGGCAGCTAACCCGTGCCCCGTTCTCCCTTCTCCGGCCCCCTCTTCGGCCCCTTTCCTCAGCCCCCCTTCTCCTATGCCCCTCCTGGTTTTCTGTCGCCGCCCCCCTGCCACAGTGCCCGTCATCCTAGCCCCATCCATCCTGACTTTTTCCCCCGGACTCTCCCAGTGTTCACCTTCCCTGGATCCCACGTCCCCTGTCTTGCCCGTTCCCAGACAGTCCTTTTTGCCGTCTGGAAGCCGTCCCTGGAGGGGCGAGTACTGTAAGTGTTCTTCGTTTCCTGGCCAGGCTTCGCCTGCTGCTCCCTCCTCCCCACCACCCCATGGATTCCCTCCACTTATGAACAGTATTCCTCCACCTGCTGGACAATTCTCAACATTGCACCTTGTGCTTTTATGTCTGCTCAAACTGTCTGTCTTTCTGAGTGTTCTCACCATCCTGCTGTCTATCCCTGTGTACCTCTTGCCCCTTGTTTTCTCTTGTCTGGTATAGTTTGAGTATTGTCTTTAGTGTTTTGTCCCCAGTGTGTTTTGTGATGTTATTCAGTATTTTACCCCAGGGTGGTCAGTCTTTCCTTGTGTGTTTCCTTCCTGGTTGTCTCACCCCATGTGCGTCTCGTTTTGCTAATTGCCCTGCTGTCTCTCTAGTGTTAATTGTTCCCCCTATATCTGGGGTGTGTTCCCTACTCTTGTTGTCGGTTCATTGTTTCAGTTCCTGTTGGTGTTTCATGTTTCCTGATTATCCTGTGCTTGCTGTTTCCCTCGTCCTTGCTCTGTCATTCGTTCCTTGTCTCCCTATTTCAGTAAGTCTAGTTTTTCAGTTTGTGTTATCATCTTTGTTTTTTGAGTTTTCAGTTCGGTTTTGGTCAGTGTTTGTTTGTAGATTAGTTTGTGCCTTCTCTTGCCAGCTCTGCTGAGGTTTTGTTTCATGCTTTTTGTACTCTGCTCGCTGCCAGCTTTGCTGTGCCTTTTTTTGTTGTGAATATCTTTGTTGCTGCCCTCTTTTTGAAGTAAAGACATTTTTTATATAATTCACCCTGGCTCCATGTCTCGTATTGCCTATTGCCCCTCTTCTCCTCATCCTGTTTGCATTTGGGTCCTCCGACAACATTAATCCGTAACACTAACCCTGTCAAACAGCAGTCAGAGTGTAGATTTTCAGCACTATGTTTGTTTACCAATGATTTTAAGTGTTATTAGCGAAATATGAGTTTATAGAATTCTCTGTGCATTCCATCGGAACTGTACTTACAGTAGATTTCATTCACAGTCTCTTCTGCCCTGTTATGGGCGCCTGGTGGTACTAAATCCAGATTGACCTCTGCCATTGAAAAGAGGAGATTTGGCCCGATCCATAGATGTACAGTATGACTTGGCCATAATAAGGTAATTTATAGGTAATTCATAATTTCAAATTGTGTCCGGATGGCAAAATTCAGTACAGTATCTACAAAAAAACCTGTAAATCATCTGCCCTTTATACATTTTGCTTAGCTTTTTTGATGTCAAGAATGTGCTGAATGAGCTCAGTTGCAATTGTTCACGTCTGGTCAATGTTAGCATGGTGTTATTAACCATCAAAGATGGGGAAATCTTTTTATTATAATAATTTATATTCTGCTTTGGTCATTACAATTTACTCAAGCATATAACATACACAATATTTCTGACACTGTGAATACATTCCCTGAGGTCAAATGGACCTTGTAGAAGTGGAGCAATCTTCCATTTACTTGGGTATGTACTTTTAGGCAAATGTTCTGAAAATAATGCCTAGGGTTTAAGCGATTAACACAACACAGTATACAACACAATGGGTCTCACTCACAAAGGACTTACGACAAAAAACTCTTTCTCTTATGGCCATTTGAGACCTTTTCGGGCCAATTTTGGGATCCACCAACCGTCCCAATAAAACATATAATTAATATTATATTATAATATATTGTCTATATTCATGTCTTGCCAAAAAGGTCTCAAATGGCCCTAAGAGAAAGCCCTTTTTGTCGTAAGTCAGTTGGTGAATGAGACCCATTATGTCCCTTGATGACATTCAAACTAATTTACTCACAATAACTGTCAAACTAAATTAATATGTGCAAAACAGTTTTTGGATGTGTGTGAGATTATGTACAAAATAAATCTGCATTTTTTTTACCCTTTTAAGTATACAGTATAGGCAAGTCTCAAGTAAGTCCCATGTCTGAGCTAAATTCATGCCATGTTTCAAGTCTGTGATTTTCTGTTCCAAGTCAAGTATGTTTGTTTGTTTAATACCAGTAGTCTACCAAATTAAGTCAAGTATGTTTGTTTGTTTGTTTGTTTGTTTGTTTGTTTGTTTGTTTGTATGTTTGTATGTTTGTTTGTTTTTACCAGTAGGCTACCAAATGGATGACTGACTCTCTTCTCTCGCCCGTTCAAGTCTCAAGACATTGATGATTAAGCTCTTAGACCCAAATGAGGTTTAATATTCTAGCATTGCTAGACGGTCTGAACAAGAATTCACACTTAATGTGGGTACAAGAGTTCACACAAACATCCCATAGTCCTCATAAAGTCAGATTCCCATTCATTGTCTATGGAGCAGCTCCAGATTTTACATC